>NC_061114.1:131615605-131970584 GCF_002878395.1 Capsicum annuum | reverse complement strand
TAAAAAATGATTCATATATATAGAGAGACTTTTTTAGAGATCTAGTAAGCTCCCGGTCCAGAGCCTTATTGCAGCCTCCTTCTATCTTTATGTCTTAATCTTGTATTTTAGAGACAGAGTTGTATTTATTAAATTTTAGTACTATATTAGATGCTCTTATATTTATGATACTAGGCTTTGAGAATTAGTTGTATTTTTTTAGATATTTATATTATTTGAGTATTATTACCTAACTTTATTCTAGAAGTCTCGTATGTATTTAATATCTTTCATACTTTGATTATCTTTTCTATTGAAAATTTTTGACTTATATGCCAATACTGGATCGAGGTAGGGCCATCATGACCGTAACTTTTGGATCGTGATAAATAGATATCTGAGCACTATGTTCACCGGTCTCATAAGTTAAAGAGTAGGATGCCTAATAAGGTCTCACGAATTAATATGTTAATATTTATATCTTTCTTAGAGAGGATAAAGATATCCTTACGAAAACTTCTCTAAATTTATTCTTCATTGTGTGAGGTGTTCATGCCCAACATTTTTGTAATACCCCATAAATTTCTAAGCTAGAAAATGAACCATTATTCCAACATATGAAACCTCCTATCATGTGATTCATATTTAAGTACATGACTTACACTGAGTATCCTAGTGAGAAGAGAGCTTATGATGTGTTAAGCGTGTTCATAAGAGTCACATAGAGTAAGGCAAGCTAAGAGCTTTTGAATCCATCAAGTTTTAGAGTTTGATTTCGCAAGAGTCATCTTTGAATGAACATAACTTGATGTATATTTGGTATTTTGGAATATTTAGACCCTCTAAAATGTAGAGAATCGAATTAGCTTTCCAACGATACCAATTTTACCAAAATTCGACACCCGAGCAAGAAGTTATGGCTTTGCAAAGTGGAGTGTGTCGCCTAACAAATTGCCTAAGGGAACTAGAATGGTTATGCCATAAGTTGGGCGATGCACACCTAACTTATGCCATAAGTTTGCGACGCACAACCTAACTTAGGCGATAAGTTGTGTGCCACACAACCTAGCTTATGCGGTAAGTTGTGCGCCGCATATAGTATGGCCCAAGTGATGTAAACACTCTATTTTTGAGTTATTTTAAGGGTAGAATGGGTATTTACCACTCCTATATAAGTCTATAACATGGGATTTATATTATTCAACAAAAATATAGTCACTTCTCTCAAAATTCTCTCAAGAACAAGTTAGGGTTCTCAATTAGGGTTTCAAATTCAAGAAAATTCTATCGTAAATCTTCATAGAATCACGTACTAAGGTATGAATAGTGTTCATTCATGGATTTCTTTCATCCATGAAGCTCAAGAATCAAGTTTTAAACTATAGATTATGATATTCATGCTATGGGTTGATTATGTTCATGTGGTTGTTGTTGTATGATTCCCAAGTTGGAATCTTTATGTGTTTTGATGAAAATATTTTAGCATGTGAGTTGAAAACCATGAATTTTAGTTGGTTATGATATGTTAATTTGATGATTATACCATTTCTTAAGTCATGCAACCTAATGTTTGATAAAATGCATGAGAAACTAGAAATTATGTAATATAGCTCAATTGTGATGTATGTGATGGATTCATATTTTACCCTTACGTTCAAATAACTTCTATGCTATTGATGTGCAATGTAGATGTTTGTTGGAATACTCATAATTCTAGAGTATCAGATTTTAACATTGAGTATATGCATTCCTACCATGTACAAGATTATTATAACCATGTACTTCATGAAATCTCCAACTTATTGTATTATGGATTGTTGATGTTGATCATGTACTCAAGAATGTCTTGCCTTATTAGTTTCCTTCTATCGAGTCCTGGGGGTACTTGTACCCGACAATTTTGTTGTGTGCCTAGAGCCAGTGTCATGTTTTCACGATATCCTCAGTCAAGCCATGTTCAGTAAAATTCTGTCAGTCATGTGACTTAGGAAAACTCAGTAAACTCAGTAATCCCAGTAATCTTAGAAAGCTTAGTAATTCAGTAATCTCACTAGTATTTCGTCAGTCAATGGAACTCAATGAACTCAGTCCAGTTTAGTTTGGTTAATCATGTTCAGTGTCTATTCAGATGGGAGTAGTATTTAGCACCGAGTAAACCCTAGGATAAGGACACACACTGACAGTTGAGGGTGTGATCCTTAGAAGAAATCCTTGCGTTCCATAACTATGTAGCCAGCACAGGTTGAGACATCAATACTGATAGATGAGGGTTGATGAGGTGGATAAACACTGTCAAATGAGGGTCCCACTATTCTTTTTTCGGGACACTGTCAGATGAGGGTCACCCATAGCTTATCTTTACTAGTGGCGTAGTATTGACACCCTTCTAATTGGAGTTATAGATTGGACCTAACTCAGCTATAATGCGTTATTTGGGGCAAGTCGGTTAGGTGACTACTTCCCACATTCTCAGTCTTAATAAAAGAACTCAGATAGTTCTTCAGATTTTAGGACTGTCAGATATAGTCAACTCAGCACAATACAAAACTCAGCTAGTTCCATCAGAGCCTAGACTGTCAGATACAGTCACTCAGTATCAGTTATATCAGTTACATCAACTATCAGTAACTCATATTATCAGAAATCAGACTCAGTAGTCAGTGCCATCACGAATTCAGTTATAGATACTTATTCATGCATGTATTCTCACATTCATGTTATATAGTCAGTTAGTATTGTTCATGCATTTGAACTCTTTACATTCAGCCTACCTCATATGCATACCAGTACATTCAATCCTACTAACGTATTTGCGCTATGGTGTTTTATTGTATACCATAGGTTCAGAAACATAAGCTCTAGATCATCAGTAGCATTCCAGTTTCAGTAGTCATAGTTAGCAGTGAATCCTAATCCTTTGAGGACATGATCATTACTTTATTTTTTTATTACATAGTTTATTTTAGTAGTTGGAGTTAGTTGGGGATATGTCCCATCAACTCCTTATTAAGACATTTCAGTTTTATAGTCTTTTTAAACTATAGTATGTTTAGATAGTTTTGTTTCAGTTTGTTTTGGTATTGATATACCGTACTTTTAGATGTTATGTTTTATCAGTTTTGAAACTTATGGGCTTTCAACCTTTATTTTCGTATTTATACAATATTATACAGTGTTTGGGTACAGATATTAGTCATGGGTTAGCTTATAGTCCTTTGGGATCATGAGCACCGTGTAGCATTCCGGGTACCAAATTCGAGGTGTTACAAACTTGGTATCAGAGATAGGTTCAATAGTATCCTAGGAAGTCTAAAAGCCGCATCTAGTACAGTCTTGTACATGGGTGTGTTGCGCTCCACATTTATGTTCAGGAGGCTATAAGATATTTTAGGAACAGTTTCCCTTCTTTCAGTATTTATGTTGTACCAGTGAGAATAATCTCAAGTTAATCTCTTAGTGTAATACTTTTCTCTTCTATTTACAGAACATGCCTCCCAAGAAGAGAACTGGAAATCAGTCAGCCCCTCATCCCAAAGATTCTTTGGGCGAACATGTCTCTCATGCAGAGTTCAGAGCTGCATTCACTACTCTTGCCTAGTCATTTGCTGCTCATAATTAATGACCAATTGTCATTCCGGCCAACCCAGTGTCCAATTCAACTGCAGCTAGGATTTGGGACTTCAATCGAATGAATCCTCCATCTTTTTTTGGGTCTAAGGAAGATGATAACCCTCGGGAATTTTTTGTCAAGTTCTTAAGGTTATGGGCATTGTGGGGGTTACTTCTAGTAGGAGTGCGGAGCTAGCTGCATATCTGTTGTAGGATGTTGCTAATACTTGGTTCAAGTAGTGAAAGTCAGAGAGGTCAATTGATGCAGGATCCATAGAGTGGGAGGAGTTTGTCACCATATTCTTAGATATATTCTTTCCCCAAGAGCTGAGAGAAGTTAAGGTGTTAGAATTTATCAACCTTAGGCAAGGCAACATGACGGTGAAAGAGTATTCTCTTTAGTTTACTCAATTAGCCAGATATTCTCCTCATGTAGTGGCAGACAGTAGGAGGGCCAAGATGAGTAAGTTTGTTTCTGGGGTAAATGATAGTATGGTCAATGAGTGCAGGTCCACGATGTTGAATAGTGACATGAACATAGCTAGGCTTATGACCCATGCTCAGCATATAGAAGAGCAAAAGATTAAGATGAGGGGGAAAACAGAATAAGAGAGCAAGGACCGGTAGTTTCAACTTTGCTCAGCCTAAATCAGAAGGAGGGAATCATTTTCAATTCCGTCCTAAGTTATCTGTTCCAGCTCCTTCTTTATCTAGTGCTCCAATTCTGAAATTTAGAGATGGCAATAGAGATAGGGCACCAGGCTCTAAGTCTCAGGGCAGTGTCAGCAATGCCTGAACTAATCCCCTTTGTCAGACTTGTGGTAAGAACCACAAGGGTGTTTGCAGAGCTAGCAACGATGTCTATTTTGGATATGGAAAACCAGGCCACAGAGTTAGGGATTGTCCCCAATCAGGTTATCAGGGTCAGCAAAAATGTTCCTCAGCCCAAATAGGTCGCCCAAATCAACAGGGCACCACTTCCAGTGCTACTAGTGGGCAACGCCCAAATAGAATTTATGCTCTCCAGTCCTGGCATGATTAGGAAAATTCTCCTGATGTAGTTACTGGTACATTACAGATCTTTTACTTGCATGTTTACGCTTTAATAGATCCAGGAGCTTCCTTGTCATTCGTTACTCCTTACATAGCAGTTGATTTCAGAGTCAGTTTCAAAATTATAGTAGAGCCCTTTTCAGTCTCTACCCCAGTGGGAAAAACTATCATAGCCTGGCGGGTATACAGGAGCTGTCCGGTTATGATATTTTAGAAAGTCACCTCAGCAGACTTAGTCGAATTAGAGATGACTGATTTTGATGTCATTCTTGGCATGGATTGGCTTCATTCCATCTATGCCACAGTCGACTACAGAAATAGAGTTGTCCAGTTCTAGTTTCCGAATGAACCTGTCCTAGAATAGAGGGGTAGTACTTCTGCTTTTAGAGGTCAACTTATTTCCTACCTTCAGGCAAGGAAAATAATATCTAAAGGATATGTTTATTATCTTGTTCATGTTAAGGACTCTAGCTCCAAGACTCCCAGTCTTGAATTAGTCTTATTTGTGAATGAATATTCAGATGTCTTCCCGAATATCTTCCAAGAATTCCTCCCGAAAGGAAAATAAACTTCGGCATTGATCTTCTTACAGATACTCAGCCTATATCTATTCTGCCATACAGAATGGCACCAACAGAACTCAGAGAATTAAAATAGCAATTGAAGGATCTCTTAGATAAGGGATTCATCAGACTCAGCATATCCCCGTGGGGTACACCATTATTATTCGTGCGCAAGAAAGACGATTCTCTCAGAATGTGCATTAATTACTTTCAGCTCAATAAAGTCATGTTCAAGAACAAGTATCCCTTCCCCAAATTGATGACCTATTTGACCAACTTTAGAGTGCCGATTATTTTTCAAAAATAGACCTCAGATCAGGCTATCATCAGCTCAGGGTCAGAGAATGTGACATTTTTAAAACAGCCTTCCATACTCGGTATGGTCACTTTGAATTCCTAGTCATGTCCTTTAGTCTTACCAATGTCCCAGTAGCTTTCATGTACTTGATGAACCATGTGTTCAAATAGTACTTGGACATATTTGTCGTAGTCTTCATAGATGAATTTTGGTCTATTCCCGCAGTGAGCATGATCATGCAGACCATCTCAGAATCGTGCTTCAGACTCTCAGAGATCATCAGTTTTTCACCAAATTCAGTAAGTACAATTTTTGGCTAAGTTTAGTACTATTCTTTGGTTATATCATTTTCGGTTATGGCATTAGGGTTGATCCTCAAAAGACCAAAGCAGCAAGAAACTAGCCCAGACCTGTCTCTCTATAAGATATTAGGAGTTTTTTTGGGTTTGGATGGCTATTATAGATGGTTTGTTGAGGAATTTTCTTCTATTGTATTCTCTATGTCCAGATTGACTCAGAAGAAAGTTAAGTTTCAATGGTCAGATCCTTGCGAGAAGAGTTTTCAAGAGTTGAAGACTTGACTCACCTCAGCTCCAGTTTTGGCTCTTCCAGATGGTTCAAATAGGTTCATAGTGTATTGTGATGCATCCAAAGTAGTTTTAGGGTGTGTCCTCATGCAACTTGGTAAGGTCATAGCCTACGCCTCCAGACAGCTTAAGCCCCATGAGAAGAATTATTCGACTCATGATCTTGAGTTAACAACCATAGTATTTGCCTTAAGGATTTGGAGGCATTATCTATACGGAGTTCATGTAGATGTGTTCACAGATCATATGAGCCTTCAGTATGTATTTTCCCAAAAAGATCTCAGTCTTTGTCAGAGGAGGTGGTTAGAACTCTTGATAGATTATGACATAAGTGTCCTTTACCATCTGGGAAAGGCCAACGTAGTGGCTGATGCTCTCAGTAGACTGTCTATGGGTAGTGTTGCTCATGTTGAGGACAGCAAGAAAAATTTAGCTCAGGAAGTCCATCAGCTTTCCAGACTAGGTGTTCGCTTAGTCGATATAGAAGAGGGTGATATATGAGTTAAGAGTAGTTCTGAATCATCTCTAGTTTCTGAGGTTAAAGAAAAGCAGGATAGAGATCCCAGCCTTATCAAGTTGAAAGAGTCAGTCAAGAACCAGAAAGTAGAGGTTTTCTCCCAAGAAAGAGATCGTGTTTTACATTGTCAGGGCCATCTTTTCGTGCCAGGTGTAGATGAATTAAGGCAACAAATTCTTTAAAAAATGCATGGTGCACGCTACTCTATTCATCTAGGGGAAACTAAGATGTACTGCAACTTGTAGGAGATCTATTGGTGGAGTAGGATGAAGAGAGATGTCACAGAGTTTGTGGCTAAGTGTTTTACATGTCAGCAGGTTAAGATAGAGCATCAAAGGCCTAGTGGGTCCATGTAGGAGTTTACTATTCCTACTTGGAAGTAGGAAGAAGTGAACATGGACTTTGTGACTGGTTTGCCTCATACTCGTCATCAGCATTATTCAGTTTAGGTCATTATAGATAGGATGAACAAATTAGCTCATTTCCTTCCAATCTATACCTCTTATTCAGTAGAGGATTATGCCAAACTCTACATCAGAGAGCTAGTCAGATTGCTCAGTTTTCCGCTATCTATTATCTTAGATAGAAGTACCCAGTTTACCTCTTATTTTTGGAAAGCATTCCAAAAGGGTCTCGATACCCAAGTTCATTTTAGTACAGCCTCTCATCCTTAGACAGATGGTTAAGTGGAAAAGACCATTTAGACTTTAGAAGATATGCTAAGGGCATGTGCAATTAATTTCAAGGGTAGTTCGTATGACCACTTGCCTTTGATTAAGTTTACATACAACAATAGCTATCATTTTAGTATTCGAATGGCTCCATTCAATGCTCTCTATGGTAGGAGATACAGATCTCCAGTCGATTGGTTTGAAGTTTGTGAGGCCTCAGTTATAGGGCCTGACTTAGTATTCGATGCCGTAGAAAAATTCCAGTTGATTTGAAAAAGACTTTAGGTTACTCAAAGTCGTCAAAAGTCTTATGCAGATGTGCACAGAAAGGATCTCAAGTTTGAGATTAGTGATTATATCTATCCAAAGATCTCTCCCTTGAAGGGAGTGAAGCGGTTCGGCAAGAAGGGAAAGCTTAGTCCCCGATATGTCGGTCCCTTCAAAATTCTCAGTCATTTCAGCAAGGTAGATTATGAGCTCCAGTTGCCTTCAGATCTAGACTTAATTCATCCAGTCTTCCATGCCCCTTTGCTCAAGAATCGCATAGGTCACCCAGTAGTTTTAGTCCCTATTCAGAGCATAGATGTTTAGAACAGCATCTCTTATGAAGAGATTCCAGTCGAAATCTTAGACTATTAGACTCGCAGACTAAGGAACAAAGAAGTTCCTCTAGTTAAAGTTCTTTGGAGAAATCAGCCCGTTGAAGGAACTACTTGGGAAGTAGAAGCAGATATGCAAACCAAGTATCCTCACCTCTTCTTCGCTAACTCAAACTCAGCTCAAGGTAACAGTTCTCCTTAAGCTTTTCAGTTTCATGTTCAAATTTTAGTTACAAGCTTGGTAATCAGGTCATATTCAGATCCCCATTATAAACTTGGTATTAATTTCTATTGCATGTTTAGTTAAGTATTCAAGAGTTAGTTCAGTCAAGTATTCATGCATTAGACATGCATGTTCAGTAAAAAAGCTCGACTTATCAATAATTTCAATCATGCTTTCATGAGGAACAACTCAGTCTGATATCCATGCATCAGACATGAATATTCAGTTTCAGATTTTAGTATACCAGTAGTTCCATTCATATAGTTATGTTTCATGTGTTCATACCCCATAAGTAAGTCCATTCCATCAGTATTCTCAATCTAGTCAGTCCCATTCTAGGATGAATATTTTCAAGGGGGAGATATTGTAATACCCCATATATTTCTAAGCTAGAAAATGAACTATTTTTCCAACATATGAAACCTCCTATTATGTGATTCATATTTAAGTACATGACTTACAATGAGTATCCTAGTGAGAAGAGATCTTATGATGTATTAAGCGTGTTCATAAGAGTCACTTAGAGTAAGGCAAGCTAATAGCTTTTGAATCCATCAAGTTTCAGTGATTGATTTTCCAAGAGTCACCTTTTCACGAGAATAACATGATGTATATGTGGTATTTTTCCAGATTTCGACCAACCAAATTGTAGATAATTGAATTAGCATTCCAACGATACTACTTTTACCAAAATCCGACACCCGAGCAAGAATTATGGCCTTGCAAAGTGGAGTGCATCGCCTAACAAATAGCCTAAGGCTACTGGAATGGTTATGCCATAAGTTGTACGACGCACAACCTAACTTATGCCATAAGTTGATCGACGCACAACCTAACTTAGGCGATAAGTTGTGCGCCGCACAACCTATCTTACACGTCGTATATATTATGACCCAAGTGACGTAAACACCCCATTTTTGTGTTATTTTAAAGGACGAATAAGTATTTCCCACCCCCATATAAGCCTATAACACGAGATTTAGCCCCAGTTCAACCAAAATATAGTTACTTCTCCCAAAATTCTCTCAAGAACAAGTTAGGGTTCTCAATTGGGGATTCAAATTCAAGAAAATTCCACCGTAAATCTTCGTAGAATAACGTACTAAGGTATGCATAGTGTTCATTCATGGATTCCTTTCATCCATGAAGCCCAAGAATCAAGATTTAGACTATAGATTATGATATTCATGTTATGGTCTGATTATGTTCATATGATTGTCGTTGTATGATTCCCAAGTTGGAATTTTTATGTGTTTTTAAGAAAATATGTTAGAATGTGAGTTGAAAACCATGAATTTTAGTTAGTTATCATATGTTAATTTGATGATTATACCATGCCTTAAGTCATGCAACTTAAGTGTTTGATAAAATGCATAAGAAACTAGAAATTATGTAATATAGCTCAATTGTGATGTATGTGATGGATTCATATTTTACCCTTATGTTCAAATGACTCCCATGTTATTGATGTGCAATATAGATATTTGTTGGAATGCTCATGATGTTAGAGCATGAAATTTTGACATTAAGTATATGCATTCCAACCATGGACAAGATTATGATAACCATGTACTTCATGAAATCCCCAACTTATTTTACTATGGATTTTTTATGTTGTTCATGTATTCAAGAATGTCATGCCTTATCAGTTTTCTTCTACCGAGTCCTGGGGGTACTTGTACCCAAAAATTTAGCTTTGTTCCTAGAGACAGTGTCATATTTTCATGATATCCTCAGTCAAACCATGTTCAGTAGAATTTAGTCAGTCGTGGGACTCAGGAAAACTCAGTAAACTTAGTAATCCCAGTAATCTCAAAAAAGTTTAGTAATTCAGTAATCTCTGTAGTATATCTTCAATCAATGAAACTCGATGACCTTAGTCCAGTTCAGTTCAGTTAATCATGTTCAGTTTCTATTCAGATGGGAGTAGGATTTTGTACCGAGTGAAATAAAGGATGAGGACACACACTGACAGTTGAGGGTGTGATCCTTAGAAGCAATCTTTGCATTCCAGAACTATATAGCCAGCATAGGTTGAGACATCAACACTGATATATGAGGGTTGATGAGGTTGATAAACACTATCATATGAGGATCCCATCGTTCCCTTTTGGGGACACTGTCAGATGAGGGTCACCCACAGCTTATCTTTACCAGTGGTGTGGTATTGACACCCTTCCAGTTGGGGTTATAGATCGAACCCCAACTCAGCTATAATGAATTATTTGGGGTATGCTGGTTAGATGACTACTTCCCCAGCCTCAGTCTCAGTAAAAGAACTCAAATAGTTCTTCAGATTTCAAGACTATCAGATACAATAAACTCAGCACAGTACGAAACTCAGGTAGTTCCATCAAAACCTAGACTGTCAGATACAGTCACTCAATATCATTTATATTATTTACCAGTAATTCACGTTATCAGTAATCAAAATCAGTAGTCAGTACCATTACGAATTCAGTTACAGGCACTTATTAATGCATGTATTCTCACATTCATGTTATAGAGTCAGCTAGCATTGTTTATGCATTTGAACCCTTTGCATTTAATAGACCTCACATGCATACCAGTACATTCAATCATACTGATTCATTTACGCTATGGTGTTTTATTATATACTATAGGTTCAGAAGCACGAACTCCAGAGCATCAGTAGCATTCCAGTTTTGACAGTCAGAGTTAGAAATTTTCATCCTTCAAGGACATGATCATTACTTTATTTATTCATTACATAGTTTATTTCAATAGTTGGGGTTAGTAAGGGACATGTCCCATCAACTCTTTATTCAAACAGTTTAGTTTTAGAGGCTTTTCAGACTATAGTACGTTCAGACAGTTTTGTTTTAATTTGTTTTGGTATTGATATACCATACTTTGAGATTTTATGTTTTATCAGTTTTAAACCTTATGGAGTTTCATCCTTTATTTCCACATTTATTCAATATATTATGTAGTGTTCAGGTACAGATATCAGTCATGGGTTAGCTTGTGGTCCTTCATAAGCACCGTGTAGCATTCTGGGTACCAAATTCAGGGCATTACAATTCTATAATTGTATTCTATTCTTTCTATAGAGATGGTAACGACTCAATCTAGAGATGTTGAGGATGTTAAGCCAGCTCCTACTATTGGAGCCCAGTGTGGGGGTGAGGTAGGGTCGTGGTCAAGCCAGAGGTAGACGTCGGTCACAAGGAGCTATTCTGGATAGAGGATGAGCTAGAGAAGCCTCTTCCAAACCTAAGATTTATTATTATGAGGATTATCAGATGTTGGATATAGGTTAATAAGGATTATCAGAAGGTTTATGTGGGACCATCTCAGTCCCTCCAAGGTTTAGTTGATACCTCGGTGTTACAGGATTTTTTTATTCCACTTTTGGGTCTTCTGGATGGCATTCCCCAGATAGTTGTTCTACTAAGTTTGTCGGGTAGTTCTCAGACTCCATGAGGTTTTCAGTTGCTAGGGCAGCTTCCTACTTATGGATTTCCGCCTCTAGGGGTATAGGCAGTTGTTGTGGTTGTTACAATCCATTTTTGAAAAGTCAAAAACATTTCATAACTTCATGGAGAAAACAAAGAAAGTATTAGTCCATTTTATTTTATTTTAAAAAAATAATTTAGAGTCGCCACTTAATGTTTTAGAAAAATTAAGAAACCATTTAAATAGGTGATTTTGAAAGAAAACCTTTTAAAAATAACCAGAGTCTAGGTAAGGGTTCAAGTAAATTCAAAAAAAGATGCTTGGCACTTTTGAAAATCCACAAAGTGTAGTTCCCGGTAGATTAACTTTCTTTGTCTAATTTTAAAAATCTTTAAGTTATAAAAATCTTGAAATAATTTTATAGTCTTGAATTTATTTAAAAATCTCATCTACAAAATGAATAAAATTTATTAAAACTTGTCCATTCATTTTATTTCAAAGTAATGAAATAAACTAAATGTCAAAGTTCTAATATAATTTTAATTTTAATAATTTTATCCTGATTAAGACTTTAGGCTAAAGCATTAACCCAACTTCTTAAATGTGGATATGGAGTCGATAATAACTATGAAAGGATATAAGTAAATCCCCAAGTTATTCTTCGAGCTTAAATTTGCCTAAATAAAGGAATAAGAAAATATTAAACAACGAACATAAATGAATAATTCTAATATAATTTTCTCCCCGAGGATTCATCTATATTAAATTAAACTACAAATAAATAATCAAGTATCAATTACAAGGAAATAAATGAAGAGAAGTTCAGATTTGGGCTCTTTTTTAGCCCAGTTTCAATTCTGTCCAGCTTTGGGGCCATTTTAATGGATTTTGGGTCATCTTTCCTGTTTCTATACCAATTGTCTATCAACATCTTAAATCTCTATGTTTTTGTCATACTTTTGTGTATACATGACTGAAAACCACATACTTTGATTCCTCCTGCCGAATATCGGCACCCCATTTCTCGTATATCACATGTATTCCACATATATTTGTTTTATATCTTAGTATACACCCTTGTTTCTTTATATATTTAGTTTATTTTGGACTTAATTAGAAAGAATGGGACTTACTCCCGTGGGAAGATGCAAGAGGGAGTCCATTTGTATCCGAGTTGGTTTCACATTCCAAAAAAAGAAGATAAAAATTAATATTCATCCAAACACAAAGAGATATGTTTTAAAGAAATAAATAAGCACGAAGACAAGAATATTCACAATTTATTCAGATAAAATCAGATTTCAAACATAAAGACAAATAGAGCATGAGAAAATCCAAAACAAACCGATTTTAAAAATGCAAAATTGAAGACATTTTTAAAAATTTCAACCAAATCAAAATATAGGGTTGGTTTTAAATAAGTCGAGCATCAAAATGCATTGGCAAGTAGTGAAACTGAAATAGACCATTGATAAAGTAAAACATGAGAAGAGACCATAAGCTCGACATATTACGACCTAGATAACTTAATCCCACCTAAAGTTTACAATAGAACATATAGAAAGGCCTATGAATTAAAGATCTACCATCGTGGCTTTCTGGATTCAATTATGAGATCTGTTGGGGCAAAAACAGGTTATTAATAAGATTCTTTTCATCTCGAGGTCTTAAATTTGATCTAGTAAAAGTGAAAATAAAAATAAAAGTATGTCAAATGAATGAGCTAACTCAGCCCTCCTCCTCTTCTTGATAAACTTAAAATGAGTTTTTAATAGTCAAAATGGTTCTTAAGGATTCATAGGACCTAATATTTACTATTAGACATATGCTCAATATTTTTTTTGCACTTGAATGACCAACAAACCCAAGAGGTAGCTCCATTACCATGCTACAAACTAAACAACAAACCAAAAATGGCACAAGTAATATCCAACAAAGCAAAATTCTCATAAGCCAAGTTTAAGCTACAACCTTAAGAGTTGGCGTCTATTGAACCAAATCAATTTATCAAACCACGACAATGCAAAACTATGCCAAGAACTAGCAAGCTAACTAAAACAAAGTAACACTGAGCTAAAGAGAAAAAAATAAATTGGGAAAGAGGTGTTTGGCTAAAGGAGAACAATGAACTGAGCCATAACAAGGATTTTGTGAAAAAGAAAGTAGGCTAGGAAATCAAACACCATCACAATAAAACAACAATCTTTTGTAGAAAAAAATAAAGCAAGAATTAAAAAACTAAAGCAATGATTAAATAACCAAAGCAAGGATTCTAGCCTAATACAACTATATGATAAACACCATTTCATCCCCAATCACAGTGAGATATAGATTGCCAAACAATAAGAAAATGCAATAAAATCCTAGGTTTCTACAGCAACAAATCCAAACATTCTCACTTAGTGAGTTTATGACAACAACAACTATGTAATGAACACATTATACTGAAAAGGAAAACGCAAAAGGAAATCCTATGCTTCTAATAGTAACAAAGATCAAAAGAAATAATTGGGTTTATCTTTTTCTAGGCAACAAGCAAGGACGACGAGCTTCATCAAATTTTTTTTACTCCACCGGAGTTCAAAAAATTAAATTCTCTAGCCGAAATCCTAAGCCCAATGGTGTTACAAGGATTCAGGCTAAGAATCTTAGCAAAATTCTTTTAATAGAGGTTCTTAGCTAAATTAATATTTCTTTCTCCAACCCTTTAAAGAGTGAAAGAGAGAGGTTTATATAGAACCCCAAAATCCTAAATTCATGACGAATTGACCATGTGGGATAAGGATCTTTCAGGGGTCTTTAGGGGATTTTGAAGGTAATTTTAAATTGATGATAAGGTTTGTTGAGTGATATGCAATCGTACAAAAATTATATGAAAAAATAGAAATTTGAAATAGGGTATTTTTGGATTTTTGTTATTGATATCGTGTTTCCGAGTCGGATTTGCCGGGTTTGACAATGGTTGTCGATGTTGTTGTATGCTAGAGTTGTCAGTATTCAAAGTTATTAGGTTGTACAACATTGTATTATTGTTGATTGTATGCTGGGTGTTGGTATTGTGGGTTGTCAATTTTTGTGGGTTGATTTGCCTTTGTTTTGTTGTTGTTAATAGGGTCAGGGAAATGGGAGAAATAGTTGGGTTGAGTCATTTGGAATTATGGTGGACTGGAGTATAATTGGCTAGTGGAATGGAATGGTTGAGGGAAGTGGGCTGCTGGGGCAGAAGGAATTTTGGGTTGGTGGCCCAAAAATGGGAAAGGGTTGTTGGGTTAAAAAAGAAGGTTTTAGATTTATTTTTGAAATAACTTGAATTAGATTAGGATTTAGCCAATTTATTTAATTTTTGGCCAAATTACAAATTAGTTGGACAATTGCATTGCAATTGAGGCCAATTTAATTTCAATCATGGCCAAATTTAATAAGCTGGCTAAATTAATTTATAATCAGTCACGAATTAATCCCTAATTTAATTTCGAATTTCTTGGTTTGATACAACACATATTTTTCTGAATAAATTATTTTTGACAAAAAAACATATTTAAATCAAGACTTTAATAAGTTGGCTAAATTAAAATTATAATCAGGCACGAATTAATCCCCAATTTAATTTCGAGTTTTTTGGTTTAATACAAACACATATTTTTCCGAATAAATTATTTTTGAAAACAAAATATATTTAAATAAAGACTTTCGCCCATTTAAATCAATTTTCAAGGTAGCTCTTTATTAAAACTTAATTTTTCATAAAATGATTGTTTAAGAAGCAAATTTATGCAATGTAATGCCTGAGTCTGTACCCTGGACGCTACACAGTGCTCATAATCTTGAAGGACCACAAGCTAACCTATGTCTGGTACCTACTATAATAACTGAATAATAATACTGAATAATATGCAGAATTAGGTAGAAACATGCCATAAGGTTGAATCTGTAAATAATACTGAATAATATTGAATGCGGTATTAAATACCAAAACTGAAAGACAAACTAAAATTGGGATAACCATCTAAAATACTCTAGTCTGGGAAGCCTCTAACTGTCTGAACTGTGGAGTTAATGGGAAAAGTCCTTAACTAACTCTGTCTACTGACATAAACTAAAATGCTATAAATAGAAATCATGTCCTCGAACTATAAGGACTCACCACTACACTGAATATTAAAAGTCTGGTCTACTGAGGGGGCTTTAGAGCTCGTGCATCGGAACCTATGATATAAGACATCATAGTGCAAAAAGCATGCATCAGTACTTGGAATGTACTGTTATGCTCAGTGAGGTAGGCTAAAATGCATGGTTTCATATGCATGCACAATAATAACTGAATAACATAAGTATGACTGAATAAGAGTACATGCATAAATACATAGGCTGCAACTGAGATCATGATATAACACCGAACACTGAGTCTGAATACTGATAAACAAATTTACTGGATAATTGATACTGTATAACTGATGTCTGGGTGACTGCATCTGATAGTCTTGAATTCTGGGCAACTATACTGAGTTTCGTCCTTAACTGAGTAACCATGTTTGATAGTCTTGGATCTATAGAACTAGACTGAGTTCTATTCTAAGACTGAGACTGAAACTGAGACTATGAGAGGTAATCATCAAACTGACATGCCCCTTCTCTAACTGATTTGGGTTCCAACATGTAACCTAGTTGGAAGGGTTTCAATACCATGCCACAGGTAAGGACAAGCTGTTAGTTAACCCTTTCTGACAGGAATCTCTTTTATTAACCCTCGCTGGCAGGATAATTTAGATGGGAAGTATCAACCCTCATAATGTTTGGCAGGAAGATATCTCAACCTACACTGGCTACGTAGTTCTTTAACACAGGGATTGCTGCTAAGGGTCAAACCCTTCATTGACAGGAATTTCCCTATCCCTGGGTTAACTCGGTGCTGAATCCTACTCCCAATTGAATAGTCACTAAATTGATTTCTAGTCTGTACTAGGCTGGACTGAACGATTATCGAGATTACTATTTAGCTTAATTAAACTGAGTTCACTAAGTACTATTGACTGAAGGAATACTACTGAATTCTATTAACTGATAGAGTTTACTAAGGTCTGAAATGAATACAGAGTTAGACTAAAATATTATTGACTCTACTGAGTTTTCCTGAGTTGTGTAACTGACTAAGAGTACTATTGATCGTGACATGACTGATACTATTCTATGACTAACCATGGCTATAAGTAATCAGCTAAATTGTTGGGTACAAGTACCCCCAGGACTCAATAGCATAAATTAAGAGACATGGCATAAACATGAAACATGAAAACTATAAACTTGATCATCATTTTCTCATTGGGGCATTTTAACAAACACTTGCATGATTTTATTCTCTTAATAGTTCACATGAACAATTTATCAAACACTTGGAAGGCATAGAACAAACGCATAACACTAATCAACATATGAGCATTCAATTCAACTATCAAATTCACTATTTGAAGGCTTTAACATGATCTCACATGGTCAGACATATAAATCAATAAACTCCATATGAAACTTAGCATAACTCATGGATTTGAAACTCAAATAATTATTATAAACATGAATATTATCAAACCCATCATGGTATTCATGAAATTCATATACTCGAAGTTTAAAAACTTATTCTTGGACTCCAAGGATTGAAGAGACCCTTGGATAAACACTTTACATACCTTTGTTAAAGAATTTCTGAAAGCTTATGGTTAAATCTTGAGTTCTTTATTTGAAATTTGAGCACCTAGGGTTTTGTTCTTGAGCTAATTGGAGAATAAATGAGTATATTTGCTCTCCAAAGGGCTTAATTTCATGTTTTAGTTGCTTAAGGATATGGGGAAAAAGACCCAAATACCCCCAAGAACGCAGTATTTTAATGACTGAAAACTGGTTGCCGACGCCCAGGTCGATGCAGCGCGTCGATGACATCGACACGATAGCCAATGCATCATGCCATGTTTGCATTGATTTACTGGAATTAGATGCTGGTATCTGGAGAAAATATTAATGAACGCGATAGTCGATGCGGTGTGCCAAGATTGCGTTGATCCACTATTTTGGAATTCCAAAAGAGCTTCAAACGAAGTCCGAAAAATCAAAAACTTGTCCAGAAACATCTACGGACATTCCTAATCATGAATCAATCTAAACATCAATATTTAATGGATGTAAAATTCACAAAATAAGATTACCAACCTTCGTAAGCTAAAATGACACTAATTCTGAGTATTTAGGTAAAATATTCTAAGTCTAGGACCCCTTAACAAGCCTAAAGAATTGAATTAAGCTTAGGATTTTGCAGTTCCTTACATTATCTCCCCCATGGGAACATTCATCCTCAAATGAGACTGCTGAGACTAAAAATATTATGATACTGACTTACTTACTGGACATGAACATCTGGAACATGACCATATAACTGATATTACTGGTATTCTAAATTATCATGCTGAACATGCATATCTGATGAATAAGTATAGATGAACATAATTCATGAATACATAACTGGGATTACTGATAAACTGAATCTATATACTGAGCATGCATATCTGATGCACTGATACATGACTGAACTGGCTCATGAATATATAACTGAACATGCAATGGTAACTAATACCAAGATTGTAACTGAAATCTAAACATAAAACTAATCATGCTTAAGAAAACTATTACCTTAAGCTGAGTCTAGATTAGCGGAGAATAAAAGAGGATACTTGGTGTGCATGCCTGCTTCTGCTTCTTAAGTAGCTCCCTCAATGTACTGATTCTGCCAAAAAACTTTAACTAAAGGAACTTCTTTTTTCCTCAGTCTGTGAATCTGATAGTCAAGGATTTTGACTAGGATTTCTTCATAAAAGAGGCTGTCTCGAACATCTATGTCCTCAATAGGGAATACAACTGATGGGTCACTTATGCATTTCTTTATCAAGGAGACATGAAACACTGGATAAACTGAAGATAAATCTGAAGGTAACTCAAGATCGTAAGCTACCTTTTCAAAACGACTGAGAATTTGGTAAGGATCGACATATTGGGGATTGAGTTTCCCTTTCTTGACACAACTATTTACTCCTTTCTTAGGAGAGATCTTCCAGTACACATAGTCACCAATCTCAAACTCAAGATCCTTTCTATGCACATCTACGTACAATTTCTTTCAGCTCTGAGTTGTCTTAAGCATTTTCCTGATCAACTAGACATTCTCTAAGGTATCAAACACCAAGTCAGGCCCTACCACTGTGGCCTCACCTACTTTAAACCAACTAATGAGAGACCTACACCTCCTCCCATAAAGTACCTCAAATGGATCCATTTGGATACTGGAGTTATAGCTGTTGTTATATGCGAACTCAATCAAAGGCAAGTGGTCATCCTAACTACCTTTAAAGTCTATCGCACATGCTCGTAGCATATATTCTAAGGTCTGAATGGTCTTTTCTGCTTGACCATCTATCTGAGTATGAAAGGCTATACTGAGATGAACTCAGGTACCAAGACCCTTTTGGAATACTTTCCAGAAATGAGAGGTGAACTGGGTACCTCTATCTTAGATAATGGATAATGTAACACCGTGCAATTTGAACAACTCACTAATATAGAGTTTGGCATAATCCTCGGCTAAATAGGAGGTATAAAATGGAAAAAAATGAGCTGATTTGGTTATCTTGTCAACAATGACCCAAACTGAATCAAGCTCACGACGAGTATGAGGCCAACCTATCACAAAGTCCATGTTCACTTCTTCCCATTTACAGGTGGGAATACTGAACTCCTGTATGGACCCACTAGGCTTTTAATGCTCAATCTTAACCTGCTGATATATTGAGCACTTAGCCACAAACTCTACAATGTCTATTTTCATCCCACTCCACCAATAAATCGCTCGCAAATCGTGGTACATCTTTGTGCCCACTGGATAAATAGAGTAATATGCACTATGCACTTCTGCAAGAATTTGATGCCTCAATTCATCTATACCTAGAACACACAGACGACCCTGACAACGGAATACACTATCTCCCCCTTGGGAGAAAACCTCTACTTTCTGATTTCTGACTGATTCCTTTAACTTGTCTAGACTGGGATCCCTATCCTTCATTTCCTTCACTTCAGAAACTAGGGATGATTTTGAGCTACTCTGCACCCACACACTACCTTTTGCTGAATCGACTAAGTGAACACCTAGTTGGGCTAGCTGATGAACTTCTTAGGCTAACTTCTTCATATTGTCCTCAACATGGGTAACAGTACCCATAAACATTCTACTGAGAGTGTCAGCTACTACATTGGCCTTTCTCAGATGATACAGAACACTCATGTCATAGTCTTTTAATAATTCCAACCACCTTCTTTGGTGGAGGTTGAGGTCTTTCTAAGACAACAAATATTGTAGGCTCTTATGATCAATGAACACATCAACGTGAACACCATACAAGTAATTCCTCTAAATATTCAAGGCAAAAACTACTGCTGCAAACTCAAGATCATGAGTAGGATAGTTCTTCTTATGGGGATTAAGCTGTCTGGAGGCATAAGCTATGACCTTTCCTCTTTGCATCAAAACACAACCCAATCCAACTCTGGAAGCGTCACAGTACACAGTAAAACTATCAAAACCATCTGGTAGGGTCAATACTGGAGCTGAAGTGAGTCGAGTCTTCAACTCCTGAAAACTCTTCTCACAAGAATCTGACCACTGGAACTTGACTTTCTTCTGAGTCAATATGGACATAAGGGATGCAATAGACAAAAATCCCTCAACAAACCGTTGGTAATAGCCAGCCAAACCCAAGAAACTCCTGATATCTTATGGAGAGATGATCCTAGGCTAATTTCTCACTACTTCGATCTTTTGGGGACCAATTCTAATGCCATCACCAAAAATTATATGGCCAAGAAATGGTACTGACCTTAGCAAAAATTTGCACTTACTGAATTTGGTGAATAGCTAATGGTTTCTGAGGGTCTGCAATACTATTCTGAGATGGTCTGTATGTCATGCTCACTACAAGAGTAAACAAGGATATCATCTATGAAGACTATGATAAACATGTCAAAGTACTGCTTAAACACATGGTTTATCAAGTCCATGAAAGCTTCTGGGGTATTGGTAAGCCGAAAGGACATGACTAAGAATTCAAAGTAACTATACCGAGTTCAAAAAGCTAATTTTGGGATGTCACTTTCCCTGACTCTGAGCTGATGATAGCCTGATCTGAGGTCTATCTTGGAGAAATAACTGGCACCCAAAAGTTGGTCAAATAAGTCATTGATTCTAGGGAGTGGATACTTGTTCTTGACTGTAACTTTATTTAACTAACGATAATCTATACATATTCTGAGGAAATCATCTTTTTTGTGCACTAATAACACTGGTGAGCCCCATGAGGACATACTATGTTTGATGAATCCCTTATCTAAGAGATCCTTTAACTATTTCTTTAATTCTTTGAGTTCTACTAAAGCCATTCTGTATGGCAGGATAGATATGGGCTGAGTATCTAGGAGAAGATCGATTCCAAATTAATTTCCCTTTTGGGAGGAACTCCGAGAAGATCTTCGAGAAACATATCTGGGAATTCACATGCTACTGACACTGATTCAAGAGTAGGAGTTTTTGAACTAGAGTCCTAAATTCGAATGAGATGGTAGACACATCCCTTAGATATCATCTTTCTAGCCCAAAGGTAATAAATAAGTTGACCCCTAAGTGTTGAAATACTACCCTTCCACTCTAGGTGGAGTTCATTCAGAAACTGAAAATATACAATTCTATTTCTGCAGTCGATCGAGGCATAGCAGGAATAAAGCCAATCCATG
Organism: Capsicum annuum; assembly: GCF_002878395.1. NCBI lineage: Eukaryota > Viridiplantae > Streptophyta > Magnoliopsida > Solanales > Solanaceae > Capsicum > Capsicum annuum. The sequence continues at coordinate 131,949,243 of NC_061114.1, read as the reverse complement.
CTGAGAATGACATCAAAATCAGTCATCTCTAATTCGACTAAGTCTACTGAAGTGACTTTCTGAGATATCATAACTAGATAGTTTTTGTATACCCGTTGGCCTATGATAGATTTACCCACTGGGGTGGAAACTAAGAAGGGATCTTCTAGAATTTTGGGTCTGACTCCAAAATCAACTGCTATATATAGAGTAACAAAGGACAAAAAGGCTCCTGGATCTAGCAAAGCATAAACATGAAAATGGAAAACTTGTAACGTACCACTGACCAAAACATCAGGAGAACTTTCCTAATCCTGTCAGGACTGAAGAACATAGATTCTATTTAGGTGCTACCCACTAGTGGCACTAGAAGAGGCACCCTGCTAATTTGGGCAATCGGACTGAGCTGGGGGACTGTTATGCTGACTCTACGAACCAACCTGAGAACACTATCTGACTCTGTAGCTCGGCTTGCCATATTTGAAACACACATTGTTGCCAGCTCTGTAGATACCCTAGTGGTTTCTTCTGCACTTCTGGCAAAGGGGATTAGTTTAAGTACTACTAACACTGCCCTAGGCCTTAGGGCCTGATTCCTTGTCTTGGTTGCTATCTCTAAATTTTGGCACTGGATCACTAGCTGAGGAAGGGCTGGAACTAAGGATTTTTGGAGAAACTGAGAACTATTCCCACCCTCTCACTTAGGCTAAGGAAAATTGAAACTACCTATTCTTGCTCTCTGATTCTCCCTCTCCTTATCTTTATTCTTGGCCTCTTTAATCTACTGAGCATGGACCATGAGACTAGCTATATTCATCTTCTTAATAAGAATCGTGGTCCTGCACTCTTTGACCACACTGCTAGACACTCTTGACATGAACTTACTCATCTTTGCTCTGCTATCTGCTACAACATGCGGAGCATATCTGGCTAACTGAGTAAACTTAAGAAAATACTCCTGCACCATCATATTGCCCTGCTTTAGGTTTACAATCTCCAAAACCTTCATTTCTCTCAACTCTAGCGCAAAGAACCTATCCAGAAAAGCAACTACAAACTCCTCCCTTCTATGGACCCTACATTTGCGATCCTCTCCGCCTTTCACTATTTGAACCATGAGTGAGCCACATCCTGTAACTGATATGTGGCTAACTCAGCACTCTCAATAGCAATCACCCCCATGATCTTGATAACCTTCTGCACTTGATCAAGAAATTCTTGAGGGTTCTCATCTAACTTAGACCCAGTAAATGATGGAGGGTTCATTCGGGTGAAGTGTTGAATCCTGGCAGTAGTAGTATTGGCCATTGGGTTGGCCAGAACTGCAGTTGGACGTTAATTCTAGGCTACCACAGAATGAGATAAGGTTGTGAAGGTTGCTCTGAACTCTGCGTAGGAGATATGCTCTCCCAAAGGATCTGGATGGATGGGCTGAAGGGATGATTAATCTCCCGTTCCTCTTCCCTAAGTCCTCTTTGGAGGTATGTTTTATAAATAGAAGAGAAGCTAGGATTAGAAAGAGAGTGTAGCTAGAGATCATTCTCACTCGCACGATATGAATACTGAAAGAATGGAAACTGTTCCTAAAACATCGCATAGCCTCTTGTCCATAAATATGGCGTGCAACACACCCATGCACAAGACTCTACTAGATATGCATCTAGACTTTATTAAACCTTAGGATTTGATACCAAGTTTGTAACACCCCGAGTATGTACCCTAGATTCTACATAGTGCTCATAATCCTGAAGAACCACAAGCTAACCCATGACTAGTACCTTCTATAATAACTAAAAAATAATATTGAATAATATGCAGAATTAGGTGGAAACATTCCATAAGGTTCAATTTGTAAATAATAATGAATAATACTGAATGTGGTATTAAATACTCAAACTGAAAGACAAAACTAAAATCGAGATAATCGTTTGAAATACTCTAGTCTGGGAACCCTCTAACTATCTGAACTGTGGAGTTGATGGGATAATTCCCCATCTAACTCCGTCTACTGACATAAACAAAAATACTATAAATAGAAATCATGTCCTTGAACTATGAGAACTCACCACTATGCTGAATATTGAAAGTTTGGTCTACTGAGGGTGCTTTGTAGCTCATACATCGGAACCTATGATATAAGACATCATAGAGCAAAAAGCATGCGTCAGGACTTTGAATATACTGGTATGCTTAGTGAGGTAGGCTAAAATGCATGGTTTCATATGCATGCACAGTAATAACTAAATAACATGAGTATAACTAAGTAAAAGTATATGCAGAAATACATAGACTGTAACTGAGATCATGATAATAACGAACACTAAGTCTGAATATTGATAAACAGATTTACTAGATAACTGATTCTGTATAACTGATGTGTGGGTGACTGTATCCAATAGTTTTGAATTCTAGAGAACTATACTGAGTTTCGTACTAAGCTAAATGACTATGTCTGATAGTCCTAGATCTGTAGAAATGGACTGAATTCTATTCTGAGACGAAGACTGACACTGAGACTATTGGAGGTAATCATCTAACCAACGTGCCCCTTCTCTAACTAATTTGGGGTCTAAACTGTAACCCAGTTGGAAGGGTGTCAATATTATGCCATGGGTAAGGACAAGCTGTGAGTTAACCCTCTCTAACAGGAAGCTCTTTCGTCAACCCTCGCTGGTAGGATAACTCAGATGAGAAGTATCAACCCTCATAATATCTGGCAGGAAGATATCTCAACTTTCACTGCCTATGTAGTTCTTTAATCCAGGGATTGTTGCTAAGGGTCAAACCCTCTACTGAAAGGAATGCCCCCATCCCTGGGTTAACTCGTTGTTGAAGGCTACTCCCAACTGAATAGACACGAAACTAATTTATAGTTTGTACTAGGATGGACTGAACAGTTACTGAGATTACTGTTTAGCTGAATTGGACTGAGTTCACTGAGTTTCGTTGACTGACAGAATACTACTGAATTCTATTAAATGATAGAGTTTACTGAGGTCTAAACTGAATATTAAGTTAGATTGAAATATTACTAACTATACTAAGTTTTCTTGAGTTCTATAACTGACTGAGAGTACTACTGATCGTGACGTGACTGATACTGTTCTATGACTGACCATATCTTTAAGTAATCAGCTAAATTATCAGGCGCAAGTACCCCCAGGACTCGATAGCATAAATTAAGAGACATGGCATAAACATGTAACATGAAAACTATAAGCTTGATCAACATTTACTTACTGGGGCATTTTAACATACACTTGTATGATTTAATTCTCTTAATAGTTCACATGAACAATTTATCAAACACTTGGAAGGAATAGAACATGTGCATAACACTAATCAACATGCGACCATACAATTCAATCATCAAATTCACTATTTGAAGGCTTGAACATGATCTCACATGGTAAGACATATAAATCAATAAACTCCACATAAAACTTAGCATAACTCATGGATTTGATACTCAAATAATCATTATAAACATAAATATTATAAAACTCATTATAGTATTCATGAAATTCATATACTTGAAGTTTAAAAACTTATTCTTGGACTCCAAGGGTGGAATAAAACCTTAGACAAACACTTCACATACCTTTATTGAAGTTTCTGAAAGTTTATGGTTGAATCTTGAGTTCTTGATTTGAAATGTGAGCACCTAGGGTTTTGTTCGTGAGCTAATTGGAGAATAAATGAGTATATTTGCTCTCCAAAGTGCTTAATTTCATATTTTGGGGGATGAAGGATGTGGTAAAAAGACTCAAATACCACCAAGAATGCGGTCATTTAATGACTAAAAACTGGGCTTCCGATGCGCAGGTCGATGCAGCGCGTCAATGACATCAACGCGATAGCGAATGCATCGCGCCATATTTACGTTGATTCACTGGAATTGGACCCTGGTAGCTGGAAAAAATATTCATCAACGCGATAGTCGATGTGGTGCACCAAGATCGCATTGATCTACTATTTTGGGATTCCAAAGGAGCTTCAAATGACGTCCAAAAAATCTAAAACTTGTCCGGGAACACCTACGGACATTCCTGATCATGAATCAACCTAAACATCAACATTTAATGGATGTAAAGGTTATGAAATAAGATTTCCAACCTTCATAGGATAAAATGACACTAAGTCTGAGTACTTAGCTAAAATATTCTAAGTTTGGGACCCCTTGACAAGCCTAAAGGATTGAATTAAGCTTAGGATTTTGTAGAGCCTTACATGTAATCTCATAAATATAAAACTATAATCGCTACTTAAAATATAAAAATTACCTAGATAAATATTTTTTTAAACAAAGTGTTGTTATCTTGATAAAATAAATGTTATAATTTTATTTAAAATCAAAAAAACTAAAAATTAAATTTAGTCGTGGGTGGCAAAATTTAGGTGTCAGCAACTATCTTCTCCTTTGGGTAGGGTGGATGCCAGTAACCCTGGGCAAAGGGATTTTGACGTTCTTAGTTTTTGTCCGACCATAAATTTGGTTTTCGCATGAGTTTTTATAGAGTCATGGTCGGACCCTGATATCGAGTTTTATACATATCTCAGGTTGCTTGAGAATTTAGGAATTTGTAGTTCATGAAGCTTAATTTAAATCACGGTTTTCAAAAAATTCACAAGCTATTCTGATTTTTAAATTTTGGTAAAACCAAAAAGTTAGAGAATAAGTGGATTGGAGAGGAGGTTAGAATTTAGTAAAGTTTTCAACATGGAGCCCAGCCTACATATCTCAATGATTCAGGGAATCAGACTACTTGTAGTTCGACTAGATAGGTAGAAAAAATAGTCTTTTATTTTACATGATCTTTAACGTAGGATGAGTGACAAATCAATTGAGTTAAGAAAAAAAGGCTTGTAACCTCTTAACCATGAATGTGGTATCCTTCTCATCTATAGGCAAGAATTTACCTATATATAATTTTCAAAACTCTAAGTGCGTTATCACCCTAATTTGAAGGAAAAAGAGGGTTACTTCTAGTATGAGTTTAGAAATATCCTGAAAGTGAAACTGAAATCAGAATATCCCAAAATACCTTACATGCCTTCTAATATGGGTGTGGTTTGATGGTGGTAGAATTCTTCATTCAACTCGTGTCTAAAGAGTTTGATATCCCTCTTTGAACTATGTCTCAGTTTGCTACTAAGAAAAAGTTTTACGTTGTTCTGCATCCTTTTTGGATTCGTCCACACCTTTGGTTTTGATTTGAGAATTTCATCCTTTTGGATGCTCTCAACAATAACTCAAACAAAATGGTTAGTTGTAAATATAGCATGACACAAACGTAAATTAGTGCAAACCTGTTTGAATATGCTATGTTGAGATAGTTGATGAAACAATTTGAACAACCATTCTAAACAATATTATGCCACTTTGAGTGAGGTGACAACCCAATGTGTGCCAGTAAAAGGTGAAGGACTAATTATGATTGAAACATGACACTTTGAATGGAGTGATGGTCCAACGTGTCTCATTGAAAGACGAAGGACCTATTTTAAATGTAACATGACACTTTGAATAGAGTGACGGTCCAACGTGTCTGATTGAAAGATGGAAGACCTATTTTGAATGTAACATGCCCCTTTGAATGGAGTGATGGTCTAACGTGTCTCATTGAAATATGGATCACCCATTTCAAATGTAACATCCCACTTTGAATAGAATGAAAGTCCAACGTGTCTCATTGAAAGGTAGGCGACCTGTTTAAATATAACATGCCACTTTGAAAGGAGTGACAGTCCAACGTGTTTCATTGAAATACAGATGACCTATTTTAAATATAACATGCCACTTTAATGGAGTGATGATCCAACGTGTATCATTGAAAGATGGATGACCTATTTTGAATGTAACATGCCACTTTGAATGAAGTAACGGCCCAACATGTCTTATTGAAAGGAGGGCAACCCATTTTAAATATAACATGACACTTTAAATAGAGTTACGGTCCAACATATCTTATTGAAAGATAGATGACCTATTTTGAATATAACATGCCACTTCGAATGCAGTGACGGTCAAACATGTCTCATTGAAAGGTGGACAACCCATTTTGAATGTCACATGCCACTTTAAATGGAGTGGCGATCCAATATGTCTCATTAAAAGGCGGACGACCTATTTGAATGTAATATGCCACTTTGAACAAAGTGACCCAATGTGTCTTATTGAAAGATGAACGACTGATTTTGAATGTAACATACCACTTTTAATGGAGTGACAATCCAATGTGTCTCATTGAAAGGCAGATAACTAATTTGAATGTAACATTCCACTTTGAATGGAGTGATGGTCCAGCGTGTCTCATTGAAAGGCAGATGATCGATTTAAATATAACATGCCACTTTAAATGGAGTGTCGGTCCAACGTGTCTCATTAAAAGGCAGATGACCTATTTTGAATGTAACATGCCACTTTGAATTGTGTGATAGTCCAATGTGTCTATTAATTATCTACACTAAACTTATTAGTAGCAAATGCAATAGAAAGGAAATTGTCCAAACCTTACTTTAATATGCCACACTAAAAGAGGTGACAATCTAGAACATAATAAGATGTCACTCTAAAGGAGGTGACGGTCCATGACATAATAATGTGTCATCCTGAAAGAGGTGATGGTCCATGACATAATAAGGATCATTCTAAAGGATGTGGCAGTCCATAACATAATAATATGTCATGTTGAGAGAGGTGATAGTCCATAACATAATAACATATTACTCTGAAAGAGGTGAACATAATAAAATTTCACTTTGAAGGAGGTGATGATCCATAACATAATAATATGTCACTCTAAAGGAAGTGACGATCCATAACATAATAATATGTCACTCTAAGGAGGTGATGATTCATAACATAATAACATGTCACTCTGAGGGAGGTGATAATCTATAACATAATAACATGTCAGTCTGAAGGAGGAGACAGTCCATAACATAATAATATGTCACTTTAAAGGAGGCAACGATCCATAACATAATAACATATCACTTTGAAAGAGGTGACGGTCTATAACATAATAACACATCACTCTGAAGGAGGTGAAAGTCCATAACATAATAAAATGTCACTCTAAAGGAGGTGACGGTCCATAACATATTAGCATGTCACTCTGAAGGAGGTGACGATCCATCACATAATAACATGATGTCTTAAATAAAGTGATGGTCCAATGAATCCTCTTAAAGAGCAGAAACCCCAAATATTATAATATGTGTCCCTTTGAAAGGGTGTATAACCCAAAAATAGTAATCTATGTCCCCTCAAACATAGTGACGATTTGATATGTCCTGTCAAAAGGGTGGATAACCTAAATATAATAAGATGTGTCACCTTGAATGAATTGACAATCTAGTAATTTTCTTGGAGGGTAGAAAACCCTAACATATAAGGAAAAAATAGAAGTTGATTTGTTGAACTTCATCCTTTGAACTAGAAATCCTTTAAAAGGACTTGTGCATGCATTGAGCTTTCTTATAAATCCTCAAACTTTGAGAGGATTGGTTTATGTCAGTTCTTAGAGTCAGTCTTGCATAACATCACCTGTATAACTCAAACAACACTCATTAATAATATAACAATTTGTTGTAACTAATTCAAGAGAGCAATAGAAGATAGAGGTTAAAAATAAAAGTCATTTGACTCATGATGATTCAGATATAGTATTTTGAATAATATTTCTGTCTCAATTGTTATGCCTGATTTCCTACAAAATCAGAGAAAGTGTTAGAGATCATAATAAATTCATAGAAACATAAATCAAGAGAAAAAAAGAGAAAAGAAGTTATCTGGATTATTATGGATGGTGATTAGAGTAACAGCCTTTTTCATGCTTAACATTATCAATGTTGTGATATAACACCCCAAATTTTTGGGCTAGAATTTAAATTGTTGCTCCTATGTGTACGGACTTGAACCCAATTATTCTATGTATATACATGTGTGATAAGTAAATATATTATGCGAGAATATCTTTGTATATTTATCAAGGTCATAATACCCTCAAAACTCAAAGACGAGTTGAGGACTATAATATCGATAGAATTTTGACAAATGCTCCAGCTATGGTAAACTTTAAATGAGTGTATCTCCTAGAATATGTCTAGCCAGGTGTCCTTCTTTATATTAAATAAAAGTTCTTTGAGTCTTCTTTTCAATACACTTGGTTTCACCTAAATCCAATATCGGAGTGGAAAGTTATACTCATTTTACCTCAGCATATATGTCTGTCAACAAAGTGACGACTTAAGGTGATAAGTCGTCAACTGAGTGATGACTTATCAAGCCAAGTCATCAGCCCAAAATAGTAAGTGATCAATTTCAGCTTTAAAGTGATGACCTGAGGTGATACATCGTAAACTTAGTGATGACTTATCAAACCAAGTCATCACCCATGAACAGGAAGGGCCTAAATCCAGAAATGATCTGATGACTTAAGTTGATAAGTCATCAACTAGTTGATAGTTATCAACTCAAGTCATCAACTAAAAATTTCAGCAATTCTTATTTATCTTTGGAGGGGCATTTGGTCTTTTCCTCATCTCAAACCCTACCTGTCATACGAATTAAAGAATCATTATGCATTATTTACTATCACTTATCAATTTTAGATTCCATTAATCCTCTCCACTCTTAAGAACAATATGATGAGGGTTTCTTCCTAAAAACAATCAATTCAAGTCCCCTCTTCAAGATAATCAAGAATTTAAGGTTCCCAATCCAATAATATTCAAGAAAAGTTAATTCCCTTTTAAGATTTAATATTTAAGGTATGTGTGATGTTCATTAATGGGCCCTTTTCACCCATGGAGTCCAAGAATTTATTTTTATGCTTTAATTTATGAAATTGCATGTTTACTATGAATTACCTTCATGAAACTCTTATGAATTTTGATCATGTATTATATTTCCAAGAGCTTTGATAGAAAGATCCCTTACGCATTTGAAAGTTGAAGTATGTTTATCTATACCTTGGTAATATAATTTCAAGTTATGATTTTGATTTTTTTTCAAGTGGAATGCATTATAGTATGTTTTAATTATTGTGGTTTAAATATCATGTTCATGAAAATTTAGATTAAATCCTCCGTTTATGATTTTGTCATGTGATCGTGCTATCTCATCATGTTTAAAAGTATCCCCATGTTAAAGTCTTGATCCCCATGTGTTTAATAAAATGCCAAAGTGATGGATTTTGAGTAGTGAGTCTTTATTGTGGTTTCAAATTCTTTCATATGTTTCGATTGTTATTGATATCGAGTCCTGGGGGTTATGAATACCCGAAACTTAGTTGTTTACTTAGTCTTAGCATTTTTAGAATGAGTTCAAATAGGTATGAGTGTAATCAGTTCAGTCAACTATCATAATCAATCAAATTTAGATTACTTCAGTAATCTGAGTCAATTCAATTGGGAGTAGGATTTAGCACTGAGCGAATACAAGGATGGGGATATTCCTTCCAGTTAAGGTTTGACCTTAGTAGCAATCCCTGAGTTACAAAACTACGTACCCAGCGTAGGTTGAGATGTCTTCCTGTCAGTTTAGGGTTGATACACATCTCATGAGTTTTCCTGCCATTTGCCTACTAGTTAGGGTTGACTCACAACCATTATTAGTACCCGTGGCAAGGTACTAACACCCTTCCAACTGGGGTCACAGGTTTGACCCCGATCAGCTTAAACTGGGCATGTCGGTTAGATGATACCTTCTACAGTTTCAGTTTTAATATTTAGTTCATGACAGTTCAATTTTTCTTGACCATAGCATATAATTATCAGGTATTCAATTATCAGATTTTAGTATTTCAATTTACAGACTATTTAAGAAATTTGTTATATGATTGATCATACATATTCAGATTTTACAATTTTCATATATCCATGCATCAGTTATCTCATGCTATTCAGCTAGTTAGTTATTAGTCTTATTCAGTCAGATTTTAGTATTTCCATGCATGTCTATTATTACTATTTTTATGCATAGTTAACCCATGTATTCAACCTAACCTCATCTCATTTACCAGTATATTCAAAGTACTGATTGCATACTTATTTCTTGCATTATGATGTTTAATATCATAGGTTCGAACACTCAGGTTCCTAGCCATATTTAGATATTCCAGTACATCAGTAGCAACAATAGTGGTGATTTCTCATATACTAAGGATTGTTTAGGTTTATTTTAGTCCTTCAATTTGATATTCAGTCGAAGTTAGTTGGGAGCCTGTCCTATCAACTCCACATTCAGTTAGTTTAGAGGTTTTCAGACTAGTACAGACAGTTAGCCAGTTTTCAGTAATAATCATTGGTCTTTTATCAGTATTGTCAGTATTATTTTACAGACATTATCATAACTATGTTTTAAACCTTATGGCATTTTTTAGTTAAATTCTACATATGATCTTTTGATATCAGTTATATTGGTGCTTATAGCAGGTACCAATCATGGGTAAGCTTGTGGTTTTTTGGGACCGTAACCACCGTATGGCGTTCAAGGTGTAATTTTTGGAGCTTTACAAACTTGGTATTAGAGCTTACAGTTTTACAGTGTCCTAGGGAGTTTGAAAGTCGCGTTGAGTAGAATATTGTACATGGGTGTGAAGCGTGCCCCACTTATAGACAAGAGGCGACAAGACGTTTTAGGAAATTTTTTCCTTCTTTCATGTCTTAGATCATTCTATAGAAAGGTCCTCTAAGAAACTTGTGTAGATTTTCATCTTGCTCCACTCATGTCAGCTCTACCTTACTTTGAAGGTAATAGAGCAGTGAAGCTTAAATTCCTACATATAGAACTTTCTCATACAGCCCTCACAGACAGTTATGGGATTGCACACAAGCTCAAAAGTATCCCATCAAGTCCATTATGTTCAAAAGTTTTAAAGATTTTATTCATGATCATTAAAACTCGTGCAGTAATCCAAAGTCAGATGTGCCCTCAGATCCCTTCTCAGAATCCCATGATAGCATATAACCTAGATTTAAAACTATGAAGCTAGGAGTTTAGCAGTAGTAGAGAGGAGATAGTGTTATCTAAATTCAATAAATTTTGTATTCATGGGGCTAGTTGTATGAAAAGGTGAATCAGTAGGCTTGAATCAGTGTATTCAAGAATTTAAGTTTGGTGATTTGAAATTATATGTTATTGATATTAGTGTAGTGGTAATTCTTATGGTGTAGGGAAAATATAAGTTTAGAGATATGAGATTTGTAGGTTATGATGAAAGTAGTATGGTTCATTAAAGATTTGGGGATATCCATGCTATGTGTTAGAATTTAAGTTTGAATCTTTGAAGTTTATGCTAATAGAAAAAAAATTGAGAATTCTAAGTTAGTCAGTGGTTAAGAATTCATATGATGATTGTTTAGGCTATAGAAAGCTAAGAGTTGTATCTTAGAAGAAAGTACTAGTAGTAGATTTTACATTATCGGGTGTAGTTTTTCAGGGTGAGTTTACCATTTATGCATATTGTTATACCCCAGATTCTATGGTAAAGTGGTGAATGTTCAGTTTAGAGTTATTGATTAAGCGGTTCACTGGCTTAGAATGCTGGTTTTAAGCTAAGGGGGAGATGGTAAAACAAGTAACCAAGTCAGGCTCTCAGATCCTACTAGTGATACCAGTATGTGTAGAAAAGCAGTAGGAGAAGGATGATGCCCAATTCGTTCTTATCTCAGTGCAAGGTTTTTCAGTTATCATGATATCTACTCATGTTTTACATGTCAGCTCTATGATTATAGCTCATATTTGTGCACCTTATAGAAAATCATGTACTCTCTCAGTTCCTAGTATAAGTAGTGCCAATTTTCTCAGCAATACAAATCATGTTCCATAAATTTATAAACTCTAAACTCAAGTCATGCAACTCATGATTCGTGTATTCATGTTTTACAGTTGCTCAATTCCTATGACTCATGCTACACTCTAAATAATAAGTGAAACTTAGATCATGTCATGTATATCCTCAAGTTAGATCTCTTGATGAATCTATGATGTTGATATTCTATTCCTCAGACCTCAGTTAAGTGTCAAGTTCTGTATAGTGTCCATTCATTCTTTAGGTCCTCGTGTTTTAACCTTTCAGTGACCTCTCCTAATGAAATGATGTAGTAATGAAGAATTGCTTAGGTGGGAGAGTATAAATATTTCATCGTAAGAAATGATTGCTTCATGCTTATTTTACACGAGGCAATAGTTATAAAGATAGGCTTGAATGTCATGTTGGTGTGTAAGTGGATAAATGTATTACACATTAGTGAATGTCTACTAAGAGGTTGTATTTAGTTGTTGAATAGGTAATCAGAATTATTCAGGAGATGGGAAGTTATGAAAACATAAAGTGTATTGAATTCATGACTCAGACTAGTATTACAGTGTTATGTGTGCATTTTTTAAATTCAAGTAGGCTTGAACATAGTGGGAGAATTCAGTCCAGCTCAGACTTCAGTAGGTAGAGTTATAAATGCTCATGCAAATATTTTCAGTAGCCTCAAGTGAAGTGTGGTGTTGAAGTAAAAAGTTAAGTTGAGGGAGTATTTGAGAAGTGTGGCTAATCCTTAAAGTTAGTAGTTGCAAATCATAAGGCTTAGTAACTTTATCCTAGTTGATATTTCATAGGCCTGTGTTCCATGTTATAGAATTTTATTCATGCTGTGAGTTCTTATTCAGATGTCTTATTCAGACCATGACCAAGATTCTTTGCTCCCTAAAGTCATTAGAAATTCATAGAAAGAGTGTCGAAGAAATACTCCAGTTAAGTCTAAACTTTCAACATAAGTTAGTTTGTATAGCCAGTAATTCAGATTAGTAGTTAGATAGATAAGTCCCTATGGTACTATCTAAAGTCTCATGAATAGGGCTATTCCATGAGGTAAAATATTCACACCCTGGAAATTATAAATTCAGCTCAGTACAGTTCATACATCAGTTTTAAATTCTTGATATTTAGTCATGATTCAGTCTGAAGTGCCCCGTGCATCATCTCAGACCTTCCTTAGTATTTTAGCCAAGTCAGAATCATTCGGGGGATGAACTATCCCAAGGGGGAGATGTAGTAACACCCCAAATTTTCATGTCATAAGCTTCTCAACTCTTCTTCATGAAACTAGATCCAGTCTGAGGAAGTGGTTACTCAAAAGTTGACTCTCTCATTTTTATCTCAGCCTTATAACCATTCTCATGTCATTGCATGTATTTACAAAATCAATTCAGTCATGTATTATGTTTTAGAATTAGTTATGTAATCATGTCTCTAGTCATGTATATTTAGTATATGATCTCAGTTCTCCCAGTACTCTCAGTCTAAACTAACGTCGTTCAACGCTGAATGTTCCCGAAGGAGAGATAATGTACACCCCAAATTTTTGGGCTAGAATCTAAATCATTATTCCTATGCATACAGACTTAAACCTAATTATTCTATGTATATACATGTATGATTAGCAATTGTATGATGTGGGAATATCTTTGTATATTGATCGAGGTCATAATACGCTCCTAACTCAAAGACAAGTTGAGAACTTCTCTATCGATAGAGTTTTGACAAATGATCCATCTAGGGTAAACTTTAAATGAGTGTATCTCCCAGAATATGTCTATTCAGGTGTTCTACTTAATATTAAATGAAAGGTCTTTGAGTATTCTTTCCAAAGTACTTGGTTTTACCTTAATCCTACATCGGAGTAAAAAGTTATACTCATTTTACCTTAGTATGTATGTCTGTCAACAAAGTGACGACTTATGGTGATAAGCCATCAACTGAATGATGACTTATCAAGCCAAGTCGTCATCCCAAAATAGTAAGTGATCAATTTCAGCTTCAAAGTGACGACCTGAGGTGATAAGTCGCCAACTTAGTGACGACTTATCAAATGAAGTCATCACCCATGAACAGCAAGGGTCCAAATCCAACAATGAGTTGATAATTAAGTTGATAAGTCATCAACTAGTTGATAAGTTATCAACTCAAGTCATCAACTAAAAATTTCAGCAATTCTTATTTAACTTTGGAGGGGCATTTTGGTCTTTTCCTCACCTCAAACCCTACCTCTCATACAACTTAAAACATCATTATGTATTATTGGCCATTACTTATCAGTTTTAGATGCCATCAATCCTCTCCACTCTCAAGAACAATAAGATTAGGGTTTCTTCCCAAGATCAAGCAATTCAAGTCCTCTCTCCAAGATAATCAAGAATTTAAGGTTCCCAATCCAAGAACGTTCAAGAAAAGTTTATTCCCTTTCAAGATTTAAAGCTTTAAGGTATTGTGATGTTCATCTATGGGCCCCATTCACCCATGGAGTCTAAGAATCTATTTTTATTCTTTAATTTATGAAATTACATGTTTACAATGAATTACCTTCATGAAACTCTTATGAATTTTGATCATGTATTATGTTTCCAAGAGTTTTGATAAAAAGAGCCCTTACACGTTTGAAAGTTAAAGCATATTTATTTATACCTTGGTAATTTGATTTCAAGTTATGATTTCAATTGTTTTCATGTGGAATACATTATAGTATGTTTTAAATATTGTGGTTTCCATGAATTCAGAATAAATCCTCAGTTTATGATTTTGTCATGTGATCGTGCTATCTCATCATGTTTAAAAGTATCCCCATGTTAAAGTCTTGATCCCCATGTATTTGATAAAATGCCAAAGTGATGGATTTTGAGTAGTGATTCCTTATTGTGGTTTCATATGCTTTCATTTGTTTCTATTGTTATTGCCATCAAGTCTTGGGTGTTATGAATACCCGAAACTTAGTTGTTTGCTTAGTCTCAGCATTTTCTAAATGTGTTCAAATAGGTATGAACGTAATAAGTTCAGTTAGCTATCATAATCAGTCAAATTCAGAACAATTCAATAATCCGAGTCAGTTTAATTGGGAGTAGGATTCAACACTGAGCGAACCTAGGGATAAGGGTATTCCTTCCAGTTAAGGTTTGACCCTTAGTAGCAATCCCTGAGTTAAAGAACTATGTAGCCTGCAAAGGTTGAGATGTCTTCCTATTAGTTTAGGGTTATATATATCTCATGAGTTTTACTGCCAGTTGAGGGTTGATAAAATGTTTTCCTTCTAGTTAGGGTTGACTCAAAACCATTATTAGTACCCATGACAAGGTACTAACACTTGTCTAACTGGGGTCGCAGGTTGGACCCGGATCAGCTTAGACTGGGGCATATCGGTTAGATGATACCTCCCACAGTTTCAGTTTCAGTATTCAGTTCATGACTCAATTCAATTTTTCTTGATCATAGCATACAGCTATTAGTTATTCAGTTATCAAATTTTAGTACTTCAATTTACAGGCTATTTAAGAAATATGTTATATGATTGATCATGCATACTCAGATTTTACAGTTTTTATGTATCCATGCATCAGTTATCTCATGCTATTTATCTAGTTATTTATTAGTCTTATTCAGTCATATTTTAGTATTTCCATGCATGTCTGTTATTACTATTTTTATGCACAGTTAGCGCATGTACTCAGCCTAACCTCCTCTCATATATAAAACGTTCAAAGTACTGATCCCATACTTATTTCTTGTGCTATGATGTTTAATATCATAGGTTCAGATATTTGGGTTCCTGATCGTATTTACATATTCAAGTACATCAACAGCAGCAGCAATTCTGAGTCCTCATATACCGAGGACTACTATGTTTATTTCAGTCTTCTAGTTCAATAATCAATCAGAGTTAGTTGTGGGCGCGTCCCATCAATTATATATTCAGTCAGTTTAGAGGTTTTCAGACTAGTACAAATATTTAGTCAGTTATAGAGGTTATCATTAGTCATTTTTTCAGTATTTTCAGTATTGTTTTACAGACATTATCAAAACTATGTCTTAAAACCTTATGGCATTTTTCAATTAAATTCCGCATATGATCTTTTGATATTATTTATATTCAGTTCACAAGGTAGGTACCAATCATGGGTTATCTTGTGGTCTTTTGGGATCGTAAGCATCGGGT
The DNA here is from genome assembly GCF_002878395.1 of Capsicum annuum. Lineage (NCBI taxonomy): Eukaryota > Viridiplantae > Streptophyta > Magnoliopsida > Solanales > Solanaceae > Capsicum > Capsicum annuum. Next base: position 131,933,274 of record NC_061114.1, on the reverse strand, counting down.
GGCGTCCAGGGTGTACTCTCGAGGCGTTATATGTGACTTCACTATTCCTAAATCCAAAGAAAAAATCTTAATTTTGAGAGACTAACTATGTTGGTTTTGCTTGATCTCCTAATGATCCTAGTTGATTATTGACTTCTGATCTTGAAGCATAGTTTAGTGAAATTTTTTAGGATATTTGTCAAAAAATTTACCCCAGTCTATAACATAGTGACTCTTGAACTTCCTTGTAACTTATGACAGCATTTAGTATGAAATTTTTGAAATCTTCTCAAAAATTCTACACTAGTTGAATGTCATCTTCACATAACTTAAAAAAAGACCCTCTTGATAAAATTTTGAGATCCTTTCCAAAGTTTGCCCCAGTTTCTATGAAAATCTTATGGAAAATATGATCAAGCTAGTATGGTGACAACCTATTCTATTGAGGTAGGAATTATATCAAACGTAGTTCCACCATAAGATGAAAAAATAAATTTTCTAAAGGGTTGATCGAAGCCGATATAGGCCACCTCTGTATTCCATTATTGGAAATTGAGGTCAAACGTAGTTCACAAATACAATTATAAGATAAACTTACTAAGGGGTTGATCGAAGAAGACATTGGTAGGTTACGTATCCCATTCTTGGAAATTCAGGTCAAACATAGTTCTTTTGATAAAGAAATCAAATCATAAAGTGTCATTACAAGGAAATAATGATAAAAAAAGTATGATTATAAGAAAAGAAAACAAAAAAGTCAAAATGCAAAGATAAAAGGACACCAAAAGTACGCCTTTGAGGAATCTTTATACTTCTTTGTGACGGATAGCGCCAATAATTACTTTGTTTTTACTCTTTGCAAAGCGAGCAAGTTTGATACCAACATAAATTAGTCTCTCTTAAAAAGAAACACTCAAAAGGTAAAAGTGTTAGTTCATGAATTATAATAATTTACCAAAGCAATATATGATACAAATCAAGCAAATATAGACAAAGCCAAATAATAAAGCACTTCAGCACATAAATAATTTTTAACACGACCTAGCATACACGGGACCTTTCAAGCCAAAGGTAAGCCTAGAATTTGAAGTATATGAATTTCATTTTTAAGACTTCCATTTCCCCTAAAATATTATACAAACTTCATGAATAAATCAAATGGGGATACAAAATAAGGGAAGGGGGATGTAACATCCCGCATTTTTTAGCTAGAAATTGAACCTTCATTCCTACGTGTGTAAACTCTAATTCCATGATTTATATTTGAATATATATGTCATGATCATTATCCTAGAGTGTAAATTGCTATTGAGGTGAAAAATGTTCAAGATTCACCTAAATTCAATAATCGGGTAAGAAGTTATGGCTATTTTTTAAGTTTCAGTCATTAAATACCATCACTCAGTCTAGTAGCACATCGCAGAGTATACCAAAATGGTAACTGTCAATTTCCAGTATTGCTCCGCGATATTGGTGCATTGCGCCAAGACTCATTTTCACGTTTGGCAATTTTTAATGTATCAATGCAATCCCACCGCGTCGCGGTAAACTTCCAGGTCCCAGCCAAAGTGGCAACCCGATACCACCGCATTGTGCCACCAGTCCAGTTCCTAATTGTCAAATTCCAGTGACACGGTGCGAGCTGCATCTCGCCAAGGGTCCAGGTCAGGAAAATTTCATGAAAATTAAAAGTAGCATCTAGGGTTAAATTGGTCTTTTCCCATATTTTTGCATGCCCAGATATGGGATAAAACCCTTAAAAACATTTTAAAAGTCATTCTTAATCAATTTTCCCCCAAATTAAAGGCCTTCTATCTCAAGAAAACAAATTTTAACTCCAATAAATCAAGATCAATCTCAAGAATTTCTCCAAGAACCTTCAAGAACAAATACTCCAAGTTATGTTAGGTGTTCATCTATGGGCCTTTTTCACCGATAGAGTTCAAGAATCCACTTTTAAAACTTCAGGATTTACAATTCATGATTTACATGCTTGAAATTGGATTGTGTTAATGTTCTTGATATTAAATGAGTTTTAATTCATGTTTAATTGTAGATTTCAGGGAGTTTTAATATCATGTATATTGAATTATGTAATCCCCATGTTATAGTCCATGAATTTTCAAGTTAGGGCATTGTGATTGTCATGCTTATGTGTTAACTATGAATATGTGCAATAAGTTGTGCTCTCTAGGTGTTTGATAGAACGTCCATGTGAAAGAATTAATGAAATCATGACATGTTAGTGTATGTATAAGTTTATGCCCTACAAATGTTTGAGAAAATGTCTCTATGAATGAATTATTAACAAGCGTACATTGTTATGTCTTTCAAGATTATGTTATTCTTTATTTTTCATGCTATCGAGTCTTGGGGTATTTAATACCTGACAAATTAGCTGTATGCCTAGAGACAGAATCAGTTACTGAATAGTACCAGTCATATCACGATCAGTAGTACTCTCAGTCAGTTACAGAAATCAGGTAAAAACTCAGTAAACTCAGTATCAGTTCAACTCAATCCAGTTCATTCTAATCAATTCAGTGTCTTTCAGTTGGGAGTAGGATTCAGCACCGAGTGAACCCAAGGATGAGGGCTCACCTGCCAATAGAGGGTGTGATCCTTAGAAGCAATCCTTGCATTCCAAAACTACATAGCCAGCGTAGGTTGAGACATCAAATCTGACAGTTAAGGGTTGATGAGGTGTTTTAACCTGATAGATGAAGGTTCTACCATTCTCATAAGATTACCTGCCAGATAAGGGTATCTCTTTAATTGTCTTTACCCGTGGCACGGTACTGACACCCTTCCAAATGGGGTTACAATTTGTACCCTAACTCAGTTATCCTATCTTATTTGGGGCATATCGGTTAGATGATTACCTCCAACAGTTTCAGTCTCAGACTTCAAAATAGAACTCAGTTTTGTTCTATAGAATTAGGATTATTAGATACAGTTACTCAATATCAGTAACTTCGAATATCAGTTACTCAGTATCAAAACTCAGGACTTAGCTTCAGATAAGTTCATTCACAGTATTTATTTACAGGCACATTAGTGCATACTCAGTATTTATAGCATATCAGTATCCATGTATTCTCATGTTCAGTAACTCTATATCATTCAGTCAGTTATTGTTCATGAATATAAACCCTTGCATTCAGCCTTACCTCATCTAGCATACCAGTACATTCCTACGTACTGACACATACTTTCTATACTATGATATTTTACATTATAGATTCGGTCACTCAGGTTACCAACCGCGCATAGACAGATTCAGATTCAGCCAGCAGTGTCAGAGTTAGTTATGAGTCCTCCTCTATCGAGGATGATTTATTATTTTAGTTTCTCAGTATATACAGTATTTCAGTATATGGAATTAGTTATGGGATTATCCCATTAACTCCACTTTTAGACAGTTTCAGTTAGAGGCTTTTCAGACTAGTTTTCAGACAGTGTTTAGTTTTACAGATTATTATTTTAGTTGATACACTTTATCAGTATTTATAGATTTTAAACCTTATGAAATTTTAGCCTATTTTTCTGTCTTTATCTCAGTATCAGGTTTCAGTGCTCATAGAAGATATCAGTCATGGGTTAGCTTGTGGTCCTTCAGGGTCGTAAGCACCGTGCAGCATTCGGGGTGCAGACTCAGAGCATTACAAACTTGGTATCAGAGCCTAAAGTTCAACAGTGTCCTAAAAAGTCTGAAAGCCACATCTAGTAGAGTCTTATGCATGGGTGTGTAGCGTACCACACTTATGGACAGGAGGCTATGAGATGTTTTAGGAAAAGTTTCCCTTCTTTCAGTATTTATGTCGTGCAAGTGAGCATAAGCTCAAGTTAAAATCTCATTCTAATTTGTTTCCTTCTTTTTGTTTATTGAACATGCCTCCCAAAAGGACTGTAACGCCCCAAAAAATGGGTCCCAGAGCGTCACACGGTGCTTAAGGCTACGAGTAGCCCCAAGCTAACCCTTTGAGCTATTTTCATTCAGTTCAACACAAATCAGCCGGGTTTCCTTAAATAACCCTCAAATATCAACAGAGTAATCATCATCCAAGAATAAAAGAATTTCAGAAAGATAACAAAATACAACTTATTAGTCAACTCCCAACATCTATACTAGTATCACAAGCCTCTAAAAGGATCAATAAACCCAGCGAGCCATTGAGACATGCCCCAACTGACTCATACTCAGTTATCAAATGTAAATAATTCCATGAAACCAACATCAGACATCACATCCTCAGAACATGAAGAATCACCACAATAGAGGATGTAGAACAGCGTGCCTGAAGAATCACTGTCGAACCTGGAACTGAGCACCTGAACCTATATTTCGAGAAAATGCAGCCCACATCCGAAGATGTAGGTCAGTACCATAGAAAGGAACCGAGTATATGGGGGTGTATGCAGTTGTATAAACATCATCATCATAAATATTTATAAGAAATATGCAGGATGTATGAAAGTCTCACATAGCCCGAAGAAAATCATCATAATCATGAGAGGATGAAATAAGTACAATAACACATGTAAGTCATTATATAATTTATCAATCACTTTCAGTTCATCAAGAATATCAATTCTCATAATGTAAATATCATTTAAATCTTTCGAAAGAATAACTTTCACAATTCCACTTTCAAATCACTTCACCATTCACCATAGACACAAGGAAACACACACACTGGGAGATCCTATAACCGACATAAACCATGTGAGCTACATGGAGTCCAACGTACAACCCGCGTTGGGGAGATCCGTCCTATCCTTGCCATCAGAATAGGACTATCGATATCAAATCCACACAAACTAGTGATCACTATATAAATTAGCCTCAGGCTCACTCCTACGGGGGCCCGTAGTTCTAGGGAAGTAAGGTCGCTTTATACCTTCCACTCGGTGCTAAATATTTCTCCCAAACTTAGCTCAGATCATTTCAAAGACAATCCATAACAAAACAATTTCAGTCATATATAAATATACATCGGGAGCCATCATGCTTCCCATCTATCAAAATCAACCACGTTGTGGATTTCTTTCACACTCAAGTTCAAAATAACTCCATTAAGACCAAAAGGTCAAATCATTCAAAATATCTCAAATATGCAACATCAACATGCTTATAACACACACTTTCTCAAAAAACACAGTTTCCAACGGAGATTCACGACCCAAATATCAAAATCATGATAAATATCATTCAAGATTCATGCTTTATATCTCCACACATGTAAATTCATATTTCAAAATCATAAACATCAAGATTTCATAATAATCATCATAAGATATGGGTTCATGCTTCAAATTCGTAAAAATCAAATAAAAATCATGTCTTTGTAAAGAAAATTACTTTTGGACACAAGAACGAAAGAGTGTTCTTGTTGAAAAACCCCACATACCTTGAATGATGAACTTTAGATCAATACTCATTTTTGAGATGTTAATCATGCCTTTGAATGATGGTTCTTGGAGTTCTTGAACTAGGAACTTGAAATCTTGAATAAATTTGCAGAATTAATGGTGAACTTTGGAAGTTCTTGAAGTTGGATATAGGAGCTTAGGGTTTTATTTTTGAGGGAATTTGATGAAATATAACATATAATGCTTCTAATAGGCTTTAATATAGGGTATGGATGGATTTTGGGTGAGGGGGAATGACCAAAACGCCCCTAAAAATCAAATAATTCTCGAATCTGTCCTTTGGTGGACTGTTTTGATAGTCTGAAGTAGATCAACCATAACGTTTTACTTCGATATCCAAATTGGATGAAACCAATTTCATTAGAAAGAGGACTCTCATATCTTTCCACTGATATATAGCATCTCACCCAGATCATTGTGTACGAGGAATTATGATTATTTCAAGTTGACCCAAAAATTCACTTTTGATAGGCTGAAGTAGATCGACCATAACTTTTTGATCCGATAGACAAATTGGATGAAACTAATTTCATTGGAAAGAGGACTCACAGATCTTTTCGTTGATATAGAGTAGATTACCCAGATCATTATGTACAAGGAGTTATAATGGTTTAAAGTTGGAGCAAAATACGCCAGGCCTCAATACTTTTTCATGCATGTTTTACTGTTCACTACTATTCATGGTTCGATTGGAATGTTCATAACTCGTCGCTCGAGTGTCCGTTTTGGATGATCCATATATCGTTGGAAAGATTATTCAATACTCTACGGAATGGTGGGTCATAATCTAAGACATTCCCCAAGAAAAATATATAATTTATTCTAGAAGATAGAACCCAACACGTTTATGCACAAAATTTCAACGAAAAATTTCCCGGGGTATTACATCATCCCCTTGGAAACATTCATCCTCGAATGACGCTAGACATGCCAAGATTAGATATGGAATAGAGCATACAGCTAAAACCATTCATTAGACTCATCACCACATCGTTTCTCAGTCCAAATGCAACATAGAATGCATAAATTCAAGAAACTACAGCTGAACACATAATAAATGACAGCTGAACTGCTGCAACTTTTATCAAAAGTGCATGATTTAGGAAAGAACGGTACCTTTGGTTTGATCGGAGTTCGCAGAAAATAGGTGTGGGTACTTGAATCGCATATCCGCCTCAGCTTCCCAAGTTGCACCCTCAACAGATTGGTTTCACCACAACACCTTGACCAAGGGAACTTCTTTGTTCCTTAGTCTTCGGACACTGAAATCAAGAATCTCAACAGGAATCTCATCAAAAGAAAGATTTTCTTGAATGTCAGCACTCACAGAGGAATCCACTACCACAGCATCGCTAATATGCTTTCTAAGCATGGAGACATGGAATATTGGATGAACAGAGGACAACTCGGAAGGTAACTCGACCTCATAAGCTACCTTACCAACACGGCTAAGAATTTTGTAAGGACCAACATAATGGGGACTAAGCTTCCCCTTCTTTCCGAATCTCTTCACCACCCTCATGGGTGAAATTTTCAGATATACTAGGTCACTAACTTCAAACTCAAGGTCTCTCCTTCTAACATCCGCATATGACTTCTGACGACTCTGCGCAGTTTTTAACCTTTCCCTAATCAACTTAACTTTTTCCATAGCCTCAAATACTGAATCAAGACCACTCACAGCCACTTCACCCACCTCGAACCAACCTATGGGTGATCTACACTTCCTCCCATATAAGGCTTCAAACGGAGCCATGCCAATACTAGAGTGGAAACTGTTATTGTAAGCAAACTCTATCAACGGTAAGTGATCATCCCAACTTCCCTTAAAGTCAAGTGCACAAGCTCTCAACATATCCTCTAAGGTCTGGATGGTCCGCTCAGCCTGACCATCGGTCTGCGGATGAAAAGAAGAACTCAAAAGCATTTGGGTACCAAGCCCCTTCTTAAAAGCTTTCTAAAATTGCAAAGTGAACTGAGTACCCCTATCCAAAATGATAGACAAGGGAACTCCATGCAGTCTGACTAGCTCTCGGATATACAATCTAGCGTAATCCTCAGTAGTATATGAAGTATGAAAAGGTAAGAAATGAGCAGATTTAGTCAACCTATCAACCACAACCCAAATGGAATCATGATGGTGTCGGGAAGGAGGTAAACCAATCACGAAGTCCATATTTATCTCTTCCCACTTCTAGGTAGGACTACTAAACTCTTGCATCATACCACCAGGTCTTTGGTGTTCAACCTTAACCTGTTGGCATATTACACACTTAGCTACAAACGCTGCTATATCTTTCTTCATGCCACTCCACCAATAGATTTTTCGCAAGTCTTGGTACATCTTGGTGGCACCAGGTTGAATAGAATATCGCGCCCCGTGCACTTCAGCCATAATTCTTTGTCTTAGATCATCAATATTCGAGACACACAATCTACCCTGCAATCTTAACACACCATCTCCCCCTTGGGAGAAAACCTCTACTTTTTGGTCCTTGACTGACTTCTTCAGTCTGACCAAACTAGCATCTAAGTATTGCTTTTCCTTCACTTCCAAAACCAAGGAGGATTCAGAACTACTCTGAACCCCTATACTACCTTCAGCAGAGTCAAACAACCTAACCTCCAATCTAGACAAACGATGTACATCATGAGCCAACTCTTTCTTGCCTTCTACCACATGCAAAACACTACCCATGGACACTCTACTTAGGGCATCCGCCACAACATTGGCCTTTCCCAGATGGTACAGCACACTAATATCATAGTCCTTTAACAATTCTAACCATCGTCTCTACCTAAGATTCAATTCTTTCTGGGTAAACACATACTGCAGACTCTTATGATCAGTGAAAACATCAACATGGACACCATACAAATAGTGTCTCCAGATTTTCAAAGCAAACACAACAGCAGCCAACTCAAGGTCATGGGTGGGGTAATTTTTCTTATGGGGTTTCAACTGTCTAGAAGCATAAGCTATCACCTTACCCTTCTGCATCAATACACAACCTAACCCAACTCTTAAAGCATCACAGTACACCACAAAACCATCAACACCATCAGGCAAAGTTAAAACAGGGGCTGAAGTGAGTCGAGTCTTCAACTACTAAAAGCTCTTCTCACAAGATTCGAACCACAAGAACTTCACTTTATTTTGGGTCAACCTAGTCACAAAAGACGCTATAGAGGAGAAACCCTCAACAAAATGGCGGTAATAGCCAGCTAAACCCAAGAAACTTTGGATATCAGTCGGAGAAATAGGTCTAGGCCAATTTCTGACAGCTTCAATCTTTTGGGGATCAACTCTAATACCCTCGGAAGAAATGATATGACCCAGAAAAGCAACTGACCATAGCCAAAACTCACACCTACTGAACTTGGCAAACAATTTATGATCTCTAAGGGTTTGCAAGACAGTTTGGAGATGATCAGAATGTTCATCCTTACTACGGGAGTACACCAGTATATCATCGATGAACACTATGACAAACATATCCAGATATGGTCTGAACACTCAATTCATGAGGTCCATGAAAGTTGCTGGGGCATTAGTTAACCCAAAAGACATAACAAGAAACTCAAAATGGCCATAACGAGTTTGGAAAGTGGTTTTCAGGATGTCACACTCCCAAACTTTGAGTTGATGATAGCCGGAACGAAGGTTTATCTTTGAGAAATAACTTTCACCTTGCAATTGGTCAAACAAATCATCTATTCTCAGAAGGGGGTACTTATTTTTTACGGTGACTTTATTCAGTTGGCAGTAATCAATGCATATACGCAAAAAGACATTTTTCTTTCTCACAAACAACACTGGAGCACCCCAAGGAGAAACACTGGGCCTTATGAAACCCTTATCTAGTTGATCTTTGAGTTGCTCTTTCAACTCTTTAAGTTCTGCAGGGGCCATACGGTAAGGAGGAATAGAAATGGGCTGAGTATCAAGAAGAAGATTAATCTCGAACTCTATCTCTCTATCAGGAGGTATCCCTGGGAGATCATCTGGAAAGACATCAGAAAACTCAATAACGACGTTAACAGATTGGAGAGTTGGAGTCTCAGACTTAGTGTCTTTAACTCTAATCAAATAGTAAATACACCCCTTGGAAATAAGCTTTCTAGCTTTGAGGTAAGAGATAAAATGACTCTTGGGTGACACAGAATTCCCAGACCACTCAAACACGGATGCACCCGGAAATTAAAACTTGAACACTCGGGTCCGACAATCAATAGAGGCATAAGAAGAATACAGCCAGTCCATACCCAAGATCACATCAAAATCTACCATGTCTAACTCAATCAGATCAGCCAACAAGACTCTATGAAGAACGGTAATAGGACATTTTTATACACTTTCTGGCCAACAATCGAATCACCCACTGGGGTAGAAACTAGGATAGGCTCAAGAATAATCTCAGGACTCATTTCAAAATTCACAGCAATGAAAGGTGTAACATATGAGAAACTGGATCCAGGATCCAACAAAGCATACACATCAAACTGAAATATACGAAGCATACCAGTAACAACATCGGGAGAGTCCTCCTGTTCCTGGCGGGATGGTAAAGCATAGAATCTATTCTGGCGCTGCCCTCCAGCATTGCTAGAAGAGGCGCCCTGAGCTGGGGCTGGGCGAGTCGCTGGAACTGGAGCACTAACAGTCTAAGTCAGGGTCTGAGGGTGATAGTCACGACGCCCTTGTCCATCCTATGGACAATCTCTAACTCTGTGACCCATGTCACCACATCAGAAACAACCCTTCTTCTCACCCCAATACTCACCTGAATGAGCTCTACCACACTTAGGACACAAGGGATAATTTGGCTTACTACCAGTACTGTACTGGGACCTGCATGCATATAACCTGCTACCTTGCTCCTGCCTACCTCTAGGCACAGGAGCACTAGCAGATGACGGTGCTGGCATAGACGAATGGTCCTGATACTAAGGGCGACTCCCTCCCTGCGATCTAGTCTGACCCTGTCCATGCTGGTCAGACCTAGCTCTCTTATTCCCTCTCATTCTATCTCTCTTCTTAATCTTGTCTGCCTCAATCTGTTGGGCATGAGTCATCAGCCTAGAAAGATTCATCTCACTATTCAGCATAGCAGACCTACACTCCTTAACCACATAACTAGACACTTCAGTCACAAACTTACTCATACTAGCCCGATTATCAGCCACATAGTTAGGAGCATACTTGGCCAACTGATTGAACTTTAGACAGTACTCCCTAACAGTCATAGAGCCCTGTCGCAGGTTCATAAACTCTTCCACCTTTGCCTTCTTCATCTTCAAAGGGAAAAACTTATCCAGGAATGCATCTTAGAACTCTTGCCAAGTTGTAGGGACAGCTCCCTCACCTCTACCTTTCCTCCAAGCAACAACCCAGTTATAAGCAAGGTCTTTCAACCTATACGCAGCCAACTCCACACTATGTTCCTCAAATACATGCATCACCTGAGTAATCTTCCGTACCTCTTCTAAAAACAACCGTGGATCCTCATCAAACTTGGACCCATAGAATTCTGGAGGATTCATCCGAATGAAGTCACGGATCCTAACAGTAGCTGAATCACCTCCCTGCTGCTGTGGAGCTAGTGCCGGGTTGGCCTGAATATTTGCAGTAATAGCTTGGGCCAGCACCTGAAAGGCTGCCTAAAATTCAGCATGAGACATGTTTTTATTCAATGGGTCAGTGGGTTGAGATTGCTGACCATCATTATTTCTTCTCGCTCGACGTGAAGGCATATTTCTGAAAGAGAAGAGCACGAATCAATAGCAGAGAGGGACACTTTAAGCACGATAGTCTTCTGAAATAAAGAATCATATTTTTTCCTAAAATGTCTTGTAGCCTCTTGCTCATAGATGTGGCACGCTAAACACTGATGATTAAGACTCTACTTAACACAGCTTGTCAGACTCCCTAGGATACCTAAAACTTAGGCTCTGATACCAAGTTTGTAATGCCCCAGAAAATGGGTCCCGGAGCATCACACGGTGGTTGTGTCTACGAGTAGCCCCAAGCTAATCCTTTGAGCCATTTTCATTCAGTTCAGCACAAATCAACCGGGTTTCCATAAATAACCCTCAAATATCAACAGAGTAATCATCATCTAAGAATAAAAGAATTTCAGAAAGATAACAAAATACGACTTATTAGTCAACTCCCAACATCTATACTAGTCTGACAAGCCTTTAAGAGAATCAATAAAACCAGCAAGCCATTGAGACATGCCCCAACTGACTCATACTCAGTTATCAAATGTAAATAATTTTGTGTAACCAATATCAGACATCACGTCCTCGGAACATGAGGACTCACTATAATAGAGGATGTAGAACAGTATGCCCGAAGAATCACTGTCGAACCTGGAACTGAGCACCTGAACCTACATTCCAAGAAAATGCAGCCTATATCCGAAGATATGGGTCAGTATCATGGAAAGAAACCGAGTATATGGGGGTGTATGTAGTTGTATAAACATCATCATCATAAATATTTATAAGAAATATGCAGGATGTATGAAAGACTCATATAGCCCGAAGAAAATCATCATAATCATGAGAGGATGGAATAAGTACAATAACATATGTGAGTCATCATATAATTTGTCAATCACTTTCAGTTCATCAAGAATATCAATTCTCATAATGTAAATATCATTTAAATCTTTCGAGAGAATAACTTTCACAATTTCACTTTCAAATCACTTCACCATTCACCATAGACACAAAGAAACACACACACTGGGAGATCCTATAACCGACATAAACCATGTGAGCTACATGGAATCCAACGTACAACCCACGTTGGGGAGACCGTCCTATCCTTGCCATTGGAGTAGGACTATCGATATCAAATCCACAGAAACTAGTGATCACTATATAAATCAGCCTCAGGCTCACTCCTATGGGGGCACGTAGTTTTAGGGAAGTAAGGTCGCTTTATACCTCCCACTCGGTGCTAAAGATTTCTCCCGGACTTAGCTCAGATCATTTCAAAGATAATCCACAATAAAATAATTTCAGTAATATATAAATATACATTGGGAGCCATCATGCTTCCCATCTATCAAAATCAACCACGTTGTGGATTTCTTTCACACTCAAGTTCAAAACTACTCCATTAAGACTAAAAGGTCAAATCATTCAAAATATCTCAAATATTCAACATCAACGTGCTTATAACACACACTTTCTCAAAAAAACACAATTTCCAATGGGGATTCACGATCCAAATATCAAAATCATGATAAATATCGTTCAAGATTCATGCTTTATATCTCCACATATGTAAATTCATCTTTCAAAATCATAAACATCAAGATTTCATAATAATCATCATAAGATATGGGTTCATGCTTCAAATTCATAAAAGTCAAATAAAAATCATGCCTTTGTAAAGAAAATTACTTTTGGACACAAGAACGAAAGAGAGTTCTTATTGAAAAACCCCACACACCTTGAATGATGAAGTTTAGATCGATACTCATTTTTGAGATGTTAATCGTGCCTTTGAATGATGGTTCTTGGAGTTCTTAAACTAGGAACTTGGAATCTTGAATAAATTTGCAGAATTAATGGTGAACTTTAGAGGTTCTTAAAGTTAGATGTAGGAGCTTAGGGTTTTATTTTTGAGGGAATTTGATGAAATATAACATATAATGCTTCTAATAGGTTTTAATATAGGGTTTGGACGGATTTTGGGTGAGGGGAAATGACCAAAACGCCCCTAAAAATCAAATAATTCTCAAATTTGTCCTTTGGTGGACTATTTTGATAATCTGAAGTAGATCAACCATAACGTTTTACTCCGATATCCAAATTGGATGAAACTAATTTCATTAGAAAGAGGACTCTCATATCTTTCCGTTGATATATAGTATCTCACCCATATCATTGTGTACGAGGAGTTATGATCATTTGAAGTTGACCCAAAAATTTTCTTTTGATAGGCTGAAGTAGATCGACCATAACTTTTTTATCCGATAGACAAATTGGATTAAACTAATTTCATTGGAAAGAGGACTCACAGATCTTTCCGTTGATATATATTAGATCACCCAGATCATTATGTACAAGGAGTTATGATCATTTAAATTTGGAGCAATAGTACGCCAGGCCTCAGTACTTTTTCTTGCACGTTTTATTGTTCACTAGTATTCACGGTTTGATCGGAATGTTCATAACTCGTCGCTTGGGTGTCCGTTTTGGATGATCCACATATCATTGGAAAGCTTATTCGATACTCTACGCAATGGTGGGTTATAATCTAAGACATTCCACATGGAAAATTTATAATTCATTCTAGAAGATAGAACCCAACACATTTACGCATAAAATTTCAATGAAAAATTTCCCGGGGTATTACAACTAATAAAAGGAGAATCAAAAATCAATTAGCACCTCAGCCTATTTAGGCAGATCCCCTAGATGATCATTTTTCCCATGCAGAATTCAGAGCTGCGTTCACTACTCTAGCCAACTCTATAGCAGCTCAGAATAAATGGCCAGCTACTATTCAGGCTAACCCAGTGGCCAATACTGATGCAACCAGAATTTAGGACTTCACCTGAATGAATCCTCTCTTATTCTCAGGATCTAAGTCAGAAAAGGATCCACAGGAGTTCCTCGATCAGGTTCAGAAAGTCACAGATATTATGGGAGTGACTTCTAATGAGAGTGATAAGTTAGCTGCCTATCAGTTATAAGGTGTAGCTCATACGTGGTTTAAGCAGTGGAAGGTAGATAGGGGCACAGATGCTGAGCCCATAGAGTGGGAAAAGTTTGCTACTGCCTTCCTAGATAGATTTTTTTCCTTAGAGCTGGGAGAAGCCAAGGTGTTAGAGTTCATTAACCTCAGGTAAGGTAGCATGATAGTGAAAGAGTATTCCCTTAAGTTCACTCAGTTAGCCAGGTATGCTCCCCATGTAGTAGCAGACAGTAGATCTAGAATGAGCAAGTTCATATTTGGGGTATCAGATAGTGTGGTTAACGAGTGTAGAATAGTGATGTTGATTAAGAAGATGGACATATCTAGGATCATGGTCCATTCTCAGCAGATAGAAGAAGCTAAGATCAGAGAGAGAGAGAGGTAGAATAAGAGAGCTAGAACAGGTATCTTAAATTTCAATCAGCCTAAGTCAGAGGGCGGTAACCATTCCTAGTTTTATCCAAAGTCTTCAGTTCCAGCTCCATCCTCAGCCAATGCTCCAGTTTCTAAGTTTAAAAATAGTAATAGCGATAGGGCGCCAGGCTCTAGATCTCAGGTTAGTGTCAGCAATGCTCGAACAGATCCTCTTTGTTAGACATACGGCAAAAACCACAATGGTGTCTGCAGAGCTGTCAGTGATGTTTGTTTCGAGAGTGGAAAGCCAGGCCACAGAGCTAGAGATTGTCCTCAATCAGGTTCTCAGGGTCAGCATACTCATTCTTCAGCTTAGTCAGGTTGCTTGAATCAGCAGGGTGCTGCTTCCAGTGCCACTAGTGGGCAACGCCCAAACAGGTTTTATGCATTTAGTCCAGACAAGATCAGGAAAATTCTCCTTATATGGTCACTAGTATATTACAGATCTTCCATCTACATATTTATGCCTTTCTATATCCAGGAGCTTCTTTATCTTTTATAACTCCTTATATAGTCGTTAACTTTAGAGTCAGTCCAGAAATCCTAGCAGAGCCTTTCTCAGTTTCTAACCTAATGGGTAAATCTATCATAGCCCGACAGGTATATAGGAACTATCCGGTTATGATATCTTAGAAAGTTACTTCAGTAGACCTTGTAGAGCTAGAGATGGCAGATTTTGATATCATTCTCGGTATAGATTGGCTCCACTCATATTATGCCTCAGTTGATTGTAGAAATAGAGGTCAATAGTAGTAGTAAAATCATGGAGCAAAATTTATCTCGGTCAAATCTCTAAAATATCATTTTAAGTCTCATAGGCTCATATGTTATTCATTAAGATGGTACGATTTTCGTTATGAAGAAATTCATTTAAAAAGTGAAAAGCAGAAATAAATTCCTTTTTTAGAAAAAATAGTAGTAAAACCATATTTTAGTCAAAATCGTACCATTTACAGTGGTAGTGAACATGAATGTATCGAATTTATGCATGTCATCGATATGTCTATAAACTATAGCCACGTCCTTTACAAGGATAAACCACTTTTCAGAATCCAACTAATATCATGAACACAGCCTTGGGCCTAATTAAATATATACAACATAACCATAACATCATAATCCGGGAAAACCATCACAACCCACCGAGTAAAATAGTCAAATTATTATAAAGGTTCATTAGTCTCAATTATGTCTAACATGCTAGTAACCTAGGGCACTAGGATCCTAGAAGCATAATTAGTATATTCACCTTAAGGGTCAATTACCTTTCTAGCTCCCAAACTCAAAATTGACTAAGTCACGGTATTCTACCCAATATCACACCCTAATATCCCAATCTAACATGCAATATATATAATAAACCATCTAATGAAGAAGAGTAGATAGAAGCCTACCTTGATGCCGAACCGCAAATCCATGAATCATCCACAAATCGTTCGCTGATACCGAACTGCAAATCCATGAATCATCCACAAATCGTTCGCTTTTACTCCATGATACAAAAATGTCGCCAAGCTATCAAAATAGTAAAATTTACACGTTGTTAGGAGTAAATGAGACCCATATTGCTATATTAAGGTTCGGATCAAATTTTGGGTCAAGAGTGGATCCATAGGGCCCGTAAATAGAATTCAAAAATTGAATCTGTCATGAGGTCCCTTGAAAGAAAAGAAATATATGCTCAAAAGTTAAGCACGAACGGAGCACAAATCGGCTCTTAAATCAACCCTTTATTAGGAATTCAAGACCTAATTTCTAAGGATTTTACCATGACTTAGGATGGAAATTGAAGAGAAAATTAATGGAAAATGACCAAGGAGAGTTAGGCTAATTTCCTCTCTTTAATCTCTCAATTTGGTGTGAAAATTATGGAAAATCAGGTGAGGAAAATGAAATTAAAAGGGCTACAGGTGCTACTAAAGCGACCCAATAGGTGCTTAAGTGTTCCTATCAGGTGCTATGCACCAGATTTTTGCCAAGTCAAAAATAGACTTCAATCGGGTGCTCGGAATTTGTTCGGGACCTATGCGTGCAAACAAACTATACTACCATACTAAATTTGACGCTTCAAACATAATGAAATAATCAAAACATTCATCCTAGATCATTTCAAATAAATGTAGGGCCCACACCTATAGTTTAATTTTTTATATAATCCACCCAATAGCCCAAAACGAGTGGAAGCCTCAGGACTTAAACCAAGAGTCCATCTATCCTAAAATAAATGTTTTAGAGCTGACGGCACTATCAGAATTCTCATCTAAGGTCATCTACTTGGAGTTTCGGTCCGATACCAAATCTTAAACAGCAAAATCTCATAGGAAAATGAGCCGAACATCCAAATGAACCACCCGATAATTGAGCCAACCATTCCGACAAGTCATTAAAGACTTGTAGCCATTGTGGGAAGGCTTAAAACATCAAAAATGCAGCAAATTGAGGAAATGACTAGGAGGGTCATTACAATATCCACTACTAAAATAACTTTCATCTGTGAAAGTTAATGGATAGGAGAAACCACAAAAGCTCGAAGAGACGTAGTACTGAACCATACTACGAGCACGACTTCTTAGATAACCTTCAAGAAGAAATGATGCTTCTAAGGAATTTTGTCACAGGTATCCCTTTTTCAACCAACTTCTGCACTTCACTCCCAAATAACTAAAACTCAACCTCAACCACTAACTACCCTCCAACTAAACCGACGAAGGTTGATGTACGAAAATCTAAACCATAACACACTAATACAACACTGATACCGGTGTAATTGAATGAGAAATTTTCCAAGCCAAAGTCAAACCAAGGAATGAGTCATGCAACCAACTCCAATCCAAATATAACCTTCTTTTGCCTTTCCAAACTTTCTATACACTCCAAATCAAGCAGAAAGTCACCCGAGTCCTATCCATTAATTCCCATTACACTAACCTTGAAGAGCTGATATTGATCCATTAAGAATTAATAATGGCAAGAATGATGATAAGACCTTAAGGCATTACCTGGGCACACAAACGGAGATGACCAATGTCTGTAATCTCTGCCAATGCTATAATTGGTTTGGATTACCATCGAAACTTAAAACCAGGAGTCTTAAGCATAAACACTCACCACTTAATGATCATCTCCGGGATGCCTCATCAACCGAGGATGAAGCCATACTAAATCCAACTCACGCATACTACTCCTGCTGAGTAGATCATCCAAAATTTCCTACAAAAACTAAAAACTGAGGTCAAAGCAAAAAGAACCAACACCGTGACAATAGACTGCAATCTGAACACCTATCAACCACAATCCATCTGACCTGAAAAGGACTAAATAGGTAACCGCGGAGTAAGCCTATCTATTTTATAGATGATATCCCAACTGAGGAAAATCTAAAAATAAAGGTTGCACCTAAACTCTACAACTCCAACCTAAATTCTCGACACCAAGGTTGAACTGCTCAATCTCAATTACCCAAACTAAATATAAAGATGGGTAAGTATTCATACTTCCAATCTATCATGACCTTCAAATCGCCATTCCAAGGCATCAAGTAGTAAATTAAGCCAACAAGTTAGAACTAAGGCCAAATATCCAAATTGATCTTACTATCCAAATCAAACATATCCTTACTAAATCATACCAAAATCAAAGCCAAAATATAGCTGAGACACAAATCACCATGGATGATAACTCACCGACTAAAACACAAGCAATTAAATCCATATCTTTTGGAGGGTATGAACCACCAAAACATACTCAAGGACTCACCAAGGCTGAAAATACACTAGAAACAACCAAACTCTGGTGACTCAGAGAAATGTAGCCCTAGATGGAAACTGGTCAACCCAATACTCCATCTCAATAATGAATACTCAATTTACCAACTTAGTAAGTGGTCACAAGAAATATCACCTATCTCCAACTCTCTAACTCTACATAGAATAAGAACCATATTATGGAAAGAACAAAGTATTCGACTCTACTCCAATACCAAAAGCAAACCATCACTAGGAGATAAACCCAAAAAACCTGGAAAGCAAATCCAAGACCTATCGACATCAACATTAAGACCACTATTGGTGATGAAATAGCCAAATCAGAATAACGGACCCCAAACTAGTCAAACTCAGAAATAGGCTCACAACCCATTCATCAACTCTAGAACTATAACATAACTATAAGAGGTTAACTTACCTTTACTTCCATAATCCACATTACAAACGATCAAGCCTCTCTAATGAAAGAAGAAAACAACCAACCGTACGTCACTATAAGAAAGAAATCATCCAACTAAGCTAGCCATCCAAGCAACAAATAAGAACCATGAGGAAGGGAAATTCTAACTAGATATTACTAATCTAGCCATCTACTGTATGTAAATTGATTAACACCAAACAATGTCAATAATGAAAACAACAATAAACATAAACATAAAGAATAGGTAGTACCAAAATAAACTCAACAGCAAGTACCACTATAAGGCTATAAAAAGGCCAATATGCTAAGGTAAATGGGACTCAAACCCAAATGCTAATCCCAAAGAGAAAATATGAACACCGATCCACTACTAAAAGAAATAATTAATGGGGGTAGTCATATAATCATGAACTTTATATCAAGACACACCACAATCGATATAACCCTACAAGGCATATAATTATCGATGGGTACGAGAACCCTAATACACACAAATAAAAAAGGTAATAATAGAAGATAAAAGTTCATCCATTATATTGGAATCTGAAATCAAATGCCTGGCGTGCTTAAGGGACTACGAGTCTTAATGGGTCTAAACTTGGATTAGGCATCCGAATCACCAACCATAGCACTAAGTGCACTACCTCTAACCAAAGGTGCCACAATACTATGAGACTAAGTTGAATGACTAATAATCCCACTTCAGTGACACGCTCTGGACCAATGACCGATCTTTCTATAGTTGTAGCAATCCCTTAAAGCCCTAACTTAGAAAACCATGAGCTAACCCTAATTGGCTAACGAACTAACATCGAGGGCCTTCTCCACTGAAATAACCATCTTCCCCGAATCATAATATACATCAGGAACTCTAGGATGGTGAGGAACATATTCTAACTCTTTTTAAACAACCAACTCACATCTAGGCCACTCTCTAGACTAATGCCCCATCTCATCATAACTAAAAAAGCTCTTGGAATACTCTAAGGCATTGCCCCCTCCTGATCTAGAATGATCATCATGGCCTGAAGACTCATACCAAATACTCCTCAAGGTTCGATAAGAACTCCGCCTGTTGTGACCACCACAACTAACCTGAGAGCTATCCATAGTCTAAATCATTATCTACTTAGAATCAATAGGTTGCAACCAAAGTTGACCTCCGACAGAAGGACCTCTGTCAGGAGGATCTTTACTTCCTAATAAAATACCAATAGCACTGTACTAATAAAATGTCATCTTATTCCCACCTTCATAAGTCTCAATGCATGCTCTCTCTGTGTCCCTCTCATAATCAATAATCTAAATAAAAGAAGACCCAACTACTATCAAGTACTCCAATGCCAAACAAAATAGCAATGCTAAACCTCTGATAAATCTATGCACCATGTCATACTCTGAAGGATATAGTAGGGAAATATGTCTGGACCACTCGGGAAATCTGATATCATATACTGAAATCATCGAGGAACCTTGATGAACACCAACAAACCCAACTCTGGCCTGAGAACTGCTCAATGAACCAAATATTATCCCTAGTTGTGAGGTATCCACAAAAAGACTTGGGATCCCCAATGCTGAATCTAGAAAGACTAAAGCAGTCACGAGCTCCACTGGAGCCTGGGTTAGCCCCAAATCCTTCGACTGATGCTGAAGATCTTTGATATTCATCCCTGACTCACTAGTCTCACGTTATTCTAGAGCTCTAGAAATACGTGCTAAAGTCCCATACACATCTATCTATAATCTTGCATTGTCCATATGGGATAGAATAAAGTCAAAGAATGAACTTGGGGCTCATAGAAATATGGACACACGATAAGGAGTCAAGAATAGAATTTTCTAATTATGCCCTATAGCCTTCTGAAGATAAGATATGGACATCTCTACCTCGATCTGTAGGACTCTACTAGACACCTAGCTCTTGTACCAACACACTGGTAAACCTAAGCTTTGATACTAATTTATCATGATCCAATTTCTCAGGTCATGATGTCACCTACTATAACACACTAGTAGGTAAGCCAACTCGTAGTCCAGAACTAATAGTAACAGATTACCAAGAGAAATAAAGGAAGAATGCAGAATAAGTATAGTAAAAGGCTAAAATACATAAGATAGTATAGTAAAAAGGCTAAAATACACAAGATAGTCCCAAAACCTGGTGGAATCAGTACAAGAGCTTTTAATGTAATAAGATTATAAAATAAACTACTAAATGAATATATTGATACAAACCATCTCTGAATACAACATAGAGATTAGTCTAGTACATAAGAGGGAGAATAGCAATGGTCTGAATGCCAGGAGCTCACTCGATGTCTCTAAACCATAGTTGCTCCACACAATACACACAACAACAACAAGAACTTATACTATGGTCTATAAGCTGCAGAGGTATAGTATGAGTACCAAACACGTGGTACTCAATAGGCAATTATCGACTGAGCTCCAAAGATAATGCAAATGCATATAACATGCAAGCGAGAATGTAAACTATGCTCAAATATCTAGGGAACTAACATGGTAAATATAAGGAGACAATAAAGATAAACTATTCTATTCTAGCCATACTCCACGATCTAAGCACTATACCGTAAATCACTGGATAATATACAAAGGAAGAGTAGGAGAAGAATGTATAGTAGTATACAAGTTCAAGGAATGGATATACAAAATAACAAATGAAGGAAGGGAATGATATATAGTAATACCATAACTACGTATAGATAGCTATATATATAAATGGCATAACCTAAAGCAACCATACTAGCATCTCAAGGCCTCCTAATCATAGTAGGAACTAGTACTAAAATAATTAGAAACTCTACTCCATGAGTCTAAACATGAGATAATTATACATAATACAACAACCATAAAGAAAGGAATCAGAATTATACTTTGAATCTCAATACCAGTTCAGCAATCAACCTACCACAAACTAACCAAAATAATAACATAATACAGTAACTAACTAGCCCGAACAAACAATACCTAGATTGCTCCCCATAACCCAAAAGGTCCAACACACAACACACCACAAGCAATACTCATTACCTATACCTATGCAACCCTTAAAAAGATGATAGATATAGGCGCATACAGGTGATAGGCAATGAGCATGCAATAATGAATGCAAAGCAAATCCATAGTACCATAAACGATACAAGTACCATAAATTAACCCAGTATATACATCTCCAGCTTAATCGATTGCAAAGGCAGGACCTATAATAACCTCTCTTCTTCGTCATGATGACTCATGGACTAAGGGGTATTTAGAGGGTTTAGGAGTACCCGTATACATCGACCTAGTCTCGATATAAGATTTCTAATAATCCTCATCATCGTCATTATCTACTTCATCCAATACTAGAGATGTGCATACGTATATATATAATAATGTATGAACACAAGCCGTGGCTGAAAAAAGGTAAGTCCATAAATCCATTACTCAGGATAAAATCTGGGACTAAATCATTATAAAAGTATAGAAAAGATTGAAATCTCTCACGATCGAGGTCAACAGTAGCAGCAAAATTGTGGACCAAACTCTATCCCAAATAAATCTCTAAAACATCATTTTTAGTCTTATAGGCTCATAAGTTATTCATTATGATTGTACAATTCCCATTATAGAAAAATCCTTTTAAAATGTGAAAAATAGGAAATAAATCCCTTTTAGAAAAAATAATAGTAAAACTATATTTTAAGTCAGAATCGTACCATTTACTATTTTAATGAGCATGAATGTACCAAATATATGTATGCTATCACCAGTATCCAAATTATGCAATTATAAGCATCTCTACGCTATAAACTACAACCACGTCCTTTACAAGGATAAACCACTTTCTGAAATCCAATCAATATCATGAACACTACCTTCGGCCCAATAATATATATCCGACATTATCATAAAATCATAATTCGGGAAAACCATCATAATCCACCGAGTAAAGTAGTAAACATTATACTAAAGGCTCATTAGTCTCAACTATGCCTAACATGCTAGAAACCTAGGGTAATAGGATCCTAGAAGCATAATAAGTATATTCACCCTAAGGTTCGATTACCTTTTTAGCCCTCAAACTCAAAAATAAGACTAAGTCACGGTATTCTACCCAATATCATATTCTAACATCCCTATCTAACATGCAAAATATATAATACACCATCTTATAAAGATGATTAGACAAAAGTCTACCTCGATGTTGAATTGCAAATCCATGAATCATCCACAAATCATTTGCTTCTGCTCCACGATTCTAAAATATCGTCATGCTATCAAAGGAGTAATCTACACATCGTTAGGAGTAAAACAAAATCCATATTACTTTATTAAGGGTCGGGTTAAATGTTAGGTCAAGAACGAGCCTGTGAGACCTATAAATAAAATCCAAAAATTGAATCCATTACGAGGTCCCTTGATGAACAAGGAATGTGTGCTCAAAAGTTGAGCACAAATGAAGCACAAATCGGTCTCAAATCAACCCTTAAAGTTTAGGAATTCAAGACCTAATTTTTAAGGATTTTACCATGAATTAGGATGGAAATCGAAGGAGAAGTTAAAGGGAAATGATCAAGCAGAGTTAGGCTAGCTTACCTTAGCCTCTATGGATAATTTTCAACTTTTTCCTCTCTTTGATCTCTAAATTTGATGTAAAAATAGTGGAAGAAATGGTGGAAAATTGGTTAGGGGAAATGGGATAAAAAGGGTTATAGGTGCCGCTAAAGCGGTTACCTAGGCACTAAATCGGTATCTTGATTGCTTTAGCGTTCTGGAAGAAAGTTGTGGATACCGTTAAAGTGGCCATTGGGTGCTAAAGTGCCCCACTGCCAATGGGATAGTTCCCCAATAGTGGCTCATGGGCGCTTAGCAGTAAAGCAGCCCAATAGGCGCTTAAGCGATCCTATCAGGTGTCAAGCACCAGATTTTTGCCAAGTGTAAAACGAACTTTGATCGAGTGCTTGGGATTTGTTCAATACCCCGTGTGCGTAAATGAACAATGCGACCATAACAAATTCGACATTCCAGACTCAATGGCATCAAAACTTTTATCTAGATTATTTTGAATAAATATAGGGCCCACACCTACAGTTTTATTTTTCATATAATCCACCCAATAGCCCAAAATGAGTCTGGAAGTCTTGAGACTTGAACCAAGGGTCCCTCTAGCCTAGAATCAAAGTTCCAGAGCTAATGGCACTATTGAAATTCTCATCCAAGGTCATATAATAGGATTTTTGGTTTGAGATCAAATCCTTAAAGTGAAAGCTCCAAAATAGAGAAATGAGTCCAACATCCAAACAAACTGCCCGATAACCAAATCAACAATTTTGACAAGTCATAAATGACCTATAGTCGTTATGGAAAGGCTTAAAATACTAGAAATTTATGCAAATTAATGACCTAGAGATTCATTACAAGTATACACTATTCAAGATCAATATTTGAATAAAAATTAACTTATCCCATATGATATGAACAGAAAGTATGGAAACAACAACTAAACTAAGATTCAAAAATAAAAAAGTAATAAAATAAGGAATAGGAAAAGAATATGGATGGATGGATGGATGGATGGGTAGATGGGTAGATGGGTGGATGGGTGGGTGGATGGATGGATGGGTAGATAGGTGGATGAGTAGATGGGTGGGTGGGTGTATGGATGGATAGATGTACGGATGGATGGATCGATAGATTGATAGATGGATAGATCGATGGATGGATGGATGGATGGATGAATCGATCGATAGATAGATAGATTGATATGTCAATCGATTGATAGATAGATAGATCGATAGATCGATCAATAAATCGATAGATCGATCGATAGGTCGATAGATCGATCGATAGGTAGATAGATAGGTAGATAGGTAGATAGATAGGTAGATAGATAGATTGGTAGGTAGATAGATAGGTAGATAGATAGATTGGTAGGTAGATAGATAGGTAGATAGCTAGATCGATGGATAGATCAATGGATAGATCGATGGATAGATCGATGGATAGATCGATAGATAGATCGATAGATAGATCTCTCAATAATTCGTTATACTCCAATGAGCATGCTTGGTACCAGTTGTGGCTTGAGGTCAGAATAGATTCTTTTTTGAATGACTCAAAGAAAAATATATATGAACTTGAGTCAAGAACTAACAACGAATTAAAAAAGAGAAAATCTTGAAAGAAGTAGAGCGACGAAAGAAATAGGACTTAAGAACTAATCAACCAACTTAGTAGGTGAATTACTATTTGTTGATAGTTTAAAAATCAAGAGATGAATTTAGGAATCAAGAAGTGAAACTAAGGAATCAAACCTAAGAAAATTAGAGTTTATAAGTGTTGAATTGTGTTGGTGAATTGCATTTGAAGTGTGTTTGAGAAGAGCCGAGGAAGCTTGGGCGCATGCCAAGCGCATATAGGCTATCTTGACCAGCTGCAGGTCCGGAGCAGCCCTAGCATAGGACAAGAGAATCCTAACATAGGAAAAATTGTTTTAAGCTACTTCAGCAGCTCAGGCGCAGATCCAAGGTAGATCAGGAGCAGAACAGCCGAGCAGCTGCACTTAAAGTGATGTTTTTGCCCTCTTATGGTCCCCCTTTGTCCTCTTCTCTTGGGATATTCTTTGTATATTCAAATTTTATTTGTACCAACACTTTTACACTATTTTTCCTTCTTTTTTTAGGATCAAACAAGCACTTTTGCTGAATTTTTCAACTTGAAGGTAGCAAGAACATCAAGAGCATCAATCTTTCTAACTTTTTCTCCTTAGATCGGAATGAGTTAAAATTTTGAACTTATACACTTTTCAACATTCTAAACTCATTACACACATTATTTTTCTCAAATTATTCACCGAACCTTCAAATTTTCAATTCACTTCAAACTTTTTCAACCTAAGCTTCCAACAAGGATAGAACACTCAAATAAGCTCCGATTTGATTCAAATTTAATTTATAGACTCCTATAGTGTTAGAAAACACAATTCAAACACTAGAAACACAAGAAAATATAAAAATTAAAAACTCAAAATTTGACCTAAGACCAAAAATGTGAATAGTAACTTTTTTTGTAATTTTCAATTTTTCAAGACGACTAGACCCAAGATTGACTTTATAGAAACAAAATCAAGCTTGAATCTGATACCAAATGATACAAACACAAAGTACGGAAACAAAAAATAAACTAAGATTCAAAAATGAAAGAATATAAAGTAAGGGATATGAAAAGAAGATAGATAGATAGATAGGCACAAGAAGTTAACAAAAAGGGCAACCAAAGGGTGTATCAAACCCAAAGACCTACCTTATTAATTTCCTACGATAACCTTGCTCTTACATAGACCACAAGAAAATTAGTTCCCAAGCAACCAATGTTTCTAAATGAAAGATCAACACAAGCAATCTCACGCTTGCCACAAGTTAATCCAAGTTCGCCACAAGCTAATCCAAGCTCGCTATTCACTCACAAAGGAGAAATCATTCATAATTCATCAATATCTGTCTACTATATGAAAGAAAGGCCTTATTTATAGTCTAGGGTTAATTATTACATCTTATGGGCCCATAAGTGATCGATTTGAGAAAGACAAGTCATACTATCCCACTAAGAATTCGGTTAAGCATTTGGGGAGCACATGGGGTGCATTTCTAGAGCATAGTGGACCGTTTTGACCCGCTCTATCAAATCTAAAGTGGGTTGGGCATACCTCCAAAGTGGATGGGGTGCATGTCCTCTTTCGGGGGCCTTTTAGCCCCGTCTTGCCTTCCTTTGGCCCCTCAAATGTCCCTTGACTCTCCTTGATCATCAAAATCATCTAATAGGCACCCTTTGATAGCGACCAAGGATTCATCAAGTGGCTCTTGGACCATATCTTCCTTTCCAAAGATCCGGAGGCAATTTGGATTGTATTATCATAGTAAGGACAACACCAATATATTTTACCCAGATTTCTTAAGGTCCATGAAGTCATCAAAGGAAAAAGATGTCTATATTTGCATCGAACCTCTTCCAACTCATAATCTTCTTCTTACTTATAAAGTCTGCTCAAGCTTATCTTAGCCATTAAAGTACCTTGATTAAAAAAAACAATACGCCTGCTCAATTGTGAGAAAATTAATTCAAATTTGAAGAAAAACTTGAGGGAAGAAACAATTATCAAAAATTGAAAAAAATTAAGAGAAAAGAACTATATTTTCTCATAATATAGTAACAAATCAAACGATTAAAAGGTTTTACTTACCAATTCTTCAAAAAAAAATGATCTTGAATTTTGATTTTCGATGACCAATTTGGAAATTAAAGTTATTCAGTTTGGAAATCCCAAATTGGCTTAAATGGAGATTTTTTGGGTCAATATATCCGTTGAGGGCTTTTATTTAATAATCTTTAATGTTTTTCTTACCATTTATTTTTAAGTTTTAAAAGGTTGGACGCGCTTCTTATGAGTGTAAGCAATGTACCTAGACATGGGTGTCACGAGGAGTAAATAAATTTACTTTTATATAGTATAGGTGTGTGATAGATTACTCTAATAATTTAAGTGTGTCTTCAACTTTTTGGATATAGTTTAGGGTGGAAATAATGGCTTTTCTATTTTATAAAGTATATAATCTATCAAAAAAAGCATGCTAATAAATTGTGGCCGTCAAATAGTGGACCTCTTATACGTGGCACTGCTATGATGGGTGCTAGCTTAAGTTTCTTTCGTCAGTCGGCTAAGTGGCAAGGCATGTAGTCGGAGAGCAATATATTTATTATATATTTTTTGGTGAATTTGCATGGTTATTTTGTTTTATGATACTACAATAACACTGTTTTGTTATTTATTATATCTTTGGTGCACCAACAAAAAACACCATTCCGTTAGAAGCTCATCTTTGAATGAACATACCATAATTGGAGTCCGGAACCATTCTATGCCACCAAACTAAAAAAAGCACCAAACTATGTCATATATTTAAAAATGTACCAATCTATGTTTAACTCACAAAAATTGTGAGTTATGCACAAATATCTTTAACGGAAGGCAGCTCACAGTGTTAATTTTTTTGAAAAGTGCATAACTCACAATTTTTGTGAGTTATTCATTCTTATTTTAACATAACTCTAAAAAAATTGTGAGTTATGCATTTTATTTTCAACATAACTCACAAAAATTATGAGTTATGCATTCTTATTTTAACATAACTCACAATTTTTGTGAGTTTTGCACTCTTATTTTTAACATAATTTTAGTACATTCAAAAAGCATGAATAATAATTACATGAAATTAGCAATATAAATAATAATAACATGAAATTAACAAACATAACTTATTAGCGATGATATTTTAGACCTACCAATAATAATCGACAGTATCCAAGCTTAGTGACAAATGAACATTTGTAAATGTTCCAGCATTGTGCATCCATCCAAGTTGAGATGATTGACCATAATTATAGTCATTTTCAAATAAATCAACATTATTCGTGTCACGCAAAGTTAAGATCCTAAATAAAATATAACATATGACAGAAGAAATAGACAAAAATCATTAAAAATACAAAATATTAATAATAACACAAATTAAAAAAAAAAATACCGATCACCTTCATTCAAGTTTTATTCAAATCAGGTATTGAGAATTGTGTTGGCATGTTACTCGGCATGACGTATTGGGGAGCCTTCATGTCAAAAAAAGTATTATACTGAGTTAAATGAGCATTAACATCAGTTGTTGGATCATCAAATTGTATATGCACATTTGTCTGTATCGGAGACTGCACAAGATGATTTTTACACTCCTTCTTAACATAAACTTAAAGAATGTTCAGTTTTATTTGACTAGCATAGTCACAAGGAGCACTCAGAAATTCAGCAACAACTCATCAGCACTAATAATCCATTCTCCATAATTTACCATTCCTTGAGATGAGAAGGAATTTGGATAATGTCCGACTATAAATAAATCAAAATCATTATTTGTTATTTTCATTCTTCTAAAAATTGATTCTACAAATTCTCTATAACCAACTAAAATTGGATACTTCGCGTTGGACTTGGGGGACATACTATAATATATTGTATTTCCCTCGTGAATAATTTCTCATCCCAAAAAAGTGCAACTTTAACACGTTCAAAATTTATTCTCAAAAATTTGATAAAGTTTTGAAAAGATAAATTGAGTTTGAAGAAGAAGAAGAAGAAGAAGAAGAAGAAGAAGAAGAAGAAGAAGAAGAAGAAGAAGAAGAAGAAGAAGAAGAAGAAGAAGAAGAAGAAGAATTTGAAAATCATATACAAAGAATAAATGTATACGGGTGCTTAAATAGGAGAATTTGATAAAACAGATGCATAACTCACAAAAAAAGGTGAGTTATATACTTTTATGAGTTATATGTTAAATAGAATTTTGGAAATGCTTTTCATTATTTAAATAACTCACAAATAAATGGATAACTCATAATTTATCTGAGTTATGTTAAAATAAAAGGCATAATTCACAATTTTTATGAGTTATGTTATAATAAAATGCATAACTCACAAAAATCGTGAGTTATGTTAAAAATAAGAATGCATAACTCACAATTTTTGTGAGTTGTGTTAAAATAAGAATGAATAACACACAAAAATTATGAGTTAAGTTAAAATAAGAATGCATAACTCACAATTTTTGTGAGTTATATTAAAATAAGAATAAATAACTCATAAAAATTGTGAGTTATGTACTTTTCAAAAAAATTAACACCGTGAGTTGCCTTCCGTTAAAGATATTTGTGCATAACTCACAATTTTTGTGAGTTAAGCATAGATTGGTACATTTTAAAATATATGGCATAGTTTGGTGCTTTTTTTAGTTTGGTGACATAGAATGGTTCCGGACTCCCATAATTGGATGTATGAATCTCACACTCTGTAATTTCATTTTTAAACAAATTAATACTAGATTTTTTTTTTTTGAGAAAACAAATAGTGAGTACCAAAAATACCCCTAAACTATCTGAAATGGATCAAAAATATTCCTCATTAATTTTTTTACTCAAAAATATCCCTCCGTTAAATATTTGGCTCAAAAATACCCTTCTACGTAACAGAATTCCACCAAACATGCCACTTAGGTAAAAAAAAAAGGTCATATGGTCATGCCACATCACCATTCACATGTCAAATTTTATTTTTAATTACACAATTTAATTTATTATAAGACCCAACCCATAATAAAAAAAGACCCGACCCGAAGTGAAAAAACAAATGTAAAAGAATTGGGTCTTTCTCTTTCCCTTAATCTTCTCTATCCTGAAAGAAAAATACTTCTAGGGTTTACTGTAGCCGCTGCTTGCATTCAATCGAAAAAAGGAAAGATCCATTGTCACAATTTTAGGTTCACTACGGCTGGTTATGGTATAAATTACTTATTGGATTCGAAAATATTTGGTGGTGACTCTAGCTTCATTTGTCAGTTCTTTCCCCTTTTGAAATTTTGCTATTAGGTTATAATTTTTTGAAGTTTGGGTTTAAAATTTGACACCCATTTAGTGTTTGGTTAAAGCAAGTACATTAGGAGTTTTGAGCTTTCCAGATAGTAGGGTATGATTGACAGTGATTTGAGTATTGTTCTTATACTAATTCTTCTTGTTTAGAGTGACTAGTGAGAAATATAATACATTGGATATTTTTGTTTCATGTAATGGTTGTTCTGCCATTCTTCAAAACTTAAAAATTTGGTAGGAGGGCCAAGTCGCATTTGTAAAATGTTGTGAATTCAGGTGGAGAGTACCTTGCCATTTATATTTTCAATTTTTAAAATATAATAGTCAGAGAGGAGAGTGGTATATCGACTTTTGTTCTTGTATAGGTGTGTCCATGTGTCTACCACTTTTTAAAACCTAAAGGGCTTCTGCTAAGTTGTCAAACTTCAGCTCCAAGTGAAAGTTTTATATCTACAAGATATTGCTGACTATCAAAGCCTTTTTGCTTTTCAAGTGTCTTTTTGTTAGCTTGGCAGAGGGATCAAAATTTCTGAAGGAGAGATTCAGACATTCATATATGTGGATGTTGATTGAGTTGTGAACCTGTGTAATAGTTTTCATGATATGTGGAGGTTAGTATTTACTATCTCGAGAAAGATCACGTAGGTGAATAGAACTTCATTTTGCTTGCTAATCATCTTCACTGGTGAGACTAAAATAAACACCTGGGGTTTGTATGAAGTCTAGGCTATCAAGGTTCCGAGAATGCCTGTCTTTCCTTAAAAATTTTAAGATACTATCAGCAATTCTCAGATGCCTAATTCTTTCTCGTGCATATTTGAAACCTACTTGTGCTTCCTAATCTATGCTGAAGCACTTTGAGAATTTCTTCTAACTGCAAGTTATCAGTTGAACTAATGACCAGAAAGAAGAAAAATGTATCAGAAAGTTGTAACCACTTAAAATTATCTTTATAGGTCAGTGAATCATAAAGATTCACTTATTATCTTTCAGTAGGTAACTTAAAAGCCACAATATATGAAAACTCTTAGTAAAAAGTTGGCATGGCTAGCAAAATTTGAGTACGAATTAATGTATTATTAGTAGCTGACTATACACAATATTGCAGTCTAAATTTTTGATATTGTGTTGTTTACACACTACGGCTTTTATTTCATTCAATTAAAATTTGTTATGATGGGTTCATATTTGATTTTGATGAATCTTTTAACATTTAGACTTTGTGTACCATTGTTTCTTAGTCTCTAAGAATATTCACAACTATATATTCATGTATTTTCTTTGATGATGCCACTATTAAATTCACGATTCTGACCATAATGATAGTTATCTTTTGGGATAAATAGTGATGAATTGTTGCTAAGATTGCTCCTGCTCTGCAGGAACGAATAACAACACGATATTAATTTGGTACACTAAATATTTCTATAACCAGTAATGATTTTATATGCCTTTGGTTGGTCTTTACCTGATAATAGTAGCATATAATACAGAAGTAGAAAACAAGTTTTATCAGCAAATTATAAATAACACTACATTTTCTCTTATTCATATCAGTAAATTAAACACTACTATCAAAGAAAAATTCAAGTTTTATAATCCATCTTCTGTTTTCTTCAGGCAACAAAGTCCCAAGAATGACTCTGATTCCAAGCTGCTTCGGTGGTAGTAAAAGCAACATCTTTGACCCATTTTCCCTCAACTTATGTGATCCATTTGAAGGCTTCCCTATTTCAAGCATAATTGCCAATACCCCCTTCTCTACTCATGAAATGTCTGCTTTTGCAAATACAAGAATCGATTGAAAAGAGACCCCAGAAGATCTTATCTTCAAAGTAGACGTTTCAAGGATCAATAAAGAGGAAGTAAAAGATGAAATTGAAGAAGGAAGGATTTTATAGATAAGCGGTAAGAGGAGAAGAATGATCAGTGGCACCGTATGAAGAGGAGTAGTGGTAAGTTTTTAAGGAGATTTAGGCTGCTGGAGAATACGAAAACAGGGGAAATTAAGGCAGCTATATAGAATAGAGTGCTCACTGTAACTGTTATGAAAGACGAGGAGAAGAAACCTGAGGTGAAGGCGATTGACATCTCTGGTTAAACAAGTGTATGCAGATCAACTGTTGTTTTGTTGAAAGTCCTTTGTCAATTATATTTTTTGTAATCTAAATTATACGTCTGTAATTGTCTGAGTTGTGGGTCTTGTCTTTGCAGTTGTAAACAAGAAAATATTGTAAGTTTGATTAATGAATCATTTTCTTTTAAAATTTATTTAGAGTTGTTGTTTCTCTTTTCCTTCCCTTGAATTAGTTTGTTAAACTTTTGTATATATATTGACTCATTTCTTGCATATTATAAGCACTTATCCATTAGAGGATTATGCTAAGATATATATCTACGAAATTGTTAGACTACATAGGCACCAATTTCCTTTAAATTCAATTGAGGTTCTCAGTTCACAGCAAAGTTTTAGAAGTCACTTCATAAATGTTTAGGTACCCCAGTTAATCTAAACATTGCTTTCTATTCTTAGAAAGATGGCAAGACTGAGCACATGAATTTGTGTCCTCTTCTTGTTAGCTCCTTCAAGGATAAAATTGCTTTCATCATAGCAATTAGTTATTATGTCCATATAAAGACAACCATCAGATATTATATCACTTACTTTTCCTACAATATCTACATTATAAAAATCCAAAAATCTCAATAGCTGTAGACTTAATTCCGCTTAGTCTCTTATGGAGACTACAAAAGGGATCCTTTCAGAGTCAATTGATCACCTATAGTGCAAGGAACTAGCTACATAATTCTCATGAGCCTCCTTTAAGTAGTTAAAATTATCAGAAGTAGGCTTCTTAGTAATTCCCATCTTCTTACCAAAAAATTTTCAAATTCATCAGGAATTCTAACAAAAAAGAAATTGTAGGAGATGGAGACCCATTCCTCAATTAGTATAGTGTGTCTTGCTGTAGGCTCTGATATAAACATTTCTTTTACCTTTGATTAGTTGTAGTTTCTCAATCTCATCATCTTTCTGAGATATTGCATCCTTGAGAGACACATCCTGGAAGATCAAAAATTATAAGAGACTTTGATTCACGACCTAAAAGTAAAGTCGAGGCTGCATATCATAACTTTCAGTTTTCTTGCAAATGCAAATAAAAAAGATAGGCACAACAGTATAGGAATAATACTTTATCTATCCTCAAACTATTACAAATCTAGTTTTTCTTTTAGTAGAAAGAATTGAGCATATGAACATGAAGATTAGTACATGCACGTCCTCCCAAAGATTAGTACCCCAATTAACCCCAATGCCAGATTCTACCATAATAACAAGCCAACATAACAACAACAAAGCTCTAAAAGGTCTTTCTTGATATCAACACCCCCTTTAACCATATATCTAGATACATTCTGAGACACCTACAAATCAGCAACAGAACTAGAACTACTAAGAATTGCCAATATATCATTATGCATCCCAACCATAACTTCAATTCCACTCCCCATTAAACCCTTCATCACATCTGAATAAGCATTAAAAGACTTCACTTTTTGAATCTTGTTTTCTTTAAGAAGATTCACAACAGTGAAATGTGACATTATGTGTAAAGATATAGTACCCAATTAATAACAATACCAAATTTTACCACAACAGTTAAAGAAAATGGCTCTGAATTATAGTAAAACCACATGGCGACAAAAAAGCCGTTGAAATAATAATGCTTCACCATCCAACAACAAAAAAAAGAACACAAATACCAGTCAAACCAAAAATAGTAGAGAAAAAATAGTACAAAAGCTAGACATTAATGCTTCACTATCCAACAACAGCAACAACCAGAACACAAATACTAGTCAAACCAAAAATAGTGGAGACAAAATAGTACAAAAGCTAAACATTAATGTTTCACTAGACTTCATAACTTAATACCTACTTCAAGCCAAGCCAAAATAAAAGTATTCATTGTGGGTCATTTTCCAAATTTGATCAAAATAAACACAAATGCACTTTACTGTTTTGCATCAACTTTAACCAAAAACAAAATAAAAACATTCAATACCTAGAACTAGTCACAATATATTAAATTTGGATTTTCCCATTATCCTTTTAGCTTTCAACTTTTCCAACTTCTTCTCTCTTATATTTTCCAACTGGTTGCTAGTGACAGCTTTTTTTCCTTTCCAAGTAAGCTTAGAAGGTGAATAAGGCAGATCTGTAGGCTCACTAACTCCAGTAAGATCACCTCTAAAACCTATCAATCTGCTCCCAAAAGTGGCTGAAATTCTGGGAGTTTACCTCACCAATAACTTTATGTCTTCAGGAATAATTTGAGGCCTTAAATCTGGATCACTTTCGAGTTCACTAGCAGGACCAAATGGTTCATAGCTCTGGTCCTCTCCTTTTTGTGTTGGTTAAGGGGCTGAACTATTAATGTCATACACATCATCTTAAATTTCTTTCTCTTCGATTCTACCCATTCTTCTCTTCAATCTCGCCCCTTGTTCATCTTCAGCAAACTAAATTAAAGTGCATAAAATTAGTTCATGTAAATATTCATAAAATTATCATTTATATAGATATGCATAAAGGTGATACCTTGCATGTCTTTGCATTATGTGTTACCGAACCACACTTACTACAAGTCATTCCAGTTCCCTTTCTTGAGTGAGCCCCTTCTTCTGCTCTTTTAATTATTGTATCTTTTTCTCTTGTTCTTTTAATTTTCGGACTTCCAACAGTTTTCACTAAATTTAGTGGATCCATGGCAAGTTCTAGCAAAATCTTCCAAAAATTTTTACCTCTTACAGGCAGTAACTTGACCTTGTATGTCTTCAAGTAAGCTTCCTTACTATACCACGCACTTATCTCTTTTTTCATAAGATCAAGTTTTATTTTGTTATACTCTATAGCCTTAATGGCATTAGGGCATGGAATTCCAGTCAGCTGCCAAGACCTACAAGTGCATTTCTTCTCCACCAAGTTCACTATGTGCCTATCTTCACTTTCAGATACTTCATAGCCAATATCACCATTGAAGTTAACAGTACAAAATTGAGCAATCTTCTTATTGGCGGTGAACAATTCCATGCACTTAGGACTAAAATTTTCCATCCATTTGCTTACCTCTATTTCCTTCTCTTTCTATCTATTCATTATCTTGACTCTTATTTCTTCAAGCATCTTCAAGATTGGATTTCCCCTTGGTTCCAATGTCCATGAGTTGAAGAACTCAGTGAAATTGGTATCTACCATCTGATTTTTGCAAACAGTGTCCATATATGCCCTGCACTATCTCACTGGATTGAATTTTAACAAGTCTTTGACAGCTTCCTCTGATAATGCTCCAAGTGCACTTAACTGGTCCTTGAAATCTTCTTCATAAGTACTCCAAGCACCCCATCAAAGAAGTTTTTTCATCTCTCCTAACCTAAATCTCTGTATCCAGTTGGACTCAACATGCCTAACATAATATCTATAAAACATAAAAAGTGAATATTTCGCCAGAAAATATAAAGAAAAAAATATTGCAGCTTCTTGAAGTACCTGTGGTGGGCTAAAGGAAGGACATTTTTCACTGTATCTACCAGTCCCTGAACATGTGAAACACATAAATATTCAGTTAGATAAAAAACATAAGTGGACAGATTTAAATAAATTGAAATTTATAAACTAAAATTTACCTTTAGCATATCAGACATGAAAGTGACACTTTAAACATTTTTTAGATTCAATGACTTCTCTAGGAATTATAGAAACCATGTCCAAGTCCTTGATGTTTCTTTATCAACTACAGCCCATGCCAAAGGATAGAAGCAGTTATCACAATCTTGTCCTATAGCCACAAGTAGTTGTCCCTTGAAATGACCTTCCAAAAAGGTCCCATCCAGTCCAATAAAAGGTTTCAATCCTTCTTTCCATCCCAATTTTAGTGCATTGAAGCATATGTACATTCTAAGAAACTTTCTTTTTCCTTGTTCCAATCCATCCATTAATAACTTAATCACTACATCACAGCCCAGATTACTCAACCTAATCTCATTTGCGTAAGCATC
The DNA here is from genome assembly GCF_002878395.1 of Capsicum annuum. Taxonomy (NCBI): domain Eukaryota; kingdom Viridiplantae; phylum Streptophyta; class Magnoliopsida; order Solanales; family Solanaceae; genus Capsicum; species Capsicum annuum. Next base: position 131,897,009 of record NC_061114.1, on the reverse strand, counting down.
TAACTTGTTGTACTCATCTAAGAAGTTCTTTTTCATTTTTTAAAGTACCATCCTCTTTGCCCTTTTCAACATTGAGGGGTTAGTATTTAAATTAAATTGATCATCCAAGTCTTGTCTCATATCCTTGATTTTGAACTTGAGATTATTCTGCACTTTGCCCTTGAAATATTCAGATAAAGAAGATGTGGTGGCTCTAGGATTTGTAAATGCATCCTCACAAGTGTGTTTTTCAATTAAGGTTTTAACCTTAAATCCTGGACCCTTACCATCTAGTGAAACTAAAATGACAAATGGGCAGCCATCCTCACATATATACCTCAGTCTTATTTTGTCACTTTGCTTAACTCTAAGTGGTTTCTTATTTACAAGGGCATAGAGATCCACAACTCTTTTAGCCTCTTTCTTGTCCTTAAAGGTCGTTGAAAGATGAAGTTCTTTGAAATGATCAAGTTTGTCATTCACTTTTCTATTCTGTTGCATCTTAATGGATTCTAACTCCTCAAAGTTATACTCATCATAATTTGACTCACCATTATCGGTAGAATCAGTTTTTGATTCATCATCAGTACCATATTCACACTCAATAAGTGTTCTTCAGGATGACAGACTAAAGTTGGAGCAAAAACAGATTCTTCAAAATCATCAACAGCAAAAAAATGAATCACCTTGAATTGTTCATTTAGCAGTGACTAGAGTATTTTAATACCTTCAGACCCTTCAGCCAAGAAAGGTTTATTACATGGACCTTTCACAAGCAGTTGTTTCATATCCACAAATCCTAAGTTTTTGGTATATTCATCTTCTATCTTATAGTAATCTATCATATCAGAAGCAATATCGCTCCTAGCAGCAACATACTTCTCTTCATATACTAGTTGGAGAATTTTAATCTATTTACCCCCATAGTGTAACATAAAGTCAACAAACAAATTTTTGTCTGAAAAGAAAAACACATAAATCGTATTAGAGAGCAGCATCATAAAAGTAATACTTCAAATTTCCTTACCAGTAAACATAAAGGAAGTGTTTACGGGTGAACTTCAAAACTTAAAAAACAACAAAACATAGAGGACCACATATTTATTACACTTAAAATAGAAAAGGGAAAAAAAAACTCTCAACTAGGAGCAAATAATAAACAATGAAAAAGGAACATTGGGATCACACAAATCACTTGATGCAATACAACGTAATCAGATTTAAATAACATAAAACAAACACATATAATCTCAAATCAATAAAGTAAGCACTATAGGGAATTTATACTAAAATGAGCAAACATAGAGGGGCCACATGTTTTTTACACAAAAATAGAGGAATAAGACTCTTTAACTAGCAAAACAATAATAAACAATGAAAAAAGAAGCATTAGGACCACAAAAATCAGATTTGAATAATATAAAACAACACACATAAATATTGTAAACTAATGTTGAGTTTTATAATGTTAGGTGGGTAACAAATGTTAGCTTCAAATTTGCGAGAAACTAAGTATTTATCATTTACTGACAAAGAAAATCCTCTTTCTAGGACCACAATATACAATACAAAATTCTCAAAGGAATAGAAAACTCTAACTGATATTCATATCCCAAACACTCTAACCCAAAATTACATAAATAGAACTAAATTTAATATGACCAAATATTACCAAAATATACAAGAGAAATTTTTTAAAAGAATACAAAATCATATTATATCATACCCGAATCTTTAAGACGAAAATCACATTGCATACAAGATTTCAGAAGTTTGCTATTAACAAAACATGCAAGCATTCGAGATTTCAAACCCTAACTTCAAAAATCTATAACCTAATAGCAAAATTTCAAAAGGAAAAAGAACTCACAAGCAAAGTTCGTAGTTGCCACCAAATATTTACGAATCCAACAAGCAATTTATACCATAAGCAGTCGTGGGGAACCTTAGAATATCACAATTGATCTTTCCTTTTCGAATGAATTCAAACAACAGCTGTGGTGAACCCTAAAATGAATTTTTTCTTTCAGGAGATAGAAAGAACAAGACACATAGAAAAAACTGATTCTTTTCCCTTTGTTATTTCACTTTGGGTCGGGTTATTTTAATTATGGATCGGGTCAAATTTTTAATTTGGGTTGTAAAACTAAAGATGACGTGGATGGTGATGTGGCATGGCCACGTAGCCTTTTTTACCTAGGTGGCATGTATGGTGGAATTCTATTGAGAGTACCCAAAAGTATAAGAAAAATAAAGAAGGGTCAATGAAAGGTGGCGATAACAACACTGGACAAAATCAAAGCGTATATTGAAAAAATTAGACAAACAAAAAAATGATATCAACACGAAAATAAAAATATAAGATGATACTTACCGAGTCTTTGGGGGGTCAAACAACTCATTAATCTCAACAAATTGGTTATTAGTCGCCAAAATCCATCTAAGAATTCTTGGTAAAGATATTTCTTCTGAAAAAACCTTAAATTTTTTTTGAAGGGGAGGAATAGCCTCAAATGCCCAACACTATATAAAATAAAGATATTAAGAGAGATAGCTCAGAATAATTAATGGACCCAAAAATAATTTTAAAAAATACAGATTAAAATAAAATTTACCATGAAAGCCCATGAAAAGCCATAAAGATTGGAGATATTCACATTTGGATTGACCGCCTTCAATAGGTACTCAATTATAAGATCATAACTTACACGCCTCCATAGATGGGCAGAAAATGCATCTCTATCAGCCGAGAGCAAAACCCATTCAGACGAAAGTTTCTTGTTCAAATCTTTTGAACAAAGAAAATTGTGCACAAAATAGAGCAAGCACAGTGACTTCTTTACACTTTTATGAACATTCTTAGATTTGATGTATTCAATCAACTTCTTCTCTTTGCAACTCTTTCCCACCAAACAATAATTTATTGTCTTTTTCTCAATGTCTTAGTTGACATTTTTTCTTCATCATACACAACTGGTAAATGACAATTCAAGCCGGCGATGATCGCAAATTCTTTCATGCCAAAACAAACCGGCATGCCACAATAATTTAACCAAACTTTCTCTTTTCTATGACTTATAATTTTACGTTGAAGAAGTTGGTAAACTAAAATTATTTGAAATATTATATTGATATTGTTAGGCAGGTTTAAGTACTTCTCGAAAATTGAAGACTTAAAGAACTTCGTTAATTTTTTATCTTCTAAAATCTTTCTAAACTAAGAAAAAGACTTACCCAATCCAGACTTAACATTAACAGAGCCTATCAAACTTGGATACCTATCAATCAGTGTCTCAAAGTTGTAATCCAAATATCTAATGGGCTTGACAAGTAAGGTATCGGGTGAAGGACTGACCGGAGAGGATTCGACAATATGAGATGTCTCCTCCTCCAAGATAGGTGTATTGTGCCGGTATTTCGTTCTCTGTTCATCCTCGAATCCTCTATTTTCACCTTTTGCATTTTCATTACTTTTGGATTTATCATTTGAGGCATCTGCATTAGTGGAAGAAGCATCTACTCCACCTGTTTCTTCATCTTTTTCTTCCGTAGAATTCTCCAACCTTCTGCTTCCCTCTTCTTCTATAGACTTCTCCAACCTTGTACTTCCATCTTCTCCTACAGACTGCTCCAATCTTGTGCTTTCTTTTTCTTCTTCTTCTATTTGTCTCCATTTACTAATTCGCTTTCGTAGATTTTTAGTGGTAATGATAATTGTTCCTCTTCTTTTCCCTGGAGCCATTGAATCTACACCAAATGAAATAAAATAGAAATCATTGACTATTGTAACCAACAACAACAAAAAAAATAGTTAACATGAATAATTATGGTAAATCTGCAGTAAATGATAAGGATGATACTAAAAGATACTATAATTGGGAAATACACTTTAGACTAGACTTAAAAATCCAATCTTTCTACTAGTTAAACAAGTTCTTCAATTTCCAACTCAAAATTTAGACATTATTACATTTCAACTAGCAAAATTACAGTTAAAGACTAAGTTTTTTTGTTAGTTGAATTGATTCTTGAACTCACCCAACTCAAAACTTAGGCAAACATTACACTTTTATAACAATGTTACAGCTAAAGATTCCATCTTTCTATTAATTGAATAAGTTATGCAACAAATCTAAGAATTTGGGTTATTTTCAAGTTAATTGGAGTGAAAAATTAAAGATTTTAAACAAACACAAAATAGGGATCTTTATTAAATTGTTAATATAATCTTGATTAACCATTTCAAAAAAAAAAAAAAAAAAAGGACACCACAAATCTCAAAAATCTAAACTCATTTTTACAAAATCAGCACATTCTTATAGATGAATGAAACCCACCATATTAAGAGTAAAGAAAATAATTTTACCTTAGAGATCTAAGTTCGAAGATAGTAATGGAGATGGTGATAACAACACAGGAACACGAAGATGGTGACGGAGGTGTTTGTGAGAAGAGAACTGAGAGAGAACTTGAGATGTGCCGTCTTTTTCTCTCTCTGTCTTAGTGAGAGAGCGAGAGAATTTTGAACTAATTCTGAAAAAATATACAAATGACCCATGTTTTTTTAGTGTTCCCATTTTGTATTTTTAAGAAGTTTATGAAAATATTAAAAAATATATTTTAACTCCACTTTATCCTAATTACTAATTAACAAAAAATTTGACTTAAATTGATCAAACTTGTTACCAATATTAATTTCAACATTTATTTGTCACCTTAGACTCAATTTTCTCAACTTTATTCCCCCAAATCTCTTTTGAAAAAAAAAAAAAAAAAAAGAGAATTGTTCTGAACATGTTTCTTTTCTTTTTTTCATGAAGTTGACCATAATAAAGTATCTTTTTATTTTTGTAGATGAAAGATTTGGGAATTCATTCGGTTAGATATTAATATACAGATCAGGAATCATGCCTACAACAACAACAACAACAACAAACCCAGTGGACTTTTATTTTAAAAAAAAAAAAAAATCACTTAGATGTCGCATATTTAGGTTTGGTATTTGTTCTTCACAGCAAAGGTAAAAATAAATATATTAGAGGATCGGAATTTGACGGGTGAATCTCAAAAATAGATTCAAATTGGGGTGACTTTCAAATTTTAGCATCAAATGAAAAACATTCTTTAAAATAACCTTTACCTATTAACTAATTTTTTTGGACAAAATTGCCCCTGATTAACAGAGCAAATTACATAAATGATCCTCATAATAAATAGATAATAACTTCATACTTATATCTTTCAACTTTTATTTTTTTCTCTTTTTAATTTTATTTTGATTTTTATTTTTATTTTTTATTTTTCTTTTTTAATTTTGTCAACCCTTACTTTTTTCTTTTTTTCCTCTCAACTTCTTTTTTTTTCTTTTATATTATTTTTATTTTTTATTTTTCTTTCCTCTTTATTTTTTTTGATTCTTTTTAGTTTTTATCAACCCTTACTTTTTTTCTTGCACCTCTCAACGTCTACTTTTATAAGAAAAAAAACTTTTTTTTTATTTTTCTTTGATTTTTATTTTTCTTTTCTTTTTTTAAAATTTTTCTTGACCTTTATTTTTATTTAATCTTTTATTTTTATTTTATCAACCTTTATTTTTTTCCTATTCTCTCTCAAATTGTACATTTTCTTTGATTTTTATTTTTTAAATATTTTTTTTATTTTCTTCTTTTTTTGCAATTTTTATTATTTTTGTTCTTTTCTTCAATTTCTTCCATTCAAGTTACATCTCATGAGTAAGAGTTGACACTATCACATAATAAAGGCAAGACTTATGACTTTCGAACAACAAGTTACGTTTCATGGGCAAGAGTTGACACTACTACATTGTAGAAACAAGACTTGTGACTTTCAAACAACAAGTTATGTTTCATGGGCAAGAGTTGACACTGCCATATTGTATTTTGATTTATGACATATTTTATAACTCTTACCTTAGAGGCAAAACTTAGTTCAAGGACTTTCAAACTATAAATTATGCCCCATGGGTAAGAGTTGACTCTACCACATTATGTTTTCATTTATGAAATATTCTACAACTATTGTCTTAGAGGAAAAACTTAGCTCAAGTACTTTCAAACAACAAATTATGTCCCATGGGTAAGAGTTGATTCTATCACGTTATGTTTTCATTTATGAGATGTTCTACAACTATTGCCTTAGAGGCAAGACTTAGCTTAAGGACTTTCAAACAACAAATTATGCCCGACGGGCAAGAGTTGACTCTACCATTTTATGTTTTCATTTATGAGATGTTCTACAACTATTGTTTTAGAGGCAAGACTTAGCTCAAAGACTTTCAAACTACAAATTATGCCCCACGGGCAAGAGTTGAATCTACCACATTTTGTTTTCATTTATGAAATATTCTACAACTATTGCCTTAGAGGCAAGACTTAGCTCAAGGACTTTCTAACTACAAATTATGTCCAAGGGCAAGAGTTTACTCTACCACATTATATTTTTATTTATGAGATGTTCTACAACTATTGCATTAGAGGCAACACTTAGCTCAAGGACTTTTAAACAACAAATTATACCCCACGAGCAAAAGTTGACTCTACCACGTTATGTTTTCATGCCCTTAAATTTACTTTGATGTCAAAAAAAGTAGATCTCTTTGCGTATTATCCAATTTTTTATTTATTAGCAAAATAAAATAAAAGTTGAGAAAAAAGAAAAAAAACAATCAAACAAAATAGAGAAATAAAAAAAAAAAGATAGAGAAAAAAAGGCAAGAAAAAAATAAAGAATAATAAAAAAGCGAAGAACTAAAAAAAATGAGAAAAATAAAAATGAGAGGAAAAAATAAAAATAAAGTTTGAGAAAAATGAGGGGGGAAAAGAGAAATGATAAAAAATAAAAATAAAAGAAAAATAAAGGTTGAGACAAATGAATTAAAAAGAAAAAAAAATGAAGAAATAGATTATGTTTGAGAAAAAAATATGGTTGAGACAAATGAATTAAAACATGAAAATAAAATTAAAGAAAAAAATAAAAAAGGTGAAAATAATAAAAATAAAAATAGAATTTGAGAGAGAAATGAGTATGAAAAGTTAAAAAATATTTGAGGTGTAGAGAAAAAATTTATACTTGTAGTATACTAAAAAGGGAAGAAATAGATAATGCTTGAGAAAAAAAAAAAAAAGACGAAAAAATAAAGGTTGAGACAAATAAAATAAAACATGACAATAAAATTAAAATAAAGAATAAAAAAGTAAAAGTAAAAAAAAACAGAACATAAGAGATTAATGTGTATGAAAAATTTAAAAATATTTGAGGTGTAGAGGGGATATTTGAGAAAAATAAGGAAAAAAAGGAGAAATAATAAAAATAAAAAATAAAGGTCAAAGACAAATGAATTTAAAAAAAAATAATGAAGAAATATATAATGCTTGAGGGGAAAAAAAAAGAGAAAAATAAAGGTTGAAACAAATTAATTAAAACATGAAAAGAAAATAAAAAATAAAATAAAATAAGTGAAAATAATAAAAAATAGAATTTAAAAGACAAATGAGTACGGAAAGTTTAAAAATATATTTGAGGTGTAAAGGGGCAAAACAGTACTGTTACAATACTTAAAAAGGAAGACAAATGAGTATGGAAAGTTTAAAAATATATTTGAGGTGTAAAGGGGCAAAACTGTACTTTTACAATATTTAAAAAAGAAGAAAGACTAATTTTTAAAGACTTCTCTTATTGGGGTTAAAAATCTAAAGTCACCCACATTTAAATTTATGAGATGTAATTTCCTGGAATTTGAAGCACTTTTTCATGTCAAATAATTATCAATTTTGGCCCAATAAAAAAACAAACTCATACCTGTCTTGACATAATCTACTTAGATTCTAAATTTCATTTCATTAAATATATATTTATTTTTTTTAGACAAAGAGTTCAACAAAAATCATTCCTCTAAGAATCAAAAATACTTAAAAAGGTTTTGACACAAGACATGGTCATATTTTGAAAGATTAATAAGCACCTGATTTTCGGACTACAGAACAATTAGATTTTCTTTTTAGAAAAAAGTCATCTCTCTAAAAAAATAACAATTAGTTTTGTTTTTATTATTATTATTTTGATTTGCTTGTGAGAGAATTAATTTTAGGGTTATCATTAAACTTCTTTGTCAATTTTTATATTTTTTGACTTTTTAGAGATTGGCGATTATACACATACTACTAGTATTATATCGCCCGTGTGACCCAAATTACATTAATATTTTTATTTGTAATTTTTTTTTCATTTTTTGTTATTTTTGCTTTTTGTCTATTTTATACCATTATATTAGTTAATGGTACAGTTTGATTATTTCTCGATAGGAGTGTGCTTTGGTCGGTTCGGTTCGATTTTATGTATTATCGATTTGGTTTATCGATTATTGATTTTTAAATAAGTTAAACCAATAATCAAACCAATAAGATATTTTTTATCGGTTTTTGATTTATCAATTTTTAATTCTTAATGGTTCAATTTTCGTTTTAACCAATAAGAAAATATGTGAAATAGAAATAGTAGTAACTAACAAGAAAAGAAATGAAATTTTAGTTGCAACAAAATCCTACATGATGTGTTCTATTTTACAAGAATCTTCAAACTTGAATAGATTTTCGAGAAATTGGATGAGTTTATAAAAATGAAAGAGAAATATAGAGTAGGCTTTATATATATATATATATATATATATACTAGTTTCATGAATCTCGTGCTAAGCCCGGGTCTAAACTCAAAGTATAAAATAAAAATTTATATCATAGATTTTTTTTATTGTATAATTACTATATCTAATGATCTGTTAATCTAGTCTTGTTGATAAGTTTTCATAATTATTAGAGTTTTAAGTCACATAATTGGATAATTTTAAACAAAAAATATTATTTATGAGGAATAAAATATTATCAGAGAATTAAAATATATTAAAAAGCTATAAGTACTTAGATATTTTATATAATGACATAATTTAAAATTTTTAATAATTGCGCTTCGATGAACATCATAAATGGAAAAAAAATTATTGATATTTTTATAAAATTTGTGAGTATTTATTTTCTTAGTATAGCTAAACATAAATTTATTTTGATATTTATTGAGTTTAAATTTTCTTTATAGTTTTAGTACCAATAGTTTTTGCTAATTATATTTTTTTCATCTTATAGAGTCGTCTTGAAAAAATCAATACTTTCAAGTTTATATTATAATAATTAGAAAAAATACTTTGTTTTCACCCTAAATTATACACGAAATTATTGAAACACACCCGAACTTTAGGAGGAACCTATTACCCCCCTGACTAATTAAAATCGTATTTTTGACAATCTTAGTGCCTACGTGACACATCAATGAATCAACACACTGAAGATCTGTGTAGGCACGTGTATGTGCCACGTAAGCACTAAAATTGCCTAAAATATGATTATAATTAGTCCATGGGGGTAATAGGATCCTCATAAGTTCGGATGTGTTTCAGCAATTTCGTGTATAGTTTAGGGTGGAAACAAAGCATTTTCTCTAATAATTATAATCTCAATTAAGAGCCTTTATACAAGTTAACTTAATGAGAATATATAAGGACATTAAATGATGATTGAACTACATTAATAGCTTGCTCCATTTATTCTATCAACTTATTATGTTTGTCTTTACACGCCCCTTACAAGAGTAACCTATTCGTCCCATTTTAATTATCGTTTTATACTTTTTCATGTCCACTATGAGAAAAAATAAATACAAGATATTATTTATTATCCTATAAAATCAAAAAAAACTATGAGGTTGTAGTTGAAATCATTGAAAATTTTAATTTTGTAGAAAAATTAGCCTGAATATTGTTGATTCAAAATAAACGGAGTATTGATTAAATAGTAATTTAACATGTGAAAAAAGAAATTAATTATAAAAATTCAAGTGGATCGGTCTCAACAAAAAGAATAAGGGAGAAAATGAAAATATGTAATAAAAAAACACTATTAATTATCATGTGTAGTAATTTCATTTCATCAAAAAAGCCCTTGCGACGACAACTAAATTCTAAATATTCTCTATGCTTTAGTGGTAAACAAAGGTTGTCTTCAAAAGTTATTCAATTATATCGTTTTATTTTTTAACACACAATTTGACTTATTTTAAAGCTAAATTGTGTTATATTAATTTAGTAAAATTAGAAATTAGATATTCAAAACTATATGAAAAACAAATATCATAAAATCCAATGATTATATCAACATAATAATATTTTTTTTCTTAAAAACATTGATTAAGGTTCATATAATATGATCCTTTAAAGTGAAATGTGACAAATATTTTAAGATAAAGAAGAAAATAATTTAATAAAACCAAAAAAAAAAATTCAACCAATTAGAAATGTTCATGTGGGAATTTTAAAAGAAGAATTATGACAAAACAATGCCACATGTAAAATTTTCATACCATGAATTTTAACGCGAGGACTACCAAAACTTTTATTCTCTCTTATATATAGTTATGATATATATATATATATATATATATATATATATATGCCGGGGTAAAGTGTAATTTGAAATATTCTTATTGGGTTATCGGTTTGCCCAATAATCAAATAAAAAAAATTGAACCGAACCAATAACCCAATAAAAAAATAATAAAATCATTAAAAAAATTATTAACCCAATAATAATAAATCGATAGCATTTTTATCGATTCGGTTTATTAGTCGGTTTGATTTTTGCACATCTCTATTTCTCAATATTTTTAAATTGTTAAATTTTATATTTGTTTCAATTTTTTTATCCTATTTTTTTTAGTTTGTATTTAAAAAAATATCTTTTCTTTCTTAGGTTAATTTTAACTTTCCACATGGCATATTTAAAATAACAAGATCAACAAATATTTTGTTCCTTTTATTTCACCAAAAGTTTTAAATGAAAGTCTAAATTATTTTTTGCCCTATATTTAATTAATTTCATTATTTTTTCTCAATTAAACTTTATATTGACTTTTTTTAAAAAATAATATAATATTAAATTAATACAAAATATATGATGCTACAAACTATTGCATAATTTATGAATAAAAATAATATTTAAATTAAATAATTAAAATTCAGACTCAATAAAATACTTTTTGTAGTTGTCTCTTAAATAGGTGAAGCTTTACAAGATTATGAAAGTTTCAAAAAAAATTGCGAGGATTAAAAAAATGAGTGTTCTCTTTTATCAAATTATTATTATCCCACATAAAAGAAGACAACAAAATTTTGAATTAATCTTAAATTTAGTTGGATAAATAGATATTTTGTAGTGTCACTATCACTTCTTTATGATTCATCATTTTTTGTCTAGTATTTTAAAAGCCCATATAATTATTTAAATTTACTAAAATGGACGATATCTTGAAAGAGTCATTAAAATTTAACTAAGGATAAAATAGACAAAATACAGTTATGTGGGGACTATCAAAATGAGATGTTCTCTTATAGTAGTATTAATAATATTTGATATTTATATCTTAGTTGGCTATTATATGCAAATATTATTTAGAGTAATCAATTTTTTGTTTTTTTTCAATGTCATAAAATATAAGAAAATTGTTTAAAGTAAAATTTCTTCATCTTTTCACTAATTAGAAATTAAAGAAGGGTATATATTATTAATCAAATATATAACTAATTGTATGTACAAAATTTAATCTCTAATAGAAACATTTTAAAATTAATTCTTTCAAGTTTGATGGAAGAAATCTACAAATATAATTTGTTGGGTAAATTTTAGTCTTTTAAATGGTAATAGAATATTTGAATTGGCGAAAATTTTCATTCGAAGTTTCAGCAAAAGGGTATCAGATACTCTTTTCTTGAAAATTTAAAAATATTTTGTCAAAACTTCTAAAACAAGTTATTGATATTTTTAGGGATTATACTTCTGTAGTGATTTCCTTACAATGAAAAAAATTACGACTATCAACAAAAACAAAATATAGCGAAGTTGATTGATATTTAAATAGTTATCATAAAGCAGTAAATTTACAAAGAATGTCTCACAATAATGATTTGTGTTGTTATTATAGAGAGTAAGTTGTGAGTTGTGACACAGAAAATCATTTCCCGTGAAAATTTGACTATCATTGAGAGAGGTTATTAATCATTTTGGCATTTTGATTTGTTTTTGAAAAGAAAATAAAACATGTTTTGTGTCATTTCACTATCTTTCACGAGTACTCAATTTACATAGGATGTCGATTTTAGGAGGGTGTAAAAATTGATTTAATCGATAAATCGAACTGAAAAAAACATTATTGATTTATCGGTATCAAATTATTGGATTAACGATTTTGTAACTTTTTTATTGGATTATTGGTTCGATTTTCGATCTTATGATTTTTGGTAATGGTATAATCGATAACCCAATATGATTATATTAAAGTTATATTTTTATCTTTAATTATATTACAATACCTTTAGATTTAAATTGGTTTTTACATTTTATATTTGTTGTCATAGTGTTTTTTTAATTTTATTTTTGGGGGGTGGGGGGTGGGGGGCTTTGTGGGCTTCTACTCATTGGTGTATAATTATGAACTGACTTTGTTCTTCATTTCGAGAGATTGATACCGTTTCTATATACTGCATTCAAGTTTGCTACTTATCAGAACGAAAACAAGTTGTTTTACTAGTAAAGTATATGAATTGCTTTTACATGTAATTTGTGTAGACGTTTATACATGAAGATAATGTATATATAGATAGATGAAAATAAGAGAAAACAAAAATATTAGAGGAGAATTTTCTTATCGGTTAAATTGAAATCGAACTGTTAAGGACCAAAAATCGATTACAAATATCGTACTGGCTAGTTATTGATTTAGCATTTTACAAACCGAATCATTAATACATAAGACCTATTCGAACCGATCAATGCAAATTCCTAGTCTCTTTTACACACCAGAATATTTTTAATCTGTTAAAAGATTTTATAATGTAATTGTATAATTTTGCAATTTTTAGGTATCAAAGATTTCAATCTATTTTTTAAACCTATAAAAGAAACTTATTTATTGATTAGGCTATACTAAATTAAGAGGGGATGGAAGCACACAAGATCAACTAATCCTATTTTAAGTGCACCTTTATATGAATAAAAAATAAAAATATCTCCATGAATAATTCCTTTATATACTCAAACTATCTTAACTTAAGTCACTAAGTCACGTTTCAATAGCAATAAAAAATAAATAATTGAAAGTCATAAATTGAATAGATAGTAAAAATTTTCTATCACAAAAAAGATATTTTCAGAAATGGAAGCCACACTGTTAGGTTATATTTGTTTAGACAGCACAATTTCATACTAATGTAGTAAATTACTAAATTACATGCCGTGATAGATGAAATTAAAATTTTGTTGGAAAAATAAAATAGAAATTAAGATTCCATGAACTATGCAATTGTAAAAAGAAATGATGTTATTAATTACTTGACACATTTTTAATTTAAAAATACATTTAGTAAACTAACTTTATGAGTTTTTTAAATCAAGATCGTCTCAATAAAATTAGTGGCCTAAAGCAAAATTTTAATATAATGCCTGAAATATATGCACATAACAAAATATTATTAATAATTTAGAGTTAATTTTTTGATTCTTATGTACTGCTTTTTTTATCGTAATATTATTAGAAGACAGTAAGCATTTAACTTAACATAGTAATATTATTATTTATAAAAGTAAGGATTGATTTTAATTAATAAGAAGCTACTTATGTATTTACAATGCATTACCTTGAATATTATTGTGCAAACATTATTTATTAATATGAAGATTTGATAAAAAAAAAAAATTAAAATATTTTTAATAAAAAATAGATAGTTTTTCTTTCTTTTTTTTATTAACTTAAATTTTATACCTTTTATATTTTACAATCTTTAATAGTATTTTTAGTGAAATTAAAATCATAAAATTCATATTAAATTTTTTGGGGCCTTAAAATCTTGAGAACCTAAAACAAATACTTTACCAGCTTTACCCTTGAGCAACCCCTACTTAAATTCTAAATTTGATTATTATTATTATTTTATATATTTATTTAATATTAAAAGTAATATAGAATAAATAATAAAATGGGCATGGAAAAACTTTTTAAGAAAAGAAAAATGTGTCATGGCAAAAAGGCAAAATAGGCATTTTAATGTTAGATGAATTATAGTCATAAAATTATGGTTAGAAAAATTAACTTGTGATTTGTCCATCTCTTGTTATAAAATCGTCAATGCTTGTAATCATATCATATCTAATAAGAGGGAATGAGGAGGAGAAGCATGGAGGTGTCCATCAACGTGTCTGCTTCTCGTGTCAATTTCATAAGTTACTTCCTCTCTAATTTTATTATGTCATTTTTAATTAATTATTATAAGTTATTTATGTATTAGAAAATTAATAATATTTAATAAAAAAGTAAATAAATATTTATGACATATCTGCTTCAACTGCTTCATCCATAATTTAACTGTATCACCCATAGTTAATTATTATAAGTCATCTAAATATTAAAAAATTCTTATAAAGTCATCTAACTATTAAAAAATTAATATTAATATTTAATGTTAAACTTACTTGACATTTTATATGAGACCCATTTAAATTTTTTTTGCAAGTATTTTTGTATAGTAATTTTGTTGTATCACTTCTGATTAGACATGTCTGTTTCATTGTTTCAATTGTGATTTTACTATGTCACTCTTAATTAATCATATCTAATAAGAGGAAATAAGGCGGAGAAGCAGGCAGGTCTCCGTCAACATGCCTGCTTCTTCTGCCTGCTTTATAAGTTACTTCCTCTCTAATTTTATTATGTCACCTCTAATTAATTATTGTAAATTATTTATGTATTAAAAAATTAATAATATTTAATAAAAAGTAAAATAGATATTTATGACAAGTCTGTTTCAGCTTCTTAATCCAAATTTGACTGTATCATTCATAATTAATTATTATAAGTCATCTAAATATTAAAAAATTATTATAAAGTCATCTAACTATTAAAATATTAATACTAATATTTAATGTTAAACTTACTTGACGTTTTATATGAGACTCATTTAATTTTTTTTTTGCAAGTATTTTTGTATAGTATTTTGTTGTATCACTTCTAATTAGACATGTCTGTTTCGTTGTTTGAATCGTGATTTTACTATGTCACTCCTAATTAATTATTATGATCATTTAAGCATTGTATCAATTAATACTATTTGTTAAAAAAAGGTAAAATAGATATAAAATGATAATTTAATCAAAAAAATTTCACCAGTATTTTTTATAGAAAATTTGCTATATCACTTCTAATTAATTTTTGTGAGTCATTAAGACATGTATGCTTCCCTGCTTCAATCGTAACTTTATCATATCACCTATAATTAATTATTATGTTCATCTAAGCATTATGACACTTAAATTGGAATAGAAAAAAAAATATTATACATCGCAATAATTTAAAATTAAAATTATTTGAAAAATACAATTGACTATCAATGCCACAAAAATTTGGACAATGAGAGCGATATATATTATTTAAAAATTACATAAATGTATTATAAATTACAATAATTAACAGCTTAAAATATTGATAAAAAAATTTGTTATATATTTAAAAAAAATTATAAATTACAATAATTAAAATAATTTTTTTTTAAATTGTTGGGCCTGTGCCTTGCATGGGCTATCAGTAACTAGTTGTATCTAAAAGTTACTAAAACAAATTCACAGTAAGAAACAACATTATTTGACTTCCAATAGCAATGGGTATAGGAGGAGTTGTCAGAATTCTAAAGGGGATTAGGTAGTGGGGTTTGCCCAACATTTTACTTATGCTACTAATAATTTGATGGAGCTTTTAGCCCTTATCTAAGGGCTCAAGCTTGTTCTGCAGCATCAATTGCTTCCCATTCATGTTAATATTGACTTTCAAAAAATAATTCTGATGCTATAACAGGATAATCTTGTCTTTAACTCTTTACTTCATGAATGTAGATTACTACTAGACAAGTTGGGTTCTCCACCAGTCCAACACTTCTATAGAGAGGAGAATTTGGTTGTTGATGCTTTAGCCAAATATGGAGCAAAGAAAGAAGATCTAGGAAATTGTAGTGTTTTTGTATCCTACCCCTTTTGTAGCCCGAAATATTTGAGCGGATGTAGTAGAAACTACGCATATGAGAAAGGTCCCATTACTTTCTCTTGGGAATAGCCCAAGGTTTTTTATCTGGAGCTTGACTAGCTCTACTTCTTTAATTATCAACTTTATCTTAATGCACCTCTTGTTAACCAAAAATAAATAAAAAATCTATGTATAATTTTTTTTTTTAAAATACAAGACGAGTCAATTCTTCCGAGTTAATACCTAAAAATCTTCCTACATTTTTCAAATTCTATCCTTTTTTTTATTATTATTGAAAGTGATATCTCTTGCAGGGATGTCACTGGTATGATCCGGACTTTTTTTATTTTTTTAAAATTTATATCGTATTAATTTTTTAATTATTTTGTTTTATATAATCAAAATGAGACTTTCAAAATCATCACATCATCTCAATTTTTGTTGATATCGGTATGGTTTGGTTAAATTTTTTATTTTTTTTTAAAAGTATAAAAAGTAAAACATGCAACCATGTATTGTGTATGACTTTCAAAAAAAACCATAAATAATTTTACTTTTTAAAAAGTGATGAATCAAGAATAGAGATTTATCTCATTATTCTATGATAGCGTAAAACAATATTAAGAAAAGGTAAAAAATATGATTTAATCACACGAGCGGGAAGAAATCAATCAACATTAAACTCAAGAGTCGAGTATACTTAAATTAATTTATTCAAATCATAAGAGAGAAAAAATATCTAATTACTTGTAGCTTGCTATCCAAGATCGTTAAAGTATCATGTAGTTTACTACTTACTACTCGAGAATAGTAACTCTAGAACTAATTTAATTTTGATCGAAATAATATAATAAATTTTAGCATTCAAACGTTGAGTATTAATTATGTTGCCGCTTGTAGTCACTGTCATCCTCCATATCTAAAGCAAAAAGTTTAATATCTATTATTCTTAAATTTATTATATAAAATATACTATATATATGTGTGATTATTTTTCAGTTAATTTTATAAACTAATAAACCTATTCTACTATTCGGTACAGTTGTGAATTTATATAAAACTATCACTTTTGTCAAAAAAAAAAAAAAAAAAAAAAAAACTTAAAAAAAAGTTTAGTATGGTACGATTCAATTGATTAAATCTATTTTCTGAAAATCATTGACACCCATAATCTCTTGGGTCACTCACAAATTGAATACAAACAACAACGTTTTCAAATCTAATATGGGTAAAAGTAAACACTTCTTATATGTAAATCTCTTATAAAAGCTAATAAAATTAAAGTAATTTTTTTCTTTTGATTAGTGGGTTATAAAATCAATCTTTCTTTAAAGTTTATGAGATGTTTTTTTTTTTTTTTAATTTCTTATCCGTATTGAAATCCGATTAATCCAAATTCACCCATCTAAAATATAATATTTTCTATCTAAAACTTTTCTACCGTGTCATCCTGAAAAGTAACTTTTCTCTCTAGGTAAGAGTTAGAAAGTAGAGTAAAAAGAACACCTATTTATTATTTATACATTTGTTTTTTAAATTAATTTCTCTTACTTTTGTTTTGCATTTTTATTTTTTCACTTCTTCTCCTATTCATTTATTCCTTTCTTCAAAACTCTATATCTTTTGCTAACAATAGTAAATCAGTTAAAATCCATAACTTTAGAATAAACATAAAAAATAATTTGATAAAAGGATGATAAATTTTATAGATAATGGTAGAGTCAATCAAACAGATACATCACATAATGAGCGCAATCTTTATACTAAATCAAAAAGATACATCACATAATGAGCGCAATAGTTATATTAATATTCAACCTTTTCAATTGGATATATTGTTATTGCATATTTTTTTTTAATTTACTCCTTCTTTGCTATTATTGATTTCCTCTGGTTTTGTGTTGTTTTTTGGAATATAGTTTTCAATTATATTTATTGTTAGCAATAAAAAGTTGTTTACTTTCAAAGAATAAAAACATTTAATGAATTTAGATGTGACAAGAAAAAAATAAATAAGAAAATTTTATTTTGTGCGTTAGTGTTCCATTTTTTGTTCTTTTATTTTGTTAACTTTTTTGTATTGATGATATTTTAAAGTTATAATTTTAGTTGAGTTTTAATTTTATAATATTGTTCGTAATATATTTTCGTAGTGTTGAAAATTAACTGCAAGGAAAGATAAAAAATATAATTTTATTTAAATAAATTTTGCGAGTACACTTTTGTTATTCTCTTGATTCTTCTCTCCTGAGTTTTTCGTGATTCGAGGGCCTTTTATAGCGTAATCAAACTGGAGCCCTTCAAAGTCTATAAGAGGACATCAGTGCCTCATTAAATCATTGTAATTCAGCTTCAGCGCAATACAACTCACATTCTTGGCTATGGAAAAAAATTCATTACACATTGTGACAGGGTCTAAATCACGAAAGGCTTGTGGTACTGGAAAGTAGACTCGTGAAGCTACATTATACGTGAAAATCACGCTCATATTTTGTCTGAATCTATCTAAGTATCTTTCTGAAATCAGACTTTCAGTTCTGGTTCGTCACCTTTTTTATGTTTTATGCAACCTCACGAAAATTCTCATATCTTGACTTAGAATTATCAAATTCAGGAGCGGTTTTTTGTGTTGAAAAGTAGACTCATAGAGCTATATCTCACATGGAAATTAAAATCAGATTACACCTGAATCATCCTAGTTTTTTTCTCCAAAACTGGTCTTCTAATCTTAGTTCGCTAGTTCTATCAACATTGCATAGAGTCACGACAAATTTCGTATCTCGACGTAGGAGTATCGAAATCAGGAGCGATTTTTTATGTTGGAAAGTAGACTTATAGATATATATTTCACGTGGGAATCACAATCAGATTGCGCTAGAATCTTCTCAGATTTTTCTCAAAATCGATCTTCTAATCTTGGTTCACTAGTTTTATCAGCATTGCACAGTGTCACGATAAATTTGATATCTCAATGTAGGAGTATCAAAATTAGTAGCAATTCTTTGCGTTAGAAAGTAGACTCATAGATCTATGTCATACGTGAAAACTACCATCAAAGAACTTTCGTATTTTCTCATGTAATTTTCTGAAACTACCGCCTAAATCTTGCAATATTCCTTTTTTTTTCTTTATCGGATTTACCTTTAGATTTAATTCCTTTGGCATGTCTTCAAACACAAAGAGTGTAACTTCAATCCTTCGCGGATATGGTGAAATTCCATGATCAAACGATACCATATCCTCAATTTTAAATTGCAAATGATGAACGATACTCACCTATTAGAGTCATCACCTTGAAAGTTTACCCTCCGGTAATTGGCACCTTCCCGCTTGATAGAGTATCGCCTGACATGTCCATTCGTCTAGAAAAATGGTCGACAACAGAAGAAATTGATGTCCTTGACTTTAATTAGGTTGTTAATACTACTTCTTTTGTGTTGCAATCATCTACACATGACAAAGAATTTGCTGCTACATATCCCAAAGGCTCGAATAAGGGACCTGCCACATGGAATTATCCCCAATCAGGCTTTGGTGAGTTTCGTTATGCTACTTGCTATTGGGATGGGTAGAGAATGTCCTTAGCCATATCAAGGAGGTACTGGAACAAACCAAGATTTGTGATGCTATTTTTGCCTCTTTATTTACATACGACGTCAACAAAAATATTTTGCAGTCCTTTTATGAACTTTGGCATTCCTGGACTAATACAATGTGTGTTGGCATTGGTGAGCTCTTTATTTCATTGTGGGATATGCATATAATTTGGGGATTTCCAGTACACAGAGCTTTCATTGACGAAGTCGTCCTTCGACCCAGGATTTGACACAAACAGATTAGTAAGGAAAACCGTTTTACCTAAAACATGTGCTTACTTATTTTTAGCATTCTATCGACTTTCAGATGGTGCGTCTAGGGGAGGTTTATGTCCATGATTGGGTGAATTTTTAATTCAAAGGATCGGAGAGGTACAAGGAGCCTCCACCATGGGGATCTAAATAGCAAGCTAAACCAAAGTCAAATCACAATCCCAGCGGCTACATTGATATGTTATTTTTACTGTGAGCTAAAGAAGAGAACGTCCCTTTCATCGAGTTAGGTGTGGAAGGGGCTCTTAGAGAAAGACTAACTTTGCTGTACTTCTTGCTTGATGGATTTATAAGTTCGTTCTTCCAATTAAAAAACTTGACCATAACCATCCTAGCATCTTTAAGATTGCAAGTCTAATGGCTCATAGGGAGAGGTTTACACTAGTGATCCCCGTTTTGACTAATATCTATAGAGGCTTGAAAGAGATCTCAACTTCAGCAAACTCAGATGCAGGTGGGAAAAAGATAATTTTTCCTATACAACATGTCTACGAATGGATTGGTGCATACTTTAGCACTCCCATCAACCATGTCATTAAAATGGTGCTCGTATGTGTAAGATTGCTGGGAAAGAATGGCTAAAAACTTTGATCTTTTTGATGCAAGGCGGTCATTTCAGAATGTTTGTATCTGTAAGCTCCCTAACTTGGCTATGCTACAACCCAATGAGTTTTTTTATAGCAGATGACAGAAAATTGTCTAGTTCTTGGAACGATTATTTCATTAGTCTCCATTTAAGATACATCACCCTCAGGTGTAATGATCACTTTGTTATGGAGCCTTATAGTCCCCATAAATTTAGCTGATAGTTTGGATTTGTCCAAGACCTTCCTGGAACTTCATCAAATAACCATATGATGGCACACTAAAAGAATTAGTGCAACTTTGGGATTCTTGCATCTGTCTTAGTAGTTCGCCAACCATTAGTATACCACCATGTCTTGAGAGGCCTCTAATGACTCGTAAGTAAGAAAACTGATGTTCTACTAGTCGAAAAAACCTTGTTGGGAAGAATAGAATTATCTTAAAAGTTACCCTTAGGCAATCATAACAAAGTAAGTCTTCCACTCCCTCCTTTGTTAAGTCAAAGACGAGCCCGTTGTCTTCTAAGTCTTCAACTTCAAAGAGTAAGTTAGTGAAAACTGGAAAAGGATCAAGTCTTCCTTCATTGAAATTGAATGACACTCCTTCTATAGCTTCGAACAAGACTTGTAAGCAAAATGATAATTCTACTTTACTTGAGAATAATAGTAGAAAGGCGCCAACCAAAGCGCCCCTCAAAGATAAGACTCCATCTATCCTCCTAATTAATGAAATTGTAGATGCTAATGGTGACACTAGCTCGATGGAAGGTGATTAATATCAACACTGGAAGCGCAAAAGAAAGAAGGCAAAAGATCAATATAGTGAGTTTGCTGGTTTGGACATTGCTACTATAAATAGTGGAGTATTTTCTATTAATGGTCCTAGCTCCATTATGCCATTGCCCGGACTCGCAGAACAAGTAATATTACTTTCTTTCTTTTTCTATGATGTTTTTTTTTTTAAAGAAAATACCCTACTAATATCTTTCTTTTTTACGCTGGTCTCCAAGGCGTCTCTACCGATATGCTTAGTGGCATTTTTATGGTGTTACGAGCCTAAGTTGACTTGATATATATTCTCTTTCTATCACAGAAGCCTTGATAAATAACATAGAAGTTGTGGTTGCACAAGCTGAGTCGCCTAAAGTTCATGTACCTTCATCATGTTTATCGTCATTTGTTTCTTCAAATTTTGAACCGCAAGAGACGATCAGTACTTTCAAGAAGTCTTATATTCTTTAGACGTGTGGTGAATTACCTGAATGACTAACAATGTTCTCCGTTGATTCTATAGAAAACTTTCTAAAGTTAAAAAAGGGTGTGAACATGATTATGGTAGAACTCAAAGGGATTAACACTATCAATACCTCTATTCTGGAGGGTGATGTTAATACTTTTATAAAAATATATGAGGAGTATGATTCTATAAAATCATCTTCATCCCAAAAAATGACTAAATAAAATCATTAAAAATTGATCTCTGATGTGCAACAAAACTTTGTTAATGCAAAAAAGGAAAATACAAAGGCGAGAGGGCTCATGAAGGATCTTCAATCAAACCTTGTTAAGTTTGACGAAGAACTGAAGCTCTTGCCTATGGTGAGCGAGAAGACCATTGCATGCATAAAAGAGCAGAAAGAATAGTTGTCTAAAAGCCAAGAGAAGATTTCACTTTTGAGGGTGAGCTTTATGCAATTAGAGAAAAATGTCCATTATCTGAAGACGAAGTGGAGAAACTATCTAAACTGAAAGAGGTGGTTGAGGCGAGTCATCAACAAATTCTGAGATTTCAACCTTTTTCATAGTTTAGATATTTGCTTAATTTTTTTAATTGCTTATCATGATGTAGTGACCTTTTTATCCTCTGGTGCAATAAAAGTGACCTTTAGTTTTTGGGAAAAAGATGTGAAAAATATCCATACTTTGGCGAAATTTAAAATTATGCATTCTGAACTTTGTGGGGGTTCTATGACCCCCCTAGACTATTTTTTATCGTATTTAACTGGCATATATTTTGCACTTGAACCACTGCATATATTTCATGCACATTGAGCACATAAGAAAATAATGTTTGATAAGGGACAAATATATGCCAGTTAAATACGATAAAAAATAGTCTGGGGGTCATAGGACCCCCACTAAGTTCAGGGTGTGTAACTACAAATGTCGCTTAAGTACAAGTATTTTTTGCATATTTCCCCCCTTATTAATGGACACAATAAAGGAATCTACCTTGAATCATGAATTAACTTTGACTTTGTTGAGAATATGTATCTAAGAATTAAAATCAATTTTTTTTCCAATTAATAGGAATTAATTTTGTAATGTTAACCATGCATCTTCCCAATTTCACAATTTTGAGTGGCTAGGGTAGAAAATTCATAACTCGACGTAGAAGTCTTTGAATCATGGAGTATTTTTTTGTTGCAAAGGGACCTCTAAAATATACAATTTAAAAATCAAGGTCAAATACTTTATGGATTTATACAAATACGTCATTGAAATCAGCGTCATTTGAAACCTGGTGGTTTTTTCACAGCTTTGAGCGGTTATGGTAGAAAATTCATAATTTGACATAGAATTCTTTGAATCACGAGCCATATTTTTTTTATTGTGAATATATCTCTAATATCTACCACATATATTAAAATTAAGGTCAAATCCTTTATGAATTTGTACAGATTTGTCATCGAAGTCAGCTTAGTTCTAAACCTGACATCTCTTTTGCAGCTTTGAGCGACTATGGTAGAAAATTCATAACTTGACGTATGAGTCTTTGAATCATGAGCCGTCTTTTTTGTTGCAAAAAAGTCTCCAAGATCTACCACATATAAAAACTAATGTCAAATCCTTTACGAATTTATGCAAATTCGTCATCAAAGTTAGTGTAGTTTGAAACATGATGGTCTTTTTCCCAGCTTTGAGCGGCAATGGTAGAAAATTCATAAATTGACATAAGAATTTTTGAATCATGAGCCATATTTTTTGTTGCAAAGAGGTATCTAATATCTACCATATATATAAAAATTAAGGTTAAACCCTTTACGGATTTTTATAGATTTGTCATCGAAATTAGCTTAGTTCAAAATCTGATGGTCTCTTTTGCAACTTTGAGTGACTATGGTAAAAAGTTCATAACTTTCCATAGGATCCTTTGAACCACAATACATCTTTTTGGTTGCAAATCATAACACAAAAATATACAACATATGTAAAAACTCTAATCAACACCTTTATAGATTTATACAGACATGTAGTTGAAGTCAGTTTAGTTCCAAATCTGATGGCTTATTTTGCAACTTTAAGCGACTACCATAGAAAATTCATAAATCTATGTAGGAGCTTTTGAATCATGAGCCGTCTTTTTACCTTCACAAATTTATACAGATATGTCGTCAAAGTCCGCTTTGCCTTGCTTATCTCTTCACCTTTTCATGTCTGCGGTAAACTTAGTGAAGTAACTTCTAATTCATGCGATATCTATGTCACTTCAAAGTGTTATTGTTATGATCAAGTAATTACACACTTTTTCCTCCTTTTTAAACTTATATGACAAAATTTAGGGTAAAAATACTCTAAGTTGCCTACGTACCTCGGGCAAGAGGATCAAGTCATAACGTAGTTCAAGATGATGAGTTAATTTTTTTTTATTTTTTTATTTTTTTGTAGAGCCGTTCATAATTTAGACTCATGCGGACCAAGAGTGACAATAATTTATGATCGTGCCTTAAGGAGCGTAGGTGACCTTCATGTAAAGTACTGCTTCAGGAACTTGTCATTGATCTGCCTAATTCTTACACCATCTTGGTCGATAACTTTATAAGCACCCCTTGAATATGATTCTTTCACAATATATGACACATCTCATTTTGACGTAAACTTATCATCGATGCATTTGCTGAGGATTATAGGTCTTCAAACTGCTAACACCAAGTATCCTACTTGAAATGATCATGGCTGCACCCTCTTATTGAAAGCTTTATCAAGTCGAACTTGATAACACTCCAAACTTTGTTGTGCTTCTAATCTCTTCTCATCCAATGCCTCTAACTTTACTAGATGAAGTTGAGCGTTACTTTCAATTGTAAGACCTTCTTGGATCGCTATTCGTAATGATGAAATTTGTTATTTTAGTGGAAGGACTGTTTCTAAGCCATACACCAATAAATATAGAGTCGTTTGGGTAACAGTTCTGCAGTTTGTACAATATACCCACAAAACTTCACCGATTCTCTCATGCTAGTCCTTTTTATTTTTCACAACATCTTTCTTTAATAGGTTACCAAGTGTTTATTAAAAGCTCTGGCAAGACCATTGACAGGTGCATTGTACATTGAAGACTTATGCTGCTTAAAATAGAACTTCTCGCTCAAAGTCCTTATAAGCTTATTGTTGAAGGGTGTTCCATTATTAGTAACTATGCATCTTGGTATGCCATGCCTACAGATTATGTTTGACTTGATAAAATCAATGACATTTTCCTTTTTCACTTATTTTAATGGTATGGCTTCAGCCCATCTTGACAAATAGTTAGTAGCAGCTAAGATGTACATTTGTCCTTTTGGCAACATTGGAAGAGGTCCAACAACATCAAGTACCCACATATCGAAAATTCATGATACTATAGTTGAATGAAGAGGCTTTAGAGACTGATGTATATAATTAGCATAGAATTGACATGCTTGACATCTTTTGGCATGCTCTAGACAATTCATCACCATTATTGGCCAATAGTAGCCCATCCTCTTGACGTGAAAGTGAAGTTTAGGTCCTGATTAATGTGCTTTACATGTGCCAGAATGTGTTTCCTTCATTGTTTTTTGAGCTTATTCTTTATTAAAATACCATAAAATTAATCCCTCATAAGAACGACGAATAGAAGAGGAATCGTGGTGCCATTCTCCTGGTGACTGCTCTTTTTGGTGGCTCCTCAAGCAGCCTTCCATGTTTGAGATACTCAATTAGTGGTTTTCTCTAATCTTCTACTCCAACCATCAAACAGAGTAGGAAGGCTTTCATTTAATTAAAGATTAAGACAACTGGGAATAACCCACAGATGACTCACTTTCACCTTTGTTGACTCATTTTCTTCAAGTGCCATAATTATAGCTAAGTTAGTAAGAGCATCCATCATGCAATTTTCTTCTATTGGGATGTGGTTTAGGAACACTTGATCAAACCTTTCAAGCAAAAAAGTAGCATATCGATGATATGCTAAAAGATCTTTCTTTTTACCTCGTAACTGCTTGAGATTTGATTTATGATCAACTTAGAGTCACTATAGATATCCAATTATGGAATTTTTATATCCGATGCCATTTCAAGGATAATAATTAAAGCTTGGTACTCGGCAACGCTATTGGAAAATATTTTACCCAGAATAAATAAAA
Source organism: Capsicum annuum (assembly GCF_002878395.1). NCBI lineage: Eukaryota > Viridiplantae > Streptophyta > Magnoliopsida > Solanales > Solanaceae > Capsicum > Capsicum annuum. The sequence continues at coordinate 131,871,062 of NC_061114.1, read as the reverse complement.
ATGGCAAGATTGGTCTTTCTGGTGATATCAATGCGACGCATGTCCCTACACCATCATGACATGCTTATCCATCAAAAAGTATTATCCATGTCGGTAGTTCCCCAGTAAGTAGTGCATCTTTATCAGAAAACTCATTTGAAATCTCCCATTTTGTTTGCAGGGGGTGATCGGATAGGAAATTAGTAAACTCTTTCCACTAAATAGCATTTTGATGTATGTATATGATATAATATTGGTTAAAAAATATAGACCAGTGATATGAGGTGGAATTATGCACCTCAAAGGAGTTATCCTAGCTTATCTAGTCTTATTTTGAGGACTTCTTGTGTGCTAATTGAGTGAATATTGATATAAATAATCATATAAGCGTTCAAGTTTGTTTAGGGGTTTTATATCTTTAATTAAGTTTGTTTATGGATTTAACATGTTTTCTATCTTTGCGAGTACGACTATGTCCATGAGCGGCTAAAAGCCATTTTCCAAGGTTAGGGCCAAGAACATGATTACTCTTGTTATGAATTAATTTATTTTTGATTATTTATCAATATTGGTTGTTTATTTATCCTTTTTATTACTATTTGAAGGATTACTACCCTTAGAATATATCCATTATCGTCTTGGGAGCCCGAGAGGAGGAATAAACGGATAGAACATGGGGTAAATAAAGTAGGATTATAATCTTCTACCGTATGAAGTTGTAATTTGCATTTAGGATATGGATATACCTAAGTGACCTTTTTGGTTCAATTACAGGATGAAATATGAATGCATTTAACTTAGTTCACATCCCTACTCAATAATGTAGTTGTGGAGTTAAGTTAGATAGGTGATTAGAGGCTCAAGAGACCATGATTAAAATATCAACCCCATGAATCAACAACCAAGATAAATAACTTAATCGATGAAGTTCAATAGAATAATATGATTGTTCATAGTTCTTTAACCCCAAGTTTCATTATTATTGATTGTCCAAGGCATTTACCTTTCAGCATTGTGTACTTTACTTTTAGTTTACAACTCTAAAACTCTTTCGGCTAATTTTACACCACTTTAATCACAATAGTGAACTAGAATTGAATAGTTGCTTAACACAAGTCCCTGTGGGGATGATATTTGGATTTATTTAAGGCCACTGTATTACTTAGTGAGACCACGTACACTTGCGTATGCACTTGGGCCCAACAAGTTTTTTGGTGCCGTCGCCGGGGACTTGTAAATAGGCAACTATATTATTTTTTTAACTATATTGAGTTATACATAGTTAGTATTTTTTCTTTTTAGTTTATTTTACTTTTTTGTCACACTTCTTGATATATCAGCCTGAGATTGATGGTTTTTGAGCAATGATGATTCTTGTTGTTTTTGAGGATGACCCTTGTCCAGATTTTGATGGAAGCGCATAGACGGGCTTTACAATATGAGAAGGATAGTAGCTAATCTATGGAACAAACACAAGAATCTCAGTCATTCAGTAGTCAATTTTTTTCTTGAGACTGATATTGATAAGGTAAATATGAGTGAGTGTGTTGTGGATGATGTAAATTTGGAAGTGGGATTAGTTGAGAATCATTCAAAGAACTTTTATACACTATGTTTAGATGATAAAATGTCTGTGGAGTCATCTAAAATAGTGGAAGAGTGTGAAGATAAGAAACAAGAATCTTATATTCTTAATTTTGCACCTGACAAGCAACCCAAAAACATACCTCACTTTAAAGATGAGTGGTTTACCATCCACCATAAATTAATAAGTTTCTTCATCTTTGTACCACCACCCTATGAACGAAGTAAAAATTTAGATGGGAGGCTGGGGTAAAATTCATATCCTCAAGGTGAAGGAAAATATTGATGAGGGTCGTGTCGGGACACTAAATCAGGGGTTGCTTAGGAGGCAACCCAAGTTAAGGTAGGTTTTATTTTTAGTATTTTAGTTTTTACTTCATGTAGTTTTTGTTTTTGTTGGGTCACAGGTTGATGGAAAGTCTAAGTACCAGAAATCTGAGCTAAGGAGCATGGCGAAGACTAAGTGTGGTGTTCCCGGACCTTCTTGATGTATAAAGATGCTACTAGCTAGGCCTAGAGGCTTCACAGAGTATTTCTATATCTACTTTTAAGTATATTTTAGGGACAAAGTAGATTTTTAAGTGTGGGGTGGGAAATTCCCATGGTATTCTTTTTCATTTTAGGAGTAAATTTTAAAATTTTTATTTTAGGTAAGTGAGATATTCTTGTTGGTGGTGTATGTGATTGCATGATGGAAGTTTTCTTGGTTGTTAAAGCATGTTGACTGTGTGAATTACTACTTTTGAGACTCCTAGGCTCATGATTATGACTCTTGTACATAGTTGGCTTAATGTTGAACTCATGCTATTATTTGGTTGAGAGTCTATGATGATCCTACTTAATTTGAGCATGCGCCATATGTGATCTAAGGTTTTGTGTATTTCTTATTGCATGTGATATCTAGAACTTGCCTGGCGTGTGTGCGAAGCAAAATAAAGAGTGTGGTTTTAGGAGATGATATAAGCATTTCTTTAATAGTCATGTTTCATACCCTATTTTATTACCCTTGTGCATAATCCTAGTTAGCCTCACTGAGCCTTTAGCTTATTTTCTTTGGTAGCTTCATATGTAGCCTATATCCCCTTCTCTAATTGATCATAATTTGATTCAAAGCTCCTAAGTGCTTTAGTATAAAATTAATTAAGTTAAGGAGTTTGAAATTCAAGTAGGAGAAAGGTGAAATTGAAGCCCCAAAGTAATAGTTAGTGGTGTGTAGAATTGATGTGTTGTGGTTGGAAGGTTTGTATTGAAAATAATAAAGATTGTTTAAATTGAATAATATGCGCATAGAACACTCCCACCATAATGTATGTGAATGAGCTTAATGGGATGGGTCAAAACAAAAGATGTGAGTAGATAGAAGTGGTGAAAATTGGTTGTTAGAGGTAAATTGGATGAAAAGTGTGATTTATTAAATTGCTTAGGGAAGATAGTCACTATACTTGGCCAAAATAGTTCCTACCCGTCCCTTAGCCTACATTACAATCCTTAAAGACCTATTTGACCCTAATCTTCATTATTCTAATATTAGTGGATTACTACACTAAGGGCAAGCTTGTGGTTCATCTTGTGTAACTTGTGAGTTCTTTGTGAGAGTGAGCACAATTTGATTCTTATACCAGTTTGTAATAAATTGTATCTATGTAAGTGATTATGGGTAACTCTCTTATAGTGAGGGAACGTGTTTGATTGTAGTTAGGTGATTTTTATGATTTCTTTGATTAAGCAATATAAATGAGCTTGCCAACTTGGTGAGTCAATTCTTGAGGTTAGGATATTTCGAAGTAGTATTCTTGAGCTTTCAATTATGTATATAACATGCTTAGTATAGAAACTTGTATTTTGTGCAGTCATTGTAGTACTGGCTTGAGTGTCTTGCTTGTAATAGAAGTACGGAGTATTCTATGATTATGATGCTTAGAGTAAAGATTTGTTTGAGGACGAACAAGTCTTTAAGGGTGGGGTAGTGATCTGAGGTGAAAATATGCACCTCAGAGTTGTTATACGGGCTTATTTAGTATTGTTTTGAGGACTTCTTGTGTGCTTAATGAATGAATATTGATATAAATAAGCATATAAGTGTTAAAGTACTTGAATACAATGTTTAAGGTGTTTTTCAAATAATTTTGTACTTAAATTGTTCACTTAGAGTTCAAATGAGAAAACTAGTGTTACTAGCATGAGTTAGGTGTTGTTCTAGTTGATCTCGATGAATTCTACTGTATGTAATGATTCCTAATGGTATGATTCTGTAATTATGTATGGAACAACTTGATTATAATTTTTAAGGTTCAATTGAAACAAGCCAAGAGTCAAAACAAAGTTAAAAATAAAAAGAGGCAAAACTAGTATTCTTAGCTTAAGTTTCTAGTTCATTGTTGTGGATTGTGTGTTATTTTGAACTCTAATTCGTGGTGTTTGATGCTATAGGATGCTTGGTGAGTTTATTATTATGATATATGGATGATATAAAAGCTGTAAATCAAGTGTAAATAACACCACAGGGCTTGGAATGGATGGACAAAAGCACGGGACAAGATTTGATGTAAAACGGACCTCTTGGAGTTCACTGGCATGTCGCGAGGATTAGCCACTGCTATGGGGCTTTTTATACACATAGGGAGCTTACTAAGGGACCCAAAACAGTGTGTATTTACTATTATGGTGCGTCACACACCCTAGGTATTGCGATAGAGGGTGCGATACGGACCCTAGTTCAATTTCGGCAGATTTGACCTCCTATAAGTAGGACAGTTAAACATGAGGCTATAGACCCTGGGACGACTGTAAAACTTGGATAGAGGATGTAAAACACTTAAATTAGAGTTTTCATATCTTTAATTTAGTTTTTTTATGGATTTTAACATGTTTTCTTTCTTTACGATTATGGTTATGTCCATAAGCAGCTAAAATCCCTTTTCCAAGGTTAAGGCCAAGAACATGATTTCTCTTGTTATGAATTGATTTGGTTTTGATTATTTATCAATATTGGTTATTTATTTATCCTTTTAATCGCTATTTAAAGGATTATCTATCCTAGAATACATTCATTGTCGTCTTGTGAGCCTGGGAGGAGGAACAAGAGGATAGAACGTGGGGTAAATAGAGTAGGATTATAATCTTCTATAGTATGAAGTTGTAATTTGCATTTAGGATAGGGACATACCTAAGTGACCTATTTGGTTCAACTATGGGATAAAACATGAATACATTTAACTTAGTTCTCACATCCCCGCTCAACGATGTAGTTATGGAGCTAAGTTAGATAGGTGATTAGAGGCTCGAGAGACCATGATCATAATGTCAACCCCATGAATCAATGACCAAGATAAATAATTTAACCAATGAAGTTCAATAGCATAGTATGATTGTTCGTAGTGTTTTAACCTTGGGTTTCATTATCATTGATTGTCCAAGGCATTTACCTTTCCACATTGTCTACTTTACTTTTAGTTTACAGCTCTAACTCTTTCGGCTACTTTTACACCACTCTAATCTCAATAGTGAACTAGAATTGGATAGTTTCTTAACATAAGTCCCCTGGTATAAATATTTATCTTTATTTAAGGCCACTATATTACTTAGTGAGACTAGGTACGCTTGCATGTGCGCTTGGGAGCAACAACCATCTTGCTAGACGTCATGAGAGAACTGGTAGAGTCATTACAAACTTCACGGAATCAACTCAGGAAATTATCTTGATAGTGTATGCTTCAAAATAATGCCTGAGTTTCTTTATCGCATAAAGCAAAGCCAGGCACATCTTCTCAATAGGCGTATAATTTAACTCAGTTCCTATCAATGTTCGACTTAGATAGTATAGTGCTTGTTCCCTTTTTGCTTCATTGTCTTAAGCCAGAAGTGCTCCAACTGATCACTCTTGTGATGCAATGTAGCGTATCAATAGCCTCCCAGGAGTTGGTGCCCCTAATACAGGTGGATTCAACAAGTATCTTTTGATGCTTTTAAAATTATTTTGACATTATTAGTCCCAGTGAAAAGGGTCATCTTTCTTTATTAGATGGCTGAAGGGTTGACATCATCCAACCAAGTTAGAGATGAACCTCTGAATGAATGCCAAATTTCCTTGTAGACTACAGTGGTCTCTCAAGTTCTTTGGCTCCGACATTTTCTGAATAGCATCAATCTTTATAGGATCAACTTCAATTCTGCGGTGATGCATGATAGCGCTCAACTTACACGTCAAATTAAGTGCAAGGCGATCATCGTCAATATATTTATCCAACTTTGGAGTCGGGGTCGAATCCATGAGAAACAATATGGGTGGCAACCAAATTAATTTGAAATGATAGATACAAGTTAAATTCAAACAAATGGTACAAAAAGATAAAATGGGGGAGATAAGTTCCTACAATAATATTTTTTTTTGTTTTTTTTTTAGTATAAATTTGGGGCTATGAATAATTAGAGTTTTAACAATTAAGCAAGGATCTTGGGATTATGCACTACTAAGGGAGTGACATGTGGGTATTAATCATCAACATCAATTTAGTAAATCAAATATGGGTAGGCTTGGATATAGATTTTGATGCTAGTATTTCAACAAAACACCAAACTTTCACCCATTGATTCTTATGAATACCTCATAGGTGTGTTCAACAATTAGTAACCACAACCTCAATCTAGGCATCCCTATTTCTAGGATGATACCTGTAATACCCTATATTTCTCAAGCTTGACTTAACTCTTAGTTCATGAGTTATCTAATATAAATTTTTTTTAAAAGCTTAGTATTTTTTAGTTTAGATCTTGTCATTGCATAGAAAATTTAATTAGCTTTCCAACGATATAAAATTTTCCTAAATCCAATAACCAAGTAAGAAGTTATGGCTATTTTAAGTTTTAGTCGTTAAACACCGCGATTCAAGCTAGTAGCGCGTCGCGGAGTATGTTAAAAAGAAAATTGTTAGTTTTCAGTGAGGTACCACGATACCGGCCATCGTTCCACAACTTATTTTCACAATTGTACATTTTCAGTCTACCAATGCGATTCCATCGCGTTGCGGTGAATTCCAGGTCCCAACCAAATTGTCAATGCGATACCACCATATCGAGCCACCATATATTTTCCTAGTTGGCAATTTCTAGAGATGTAGCGCAATAGCGCCGTGTCGCACCAGGTGCCTATTTCAAAAAATTTTGATGAAAATTAAATGTTTCATCCAGGGTTAAAACAATCTTTTCCCATGATTTTAACATGCCTAGACACAAGATTTAATTCCTAAAATTTTTTTAAGTCATTACTTACTCAATTTATCCCCACACTAAAAGTATTCTCTCTCAAAACTACCAACCCTAGCTTCAAGAAAGTAAGATAAATCTTAAAGGATTCACCAAGAACTTTAAGAAACTCACAAATTAAGGTATGTTAGGTGTTCATCTGTGGGTTCCTTTCACCCATAGAGTCCACAAATTTGTTTTCGAAATACAAGATTGTTGAATTATGAACTTCCATGCTTGAATTGAATTGAATTCATGTTTATGTTATTGTTGGGTTTTAGTACATGATTAAATTACATGCTCTTATGAAATTAAACATTATATGTGTTGAGTTACACGATCGTCATGATAAATACCTCTATGAGTGAACTATGGAAAAGTATACATTGTTATGATTTTCAAGAGTCTATTATGCTTTATTTTTTATGCTATTGAGTCCTGGGGGTATTTAATACCTGATAATTTAGTTGTGTGCCTAGAGCCAGTGTCAGTTATAGAATGTCAGTCATGTCACGATCAATAGTACTCTCAGTAAGTTATAGAACTCAGTAGAACTCAATCAGTTATCAAACTCAGGAAAACCCAGTAAGCTAATTATCAGTCCAGTCCAGTTTAGTAAACTCAGTTCAGTGTTTTTTAGTTGGGAGTATGATTCAGCACAGAGTGAAACTAAGGATGGGGGCTCACCTGTCAGAAGAGGGTGTGATCGCTAGAAGCAGTCCTTGCATTTCGGAACTATGTAGCCAACGTAGGTTGAGACATCAAACCTGCCAGCTGAGGGTTGATGAGGTCTTTTAACCTGCTAGATGAGGGTTCCACAGTTCTTATTAGAGTACCTGCTAGATGAGGGTAACTCTTCAGTATCTTTACCCGTGGCACGGTACTGACACCCTTCCAACTGGGGTCACAGGTTGGACCCCAACTCAGTTATCTTATTTGGGGCATGTCGATTAGATGATTACCTCCCGAAAGCTCAGTTTTAGTCTTCAGAATAGAACTCAATTCAGTTCTACATAATTAGGACTGTCAGATACAGTCAACCGGTATCAGTAAATCAATTATCAGTAACTTCAGATATCAGTTACTCAGCATTAGAATTCAGGACTTAACTTCAGAAAAGCTTAGTCGCAATATTTATTTATATGCATATTAGTGCATACTCAGTATTTACTATCAGTTATCCATGTACTCTCATGTTCAGTTACTCTATATCATACAATCAATTATTGTTAATGCATATGAACCCTAAAATTCAACCTTACCTCATGTAGCATACTAGTACATTCTTTTTCTTGGCACTATGATGTCTCATATCATAGGTTCAGATGCTTAGGATCTCAACCGCGCATCGATAGATTCAGATTCAGCCAGCAACAGTAGATTAGAAGTAAGGCCTCATTATTCAAGGAAATTTTTTTATTTTATTATTTTAGTAGACTTAATGTTTCAGTATATGGAGTTAGTTGGGGAATCATCCCATCAACTTCACTTTCAGACAGTTTCAGTTATATGCTTTTCAGACTAGTTTTCAGATAGTGTTCAGTTTTACAGATTATTTCTATTGATACACTTTAGCAGTATTTATAGATTTTGAATGTTATGGAATTTCATCCTATTTTCTATATTTATTATAGTATCATGTTTCAGTGCTCACTGCAGATATCAATCATGGGGTTAGCTTGTGGTCTTTCGGGGTCATAAGCACCGTGTAGCATCTGAGGTACAGACTCGGGGCCTTATAAACTTAGTATCAGAGCCTAAGGTTTAACAATGTCCTAGGAGGTCTAAAAACTGTATCTAGTAGAGTCTTGTACATAGATGTGTAGCGAACCACACTTATGGACAAGAGGCTATGAGAAGTTTTAGGAAAAGTTTCCCTTCTTTCAGTATTCATTCGTGCGAGTGAGCATAAGCTCAAGTTAAAAGTTCAGTTTAATCCATTTCTTTCTTTCATTTATAGATCATGCCTCCCAAAAGAACTAACGAAAGATGCATCAAAAATCAAACAGAACCTTAGCACATTCAGGTAGATCCCCTGGATGAGCATGTCTCCCATGCATAGTTTAGAGCTGCATTCACTACTCTAGCCAATTCAGGAGTAGCCCAAAATGAACAGCCAGATGATGTTCTGGCCAATCTAGTGGCCAATACTACTGCAGCCAGGATTTGGGACTTCACCCAAATGAATCCTCTCTAATTCTCGGGATCTAAGTCAGAAGAGGATCTGCAGGAGTTCCTCGATCAGGTTCAAAAAGTCACAGATATCATGGGAGTGACTTCCAGTGAGAGTGCTGAGTTAGCTGCCTCTCATCTACAAGATATAACTCATATGTGGTTTAAGCAGTGAAAGGTAGACAGGGGCGCAAACGTAGAGCCCGTAGAGTGGTAAGAATTTGATACCATTTTTCTAGATAGATTCTTTCCCTTAGAGCTAAGAGAAGCCAAGGTGTTAGAGTTTTTAAATCTTAGGCAGGGCAGTATGAGTGTGAAAGAGTATTCCCTCAAGTTTACCCAGTTAGCCAGGTATGCTCCCTATGTAGTCCAGAATGAGCAAGTTAGTATCTGGGGTGTCAGATAGTATAATTAAAGAGTACAGAATAGTGATGTTAATTAAAGAGATAGACATATCTAGGATCATGTTCCATGCTCAGTAGATAGAAGAGGCTAATATCAAAGAGAGAGAGAGACAGAATAAAAAAGCTAGAATAAGTAGCTCTAATTTCAATCGACCTATGTAAGAGGGTTGTAACCGTTCCCAGTTTCATCCAAAATTTTTAGTTCTAGCTCTGTTCTCAGCCATTGCTCCAGTACCTAAGTTCAGAAATAGTAGTAGCAATAGGGCACCAGGATCTAAATTTTAGGGTAGTGTTAGCAGTGCTCGAACAAATCCTCTTTGTGAGATATATGACAAAAACCACAAGGGTTTCTACAGAGCTGGCAGTGATGTTTGTTTTGGGTATAGTAAGCCAGGCCACAGAGTCAGAGATTGTCCTTAGTCAGGTTCTCAGGATCATCATACTCATTCTTCAGCTCAGTCAGGTGGCCTGAATCAGCAGGGTGCCACTTTCAGCGCCACCAGTGCGCAATGCCCAAATAGGCTTTATGCACTTCAGTCCAGACAAGATCAGGAAAATTCTCCTGATGTGGTCACTGGTACGTTACAGATCTTCCATTTATATGTTTATACCTTTCTAGATCCAGGAGCTTCTTTATCTTTCGTAACTCCTTATATAGTTGTTAACTTCATAGTTAGTTCAAAAATCCTAGCTGAGCCTTTCTCAGTTTCTACCCCAGTGGGTAAATCTATCATAGCCTGATGGGTATACAGGAACTGTTCGATTATAATATCTTAGAAAGTTACTTCAGAAGACCTTATAGAGCTAGAGATAGCAGATTTTAATGTTATTGTTAGCATAGATTGGCCTCATTCATTCTATGCCTCAATTGATTGTAGAAATAGAATAGTTCATTTCCAGTTTCTAAATAAACCGGTCCTTGAATGGAGAGGTAGTACCACAATGCTTAAGGGTTAGTTGATTTCATACCTTAGAGCGAGAAAAATTTTATCCAAGGGATGTGTCTATAATCTTGTGTGAGTCAAGGACTCTAGTTCAGAAACTCCCACCCTTGATTCAATTCAAGTAGTAAGTAAATTCTCAGATGTATTTCTCAAAGATCTTCCTAAAGTTCCTCCCATTAGGGAAATTAACTTCGGAATAGACCTTCTTCTAAATACTCAACCCATATCTATTCTGTCATATAAAATAGCTCCAATAAAACTCAGAGAGTTAAAAGAACAATTGAAAGATCTCATAGATAAGGGATTTATCAGACCCAACGTCTCTTTGTGGGGCATACCAATTCTATTTATGTATAAGAAATACGGTTCTCTCAGAATGTGTATTGACTACCATTAGTTGAACAAAGTCACAGTCAAGAATGAATATCTACTTTACAGAATCGATGACTTGTTTGACCAACTTCAGGGTGCTAGTTAATTTTCTAAGATAGACCTCAGATTAGGCTGTCATCAGCTCAGAGTCATAGAATATGACATCCCTAAAATATCTTTCAGAACTCGGTATGGTCACTTCGAGTTTCTAGTTATGTCTTTTGGTCTTACTAATGCCCCAGTAGTTTTCATGGACATAATAAATTGCGTGTTCAAATAGTACTTTAACATATTTGTTATAGTCTTTATCGATGACATTCTTATCTATTCCTGTAGCGAGAATGATCACGCAGATCACCTTAGAATCATACTTCAGACTCTCAGAACTCATCAATTATTTGCCAAATTCAGTAATTGCAAATTTTGGCTAAGGTCAGTAGCGTTTCTTGGTCATATTTTTTCGATGATGGTATTAGAGTTGATCCTCAAAAGCCGAAATAGTGAGAAATTAGCTTAGACCTATCTCTCCATCAGATATTAGGAGTCTCTTGGGTTTAGCTGGCTATTACCATCAGTTTGTTGAAGGATTTTCATCTATTGCATCCCCCATGTCCAGATTAACTCAGAAGAAAGTCCAGTTTCAGTGGTCAGATTTTTGCGAGAAGAGTTTTCAGAAGTTGAAACTCGACTCATCTTAACCCCAGTTTTGACTTTACCAGATGGTTCAGATGGGTTTGTTGTGTACTATGATGCATCTAGAGTAGGTTTGGGTTGTGTCCTTATGCAGAAAGGTAAGGTCATATCCTACACCTACAGACAGCTTAAGCCCCATGAGAAGAATTATCCAACTTGTGATCTTGAGTTAGCAGCTGTAGTGTTTGCCTTAAAGATTTGGAGGAACTATTTATATGGGGTGTATGTAGATGTGTTAATAAATCACAAGAGCTTGCAGTTTGTCTTTTCTTAGAAATATTTAAATTTGCATCAGATTAGGTGGTTAGAATTATTAAAAAATTATGACATGAGTGTTCTTTATCATCCGGGCAAAGCCAATGTAGTGGTTGTTGCTCTCAGTAGACTGTCTATGGGTAGTGTTGCTCATGTTGAGGACAGTAAGAAAAAGTTAGTTTAGGAAGTTCATCAGCTTTCCCAACTAAGTGTCCGCTTAGTCGATTCAGCAGAAAGTAGTGTGTAGGTTCAGAACAGTTCCGAATCCTCTCTAGTTTTTGAGGTGAAGGAAAAATAGGATAGAGATCCCAATCTTGTTAAGTTTAAAGAGTCAGTCAGAGATCAGAAAGTAGAGATTTTCTCCCAAGGGGGAGATGGTGTGTTGCATTGCCAGGGTCATTTATGTGTGCCAGGTGTAGATGACTTGAGGCAACGAATTCTTACAGATGCGCATGGTACGCGTTACTTGATTTATCTAGGGGCCACTAAGATGTACCGCAATTTGCGGGAGATCTATTGGTAGAGCGGGATGAAGAAGGCTAATTTGTAGCTAAATGTACTATATATTAGCAAGTAAAGATAAAGCACCAAAATCCTAGTGGTTCTATGCAGGAGTTCAGTATTCCATATAGAAATGGGAAGATGTGAACATAGACTTTGTGATGGGTTTGCCTCGTACTTGTCGTCATCATGATTCTATTTGGATTATCATAGATAGGATGACCAAATCAGCTCATTTCTTTCCAGTTTATACTTCCTATTCAGCCGAGGACTATACCTAACTCTATATCAGAGAGTTGGTTAGGTTACATAAAGTTCTAGTATTTTTTATCTCAGATAGAGGTACCTAGTTTACCTCTCAATTATGGAAAGCATTCCAAAAGGGTCTTGGTACCCAAGTTCATCTCAGTACAACCTTCCACCCTCAGATAGATGGTCAAGCAGAAAGGACTATTCAGACTCTAGAAGATATGCTAAGAGCATGCATTTTCGATTTTAAGGGTAGTTGGGATGACCACTTGCCTTTGATCAAGTTCGCATATAATAAAAACTATCATTCCAGTATTTAGATAGCTCCATTTGAAGCTCTCTATGGTCGAGATACAGATCTCTAATTGGTTGGTTCGAGGTAGGTGAGGCCATAGTTGTAAGGCCTGACCTAGTGTTCGATGCTATGAGAATTGAAAAATATTATTGAATGATGTGTTGACTTTATTACATCAAGTCCCTTTTATAGACACTATAGTACAATCCTTTTCCAAGTAGGATTTTGTATATACTATTCCTATTTCTAACATATTCTAACACTCCCCCTTAAGCTGGATACAAATCATATGTACCGAGCTTGTTACAAATGTAATTAATACGAGGACCGGTGAGGGACTTGTTAAAGATATCTATAAGTTGATCATTTGACTTAACAAATTTTGTAACAATATCTCCTGAGAGTATCTTTTCTATGACAAAGTGATAATCAATCTCTATGTGTTTAGTCCTTTTATGAAATACTGGATTTGATCCAATATGAATGGTTGCTTGATTATCACACACAAGTTTCATCTTACCGGTTTCTCCAAATTTTAATCCTCTCAGCAACTGTTTGATCCAAACTAGCTCATAAGTTGCTACAGCCATTGCTCGATATTTTGCTTCTGTACTAGATTGAGCAACCAAACTCTGTTTCTTACTCTTCCAAGACACCACATTACCTCTTACTAAGACACAATTTTCGGAGGTAGAACGTCTATCAGAGGGTGATCCTGCCCAATCAGCATCTGTGTAGCCAATGATATACTTGTGACCTCAATTCTCAAAGAGTAGTCCTTTACCTGGAGCTGACTTTATATATTGCAGAATACGAACAACTGCATCCCAATGACTATCATAGGGGGAAGTCATAAACTGACTTACAACACTCACAGGAAAAGATATGTCAGGTCTAGTCATGGTGAGATAATTTAACTTTCCAACCTACCCGCCTATACCTTTTAGGATCACTGAGTAGCTCCCCATGTCCTGGTAGAAGTTTGGCATTTGGATCCATAGGAGTGTCAATGGGTCTACATCCCATCATTCCTATCTCCTCAAAAATGTCTAAGACATACTTGCATTGAGAAATAACAATACCTGATATGGACTGAGCAACCTCAATATATAGAAAATATTTTAGTCTGTCGAGGTCTTTGTTCTAAAAATACTGAAAGAGATGTTGCTTCAATTTAGGAAAAGACAGACAGATGCTATTTTAGCCACTGGAGAAAAAGTGTCACTATAATCAAGCCTAAATATTTGTGTGTATCCTTTGGCAACAAGGAGAGCCTTAAGATGATCAACCTGAACATCTGGACGAACTTTGACTGCATAAACCCAATGGCAACCAACAGTGGATTTACCTGCAGGAAGGGGGACAAGCTCCCAAGTACCACTTGCATGTAAAGCAGACATCTCATCTATCATAGCCTGCTTTTATCCTGAATAAGAGAGTGCTTTACCTATAGTCTTAGGTATAGAAATAGATGACAAAGATGATACAAAAGCATAATGGGGTGATGATAAATGATGATAACTTAAGAAAGTATAGTGTGGATTAGCATTACGAGTGGAACGTATACTTTTTTGAAGTGCAACTGATTGGCTAGAAAAAGGCAAATCCGTAGTAGTAGCAGCGTCTAACGCATGACATGAATCATCTGGGACTAATGGTGAATACGAACGATGATAATAAGTCAAAAGTGGTGGCACTTTAGTAGGAGACGTAGAAGTAATCGTTAATTCCTTAAAGGTTAGTTCTAGTAAGTCTGGAGATATGGGTAAGACCAAGGATGGTGCGGGTAAAACTCGAGATATGGGTAAAATCTCAGAGATATCAAAAAGGTCCAAAGATATATAGCAAGGTTGAGATTAAAAAAAATGACATCGACGGACATAAAGTAGCAACGAAGATCTGGTAAATAACAACGATACCCTCTTTAAACTCGAGAGTAACCAAGGAAGACACACTTGAGAGCACGAGGAGCTAATTTATCTTTTTCAGAGGCTAAGTTATGAACAAAACATGTTCTCCCAAAGATACGAGGGGGGATAGAGTAGAGATGTGACTATGGAAATAATATAGAATGGGGAACCTTATTCTGAAGGGAAGATGATGACATTCTATTAATTAGATAACAAGACGTAAGGACTGGATCGCCCCAAAATTATAGCAGAACATGGGATTCAATGCGAAGAGTGCGACCAGTTTCAAGAAGATACCTATTTTTTCTTTCTGCTATACCATTCTTCTAAGGGGTGTACGGACAAGATATGTGGTGAACAATTCCTTGATGAGTCATAAACTCCTAAAACTGAGAGGATAATTATTCTAAGGCATTGTCACTACAAAAAGTACAAATAGAAATACCAAATTGAGTCTGTATTTCAGTACAAAAACTTTTGAATATAGAAAATATCTCAAAACGATCTTTCATTAAGAAAACCCAAGTACATATTGAAAAATCATAAACAAAACTAACAAAATAATGAAAACCTAAAGGAGAACTGACTCTAATAGGACCCCAAACATCAGAATGTACTAATAAGACAATAGACTCTGAACGACTCTCAACACTATATGGGAAAGTAACATGGGTATATTTCCCTAGTTAACATGACTCGCAATCTAATGTGGATAAACTAGACAAACTAGGCACCATATTTTATAGCTTGGATAAACTCGAATGTCCCAAACATTTGTGAATTAGGTCTGGAGGGTCTGTAACGGAGAATGCTATGAAGAAATTTAAAGAGGTGAGATGGTAAAGGCCTTGTGATTCATGTACTGCACTAATCGTCTATCCCATACTGTGGTCTTGCATTAGAAAAGAGTCATCAAGAAAAGATATGTTATAATTAAGGGCATTTGTCAAATGATTAATATATGCAAGATTAAAAGGACAACCAGGGACATAAAGAACAGAGTATGACAGAAGATAGGGGTTTGGCTTGTCCAATTCCTTTTGGTTTTGTTCGAATCCCATTGGATAAAGTAATAGTGTGAAGAGATTATGAATAAAAAATATCAAACAAAAGAGATTCGTTACCAGAAATATGATCACAAGCACCTGAGTCTACAACCCATGATCCAAGGGTACTATACTTTAAAACGCAAGTAAAAGGATTACCAACAATAGAAACATCAGGCTGGGTAACTGAGGCTACTTCTGGAGATGTCTGCTTACTTGCTCTATACTGTAGAAACTCATCATATTCTTTTTGGGCAATATGAGCATTATTGGATGTCGATTAGGCCATGGTGATGTCTGCTTACTTGCTCGATTCCGAAGGAACTCATTATATTCCTTCACATCAGTAGGATCATAAGTAGGTGGTGGACCATGCAAACTATGACATATATCCTGAGTGTGTCCAACTTTATGACAATAACTACACTTTGGTCGAGATTTTTCAAAATGACCTCCTCCTCGCCGATTTTCCATAGGCTGATATATACATTTTTCTATAATTTGAGATGTAAGAATAGGAGATTCAATAGTGGGTGATGAAACGACTTTGTGACTAGGAGATGTGGCAAGACGAAGCAGACGAGAGAATAACTCATCAATTGTAGGAACCGTAGGACTAGCTAAAATTTGATCACGTACAACATCATGATCAATAGAAAGTCCAGCAAATATAAGAACTAAAAACATCTGTCTGTGCTCTTGTTGTTTTTCTACATTCGCAGTGACGGGCATCAATGTATCAAATTCTTCCATGACTGCTTGTACTTGTCCCAAGTAAGTAGACATATCAGATTCCTATTTCTTCAAGATGGTCATTCGAGGTATCACATCATAAAAACAAGATATATCATTAGTGTATAAAGCACGGTCCTTTTCCCAAACTAAATAACACGTCTGGAATAGACAAAATAAGAACATCAACTTGGAATCAATAGATTGCCATAAGATACTACATAGTTGAGCGTCAACTTTCTCCCACTGTTGTTTAGCTTTCACATCTTTCATTCTAGAATTTCCCTTTTCATCTACCACATTAGTCTTGCTCATTAAATAATCTGGAAAACCTTGACCTTTGCACTACAACTCAACCGATGAAGCCAGGCTAAATAATTTGAACTTCTCATTAAAGGTTCAAAAGTGATTATAGGACTTGAACTTCTAATTCGTATATTTTTGGAGACAAAAATATCATGCCCAAAAGACATCTTGGTAATTTAACTTTAAAACACCCAAAAACTAGTTGCTGGAAATAAAAAATAGTTACTAAAATTATGAAGTTGCCGAATTTTAAGTTTTGGCAATTGGAATCTCCAAATACTTGATGAAATATGGAAGAGAGTATGTGGTTGGTGTCGGAGTAAATCAGCGACCCCAACAAAAAAAAGAAAAATTAAAAAATTCAATCGAAGACGTGTTCATACACCGGAGCATGAAGTAGATCTCGCCGGAATTTTGGGATTTCGGCTGGTGCATAAGGGCCCGTGGCTGGTTCTTTTTTGGTGTTTTTGGTCAAATTTTTGTTGCCTGATCGTTCCGATCCTATTGGTGGTTTTGTATTGTTCACACAACCCACAAAATTAAATATGACGCAAATCAATCACTAGAATTAGTGAGACTGAGGTTTTTTTTTCTAATATTTCTCACCAACTCTCTAATACCATGAGAGAATCAAAAAATATTATTGAATAATATGTTGACATAATTACATCAAGACCCTATTTATAGATACTATAGTACAATCCTTTTTCAAGTAGAATTTTGTATATACTATTCCTATTTCTACACATATTCTAACAGATGCCTTAGAGAAGGTTCAGTTAATTAGAGAAAGACTTAGGGCTACCCAGAGCCGATAGAAATCATATGCATATGTAAGGAGAAAGGATCTCGAGTTTGAGATCAGTGATTTTATGTTCCTAAAAATCTCTCCCATGAAAGGAGTAATGAGGTTCGGCAAGAAAGAAAAGCTCAGTCCCTAATATGTCGGTCCTTATAGAATTCTCAGTTGTTTTGAAAAGGTAGCTTATGAGCTTGATTTGCCTTCAGATCTAGCCTCAGTACATCCAGTATTCCATGTCTCCTTGCTACAGAAATGTTTTGGTGACCCAACAGTCATAGTTCCTTTAGAGGATGGAAATATTCAGAATGATCTATCTTTCAAAAAGGTTCCAGTCCAGATCCTAGATCACCAGATTCACAGATTGAGGAATAAAGAAGTTCCCTTAGTCAAAGTTCTTTGGTGAAATCGGTCCGTAGAGGGAGATACTTGGAAAGCAGAAGCAGATATGCGGACCAAGTATCCTCACATCTTCTCCACAACCTCAGATCCAGCTTAAGGTAACAGTCTTCCTTAGCTTTACTAAGTTCTATGTTCAACTATAATGATAACTTGGTAACCATTACTGTTGCATATTCAGTCATGCATTCATGAATCAGTTCAGTCATGTACTCATGCATCAGATATGCATGTTCATTGTAAGAGCTCAGTTTGTTAGTAATTCAGTCATATAGTTATGCATCAAATATGCATGTTTAGTATGTAAACTCTGTCTATCAGTGTCTCAGCTCAATCAGCCTCATTTGAGGATGAACGTTCCCAAAGGGGAGATATTATAATAACCCGTATTTCTCAAGCTTAACTTAACTCTTAGTTCATGAGTTATTCAATATAAAATTTTTGAAACGCTTAGTATTTTTTAGTTTAGATCCTTCCATTGTGTAGGAAATTGAATAAGCTTTCCAACGATATAAAATTTGCCTAAATTCAATAATCGAGTAAGGAGTTATGGCTATTTTAAGTTTCAGTCGTTAAACACTGTCATTCAGGCGAGTAGCGCGTCATGGAGTACGTCAAAATGACAATTGTTAGTTTTCAGTGAGGTACCATGATACCGGCGTGTCGCTCCATAGTTTATTTTCATAATTATCCATTTTTAGTGTACCAACGCGATTCTACCGTATTGCAGAGAACTTCCAGGTCCCAACCAAAGTGGCAAAGCGATACCACCGCATCGCACAACCATGCATTTTCCCGGTTGGCAATTTTCGGAGACACGGCACAATCGTACCGTGACGCGCCAGGTGCTTATTTCAGAAAATTTTGATGAAAATTAAATTTTTCATCCAGAGTTAAAATAGTCTTTTCCCATGATTTTAACATGACTAGGTACAGGATTTAATCCATAAAAATGTTTTGAGTCATTATTCACTCAATTTATCCCCAAATTAAAAAAATTCTCTCTCAAAACTACAAACCCTAGCTTCAAGACAGCAAGAGCAATCTCAAAGAATTCACCAAGAATTTCAAGAAACTCACAAATTAAGGTATGTTAGGTGTTCATATATGGGTTCCTATCACCCATAGAGTCCACGAACCATTTTCCAAATACAAGATTGTTGAATTATGAACTTCCATGCATGAATTGAATTGAATTCATATTCGTGTTATTGTTGGATTTTAGTGCATGATTAAATTACATGCTCTTATGAAATTAATTATTGTATGTGTTGAATTACATGATCTTCATGATAAACCCTTCAATTTGCAAATTGATTGATGTAGCCATGATAACTATATGTTTTGATTATTGTATAACCTAAGCATACTGCCCATGTGTTTGATAAAATGCCTATGTGAATAAAATAGTGCCATTATAATACGATAGCACGTATTACCTATTCATGTATAAGTAGATGCATTACAAGTGTTTGATTAAATGCCTCTATGAGTGAACTATGGACAAGTATACATTTTTATGATTTTCAAGAGTCTATTATGCTTTATTTTTCATGCTATCAAGTCCTGGGGTATTTAATACCCGATAATTTAGCTGTGTGCCTAGAGCCAATATCAGTTATAGAATCTAAATCATGTCAGGATCAGTAGTACTCTCGGTCAGTTACAGAACTCATTAGAACTCAGTTAGATTTCAAACTCATGAAAACTCAGTAAGCTCAGTTTTAGTCCAGTCCAGTTCAGTATACTCAGTTCAATGTCTATCAGTTGGGAGTGGGATTCAGCACCGAGTGAACCCAAGGATGGGGGCTCATCTGCCAGTAAAGAGTGTGATCTCTAGAAGTAATCCATGCATTCGAGAACTACATAGCCAATGTAGGTTGAGACATCAAACCTGCCAGATGAGGGTTGATGAGGTGTTTTAACCTGCCAGATGAGGGTTCCACCATTCTTATTAGAGTACCTGCCATATGAGGGTAACTCTTCAGTGTCTTTACCTATGGCACGGAACTGACACCCATCCAACTAGGGTCACAGGTTGGACCCCAACTCATTTATCTTTTTTGGGGCATATCGGTTAGATGATTACCTACCACAGTCTCAGTTTTAGTCTTCAGAATAAAGCTCAGTTTAGTTTTACAAAATTAGGACTATCAGATACAGTCAACTGGTATTAGTAAATTAGTTATTAGTAACTTCAGATATTAGTTACTCAGTATTAGAATTCAGGACTTAGATTCAGACAAACTTAGTCACAGTATTTATTTATATGCACATTAGTGCATACTCAGTATTTACAGTAGTATCAGTTATCTATGTACTCTCATGTTCAGTTACTCTATATCATACAATTAGTTGTTGTTCATGCATATAAACCCTTGCATTCATCCTTACCTCATCTAGCATACTAGTACATTCTTTTTATTTTGTGCTATAATGTCTCATATCATAGGTTCGCATGCTCAGGTTTCCGACCGCGCATAGATAAATTTAGATTCAGCCATCAGCAGTAAATTAGAAGTGAGTCCTCATCATTCGAGGATATTCTTTTATTTTATTATTTCAGTAAACTTAGTGTTTCAGTAGATGGAGTTAGTTGGGGGATTGTCCTATCAACCCCACTTTTAGATAGTTTTAGTTAGAGGATTTTCAGACTAGTTTTCAGACAGTGTTCAATTTGACAGATTATTATTTCAGTTGATACACTTTAGTAGTATTTACAAATTTGGAACCTTATGGCATTTCATCTTATTTTTTGCATTTATTACAGTATCATGTTTCAGTGCTCAGAGCAGATATCAGTCATGGGTTAGCTTGTGGTCCTTCAGGGTCATAAGCACCGTGTAGCATCTGAGGTACAGAATCGGGGCTTTATAAACTTGGTATCAAAGTATAAGTTTCAACAGTGTCCTACGAGGTCTGAAATCTGCATCTAGTAGAGTCTTGTGCATGGGTGTGTAGTGCGCCATACTTATTGACAGGAGGCTATGAGATATTTTATGAGAAGTTTCCCTTCTTTCTGTATTCATGTCGTGTGAGTGAGCATGCGCTCATGTTAAACTATAAATCTAATCCATTTATTCTTTTTATTTATAGAACATGCCTCCCAAAAGGACTAACGAAAGACGAACTGGAAATCAGACAGAACCTCAGCCCGTTTAGGCAGATCCCCTGGAAGAGTATGTCTTCCATATATAGTTTAGAGCTGCATTCACTACTCTAGCCAATTTAGTAGCAGCCCAGAATGAATGGCTAACTACTATTTTGGCCAATCCAGTGGCCAATACTGCTGCAGCCAGGATTCAGGACTTCACCCGAATGAATCCTCCCTTATTCTCGAGATTTAAGTTAGAAGAGAATCCAAAGGAGTTTCTTGATCATGTTCAAAAAGTCACGGATATCATGGGAGTGACTTCCTATGAGAGTACTTATTTAGCTACCTATCAGCTATAAGATATAGCTTATATATGGTTTAAGCAGTGAAAGGTAGATAGGGGCGCAGATACAGAGCCCGTAGAGTGGGAAGAATATCCTTCCACTTTTCTAGATAGATTCTTTCCTTTAGAGCTGAGAGAAGCCAAGGTGTTAGAGTTTATAAATCTGAGGCAGGTCAGTATGAGTGTGAAATAGTATTCCCTCAAGTTTACTCAATTAGCCAGGTATGCTCCTCATGTAGTAGTAGACAGCAGGTCCAGAATGAGCAAGTTCATATCTGAGGTATTAAATAGTATGGTTAAGGAGTGCAAAACAATGATGTTGATTAAGGAGATGGACATATCCAGGCTCATGGTCCATGCTCAGTAGATAGAAAAGGCTAAGATCAGAGAGAGGCAACACAAGAGAGTTAGAACAAGTAGCTTCAATTTTAATCAGCCTAAGTCAGAAGGCGGTAACCGTTTCTTGTTTCATCCAAAATCTTCAGTTCCAACTCCGTCCTCAGCCAGTGCTCTAGTATCTAAGTTCAAAAATGGTAACAGTGATAAGGCACTAGGCTCTAAATCTCAGGGTAGTGTCAGCAGTGCTCGAACAAATTCTCTTTGTTAGATATGTGGCTGAAACCACAAGGGTGTCTATAGAGCTAGAAGTGATGTTTTTTTTGCGTGTAGCAAACCAGGCCACAGATTTAAAGATTATCCTTAGTCAGGTTCTCAGGGTCCGCATACTCATTCTTCAGCTTAGTCAGGTCATTTGAATCAGCAAGGTGCCACTTTCAATGCCACTAGTGGGCAACGCCCAAACAGGATTTATGCACTTTAGTCCAAACAAGATCAGGAAAATTCTCCTGATGTGGTCACTAGTATGTTACAGATCTTTCATTTACATATTTATGCCTTGCTAGATCTAGGAGCTTCTTTATCTTTCGTAACTCCTTATATAGCCATTAACTTCAGAGTCAGTCCAGAAATCCTAGCAGAGCCTTTCTCAATTTCTACCCCAGTGGGTAAATCATTCATAGCTCGATGGATATGTAGGAACTGTTCGATTATAACATCTCAAAAAGTAACTTCAGAAGACTTTGTTGAGCTAGAGATGACAGATTTTGATATCATTGTTGGCATAGATTGGCTCCATTCATGCAATGCCTCAGTTGATTATATAAATAGAATAATTCATTTTTAGTTTCTAAATGAACCAGTCCTTGAATAGAGAGGTAGTACCACAACGCTTAACGGTCAGTGGATTTCATACCTAAGAGCGAGAAAAATGATATCCAAGGGATGTGTCTATCATCTTGTATGAGTCAAGAACTCTAGTTCAGAAACTCTTAGTGTTGATTCAGTTTCAGTAGTAAATAAATTCTCAGTTGTATTTCTCAAAGATCTTCCTAGAGTTTCTCCCGTTAGGGAAATTGACTTCGGAATAGACCTTCTTCCAGATACTCAGCCTATATCTATTCTTCCATATAGAATGGCTCCAACAAAACTCAGAGAGTTAAAAGAACAGTTCAAAGATCTCCTAGATAAGGGATTCATTAGGCCCAGCGTCTCCTCATGGGGCGCACCAGTTTTATTTATGCATAAGAATGGCGATTCTCTCAGAATGTGTATTGACTACCGTGTCACAGTTAAGAATAAATATCTAATTTCTAGAATAGATGAATTGTTTGGCCAACTTTAGGGCGCCAGCTACTTTTCTAAGATAGACCTCAGATCAGGCTATCATCAGCTTAGAGTCAGAGAATGTGACATTCTAAAAATAGCTTTCAGAACCCGATATGGTCATTTCAAGTTTTTAGTCATGTAAGTCTTACTAATTTCCCAGCAGCTTTCACAGACTTAATGAATCGCGTGTTCAAATAGTACTTGGACATGTTCATTATAGTCTTTATTGATGACATTCTTATCTATTTCTGTAGAGAGAATGATCACGTAGATCACCTTAAAATCATACTTTAGACTCTCAGAGCTCATCAGTTGTTTGCCAAATTAAGTGTGAATTTTGGCTAAGGTTAGTAGCGTTCCTTGGTCATATTGTTTTTTATGATGGCATTAGAGTTGATCCTCAAAAGACCGAAGTGGTGAAAAACTGGCCTAGATCCATCTCTTCATCAGAATCAGGAGTTTCTTGGGTTTAGCTGTTTATTACCGTCGGTTTGTTGAAGGATTTTAATCTATTGCATCCCCTATGTCCAGATTGGCTCAAAAGAAAGTCCATTTTCAGTGGTCAGATTCTTGCAAAAAGAGTTTTTAGGAGTTGAAGACTCGACTTACCTCAGCCCCAATTTTAACTCTACCAGATGGTTCAGATGGGTTTGTTGTGTACTGTGATGCATCCAGAGTAGGTTTGGGTTTTATCCTTATACAAATAGGTAAGGTCATAGTGTACGCATCTAGACAACTTAAGCCCCATGAGAAGAATTATCTGACTCATGATCTTGATTTAGCAACTGTAGTATTTGCCTTATAGATTTGGAGGCACTATTTGTATGGGGTGCATGTAGATGTGTTCACAGATCACAAGAGCTTGCAGTATGTCTTTTCTCGGAAATATTTAAATTTGCATTAGAGAAGGTGGTTAGAATTATTGAAAGATTATGACATGAGTGTTCTTTATCATCCGGGGAAAGCCAATGTAGTGGTTGATGCTCTCAGTAGACTGTCTATGGGTAGTGTTGCTCATGTTGAGGACAGTAAGAAGAAGTTAGTTTAGGAAGTTTATCATCTTACCCGACAAGGTATTTTCTTAGTCGATTCAGCAAAAAGTAGTGTATGGGTTCAGAACAGTTCTGAATACTCTCTAGATTCCGAGGTGAAGGAAAAATAGGATAAAGATCCCAGTCTTGTTAAGTTGAAAGAAGTTGAAAGAGTCAATCAGAGATCTAAAAGTAGAGGTTTTATCTCAAGAGGGAGATGGTGTGTTGCGTTGCTAGGGGCGTTTATGTGTGCCAGGTGTAGATTATTTGAGGCATTGAATTCTAGCAGAAGTGTATGGTACGCGTTACTTGATTCATCTAGGGGCCACTAAGATGTACCACGATTTGTGGGAGATCTATTGGTAGAGCAGGATAAAGAGGGATATTGAAGAATTTGTAGCTAAAGTTCTATATGTCAGCAAGTTAAGATTGAGCACCAAAAGCCTAGTGGGTCTATGTAGGAGTTCAGTATTCCCACATTGAAATGGGAAGAAGTGAACATGGACCTTGTGACGGGTTTGCCTCGTACTTATCATCATCATGATTCTATTTGGGTTATCATAGATAGGATGACCAAATCAGCTCATTTCTTTCCAGTTCATACTTCCTATTCAGCTGAGGACTACACCAAACTCTATATCAGAGAGTTGGTTAGGTTACACGGAGTTCTAGTATCTATTATCTTAGATAGAGGTACCTAGTTTACCTCTCATTTCTGGAAAGCATTCCAAAAGGGACTTTATACCCAAGTTAATCTCAGTACAACCTTCCACCCTCAGAAAAATGGTCAAGTAGAAAGGACCATTCAAACTCTAGAAGATATGCTAAGAGCATGCATCTAGAGTTATCCCATATAAAAATTTTGAAACACTCAGTATTTTTCAGTTTAGAGCCTGTCATTGCATAGGAAATTGAATTATGTATCCAACGATATAAAATTCACCAAAATCCGATAATCAGGTAAGAAGTTATGGCTATTTTATGTTTTAGTCATTAAACACCGTCATTCAGGCCAGTAGCGCATCGCGGATTAAGTCAAAATGGCAATTGTTAGTTTCCAGTGAGGTACCGTGATACCGGCGTGTTACGCGATAGTTTATTTTCACAATTGTACATTTCCCACGTACCAACGCGATTCCACCGCATCGCAGTGAAATTCCAGGTCCTAACCAAAGTGGCAATGCGATACCACCGCATCACGCCACCATGCATTTTCCCAGTTGAAAATTTCCAGAGACACGACAGGAGCCAGGTGCCTATTTCAAAAAATTTTGATGGAAATTAAATGTTTTGTCCAGGGTTAAAACAGTCTTTTCCTATGCTTTTAAAACGCCTAGATACGGGATTTAATCCGTAAAATATTTTAAGTCATTACTCAATCAATTTATCCTCAAATTAAAAGCATTCTCTCTCAAAACTACAAAACCTAGCTTCAAAAAAGCAAGAGCAATCTAAAAGGATTTACCAAGAACTTCAAGAAAATCACAAATTAAGGTATGTTAGGTGTTCATCTATGGGTTCCTATCACCCATAGAGTCCACAAATCCATTTTTGAAATAAAAGAATGTTGAATTATGAACTTCCATGATTGAATTGAATTGAATTCATGTTCATGTTATTGTTGGGTTTTAGTCCATGATTAAATTACATGCTCTTATGAAATTAATCATTGTATGTGTTGAATTACATGATCTTCATGATAAGCCCTTCAATTTGCAAATTGATTAATGTAGCCATGATAACTATATGTTTTGATTATTGTATAACCTAAGCATACTGCCTATGTGTTTGATAAAATGCCTATGTGAATGAAATAGTGCCATTATAACGTGATAGCACGTATTCCCCATTCATGTATAAGTAGATGCATTACAAGTGTTTGATTACATGTCTCTATGAGTGAACTATGGACAAGTATACATTGTTATCATTTTCAAGAGTCTATTATGCTTTATTTTTCATGCTATCGAGTCCTGGGGTATTTAATACTCGATAAATTAGTTGTGTGCCTAGATCCAATGTCAGTTATAGAA
Organism: Capsicum annuum; assembly: GCF_002878395.1. Lineage (NCBI taxonomy): Eukaryota > Viridiplantae > Streptophyta > Magnoliopsida > Solanales > Solanaceae > Capsicum > Capsicum annuum. Next base: position 131,845,015 of record NC_061114.1, on the reverse strand, counting down.
TCTCAATCATGTCACGATCAGTAGTAATCTCAGTCAGTTACAGAATTCATTAGAACTCAATCAGTTATCGAACTCAGGAAAACTCAGTAAGCTAAGTATCAGTCCAGTCTAGTTCAGTATACTCAGTTCAGTGTCTTTCAGTTGGGAGTAGGATTCAGCACCGAGTGAACCCAAGGATGGTGCTCACCTGCCAGTAGAGAGTGTGATCTCTAGAAGAAATCCTTGAATTTCAGAACTATGTAGCCAGCGTAGGTTGAGATATCAAACCTGCCAGCTGAGGGTTGATGAGGTCTTTTAACCTGCTAGATGAGGGTTCCATAATTCTTATTAGAGTACCTGCTAGATGAGGGTAACTCTTCAGTATCTTTACCCGTGGCACGGTACTGACACCCTTCCAACTGGGGTCATAGGTTGAACCCCAACTCAGTTATCTTATTTGGGGCATGTCGATTAGATGATTACCTCCCGCAATCTCAGTTTTAGTCTTCAGAATAGAACTCAGTTCAGTTCTACATAATTAGGACTGTCAGATACAGTCAACCGGTATCAGTAAATAAGTTATCAATAACTTTAGATATCAGTTACTCAGTATCAGAATTTAGGATTTAGCTTCAGACAATCTTAGTCATATTATTTATTTATATGCACATTAGTGCATACTCAGTATTTACAGTAGTATCAGTTATCCATGTACTCTCATGTTCAGTTACTCTATATCATACAATCAGTTATTGTTCATGAATATGAACCCTGGTATTCAGCCTTACCTCATCTAGCATACCAGTACATTCTCTTTCTTTGTGCTATGATGTCTTATATCATAGGTTCAGACGCTCAGGTTCCCGACTGCACATAGATAGATATAGATTCAGCCAGCAATAGATTAGCAGTGAGTCTCATCATTCAAGGATATTCTTTTATTTCATAATTTCAGTAGACTCAGTGTTTCAGTAGATAGAGTTAGTTAGGGGATTGTCCTATCAACTCTACTTTCAGATAGTTTCAGTTAGAGGCTTTTCAGACTAGTTTTTAGACGGTTTTCAGTTTTACAAATTTTTATTTCAGTTGATACACTTTAGCAGTATTTACAAATTTTGAACCTTATGGCGTTTCAACCTATTTTTCGCATTTATTACAGTATTATGATTCAGTGCTCACTGTAGATATCAGTTACAAGTTAGCTTGTGGTCCTTCCGGGTCGTAAGCACCGTGTATCATCCGGGTACAGACTCAGGGAGTTACAATACCCATGGCATAGTTAACCTCATATTCACCCTTATGTATAAGATAGTGAAAATTTAGCTAGCTACACACGTAATTATCTATCATTGCTTTGGTCTCCACATCTCTCTTTCTAGGATGATATGGATTTCTAAAGTTCACCCCAAAACCCTTCTTTTGAAGATGTCATTGAACTTTCTAGTGCTTAAAGCTTTCACTCATCAAACTCATGTGGGTATTTGGAGATTTCACCTATCAAATCCCAACCAAAATAGCATAACAATGATAAAACCTATAAACTTGAACTACAAAATAGATTCTAACAATAATAACCCACACACACTTTAACCCCTATTCACACATAATCTCAAGAGGGAGATTTAGTTACACATAAGATAAATAAGCATAGATATATCCATAATCTCTAATGAAATGAATTGTTGAAGATTTAAGCGAATGTTACTTCACACTTGGCTCTCCCGCAATATCAACAATGGAAGTGAGCAAATCTTCCACTTAGAAAGTCTCTGATGTATTCTTCACCTAGAATTTATACAATATTTTCTTCTCCAAAAATGGAGGCTATGAACTACAAAGCTAAAACCTAAAAATTGGGGAAGATGGAATTCTTCCCTAATGATAGGGTTTGAGTCATTTTTGTCAAATTGGGATCAACATGTGCAAGTACAGTTTTACCTTTGGACTGAAATCCTCCGCTAGGCCATAATCATGCTGGTCTGGTTGCGACCGTGGTTTACCTCCACAATCGTAATTAATTTACCATCCTTGACTACTGTAACCGCGGTCAGCAGATCGCGACTGCGGTACCTGAGGCCTTTTTGTTTTAGGTCTTCTGCTATGCTTTTTTGCTCCCTTTTTGATCATTTTGAGCTCCAATCCACATTTTCCCAACCCTTTAACTTTATGCCTGCAAGAAGTAGATATCAATGCATCTAATCGCAATTATGTCTTATTTATTCATCCATAACAAGGTAATGTGCACGAATAATGAGTGCAATTGATTGGTAAAGTCATCACTCATCAACACCCCCAACTTAAAGCATTTGCTTGTACTCAAGCAACACTACCTCTTATCATGAGACAATTAATTAAGCCCAACCTTTATGCATTGAAGATCACAATAACTTTAACTTTAATAGCAACAATAAATAGCTCATTGCACATGGGCTAAGCTAACTTCGCTACACCCTTTCTTATAAAATACTAAAACCAAGGTTACATAGAACTTCAAAGAGAGACCAAGCAACAAAACTAATACTCTAGAAGTGACTCTCTTTTGATCACAACTAAGCTATACTCCATTTGCCTTATTGCCAGAAGGTGACAAAATTACCTACCTCAACTTATTTCACATGTCGTCCTCACAAGAAAGAGAATTCCTCACATCAAGCTACAAAATATGCAACAAGGAATTTTAAGTGCATGAACTCTCTCTCACACAAAATAAATCTCAATGCAACAAGTGTTATACCATAGGCTTGCCCCTATATTCAATCGCCACTATAAAGAAAGTAAATGGTTGGAGATCTCAAAGCACTTTTTAGGCTTATAATATAGGTTTGGGTTAGGGTAGGATATTATTTGGGAACGACATGGCTACTCCCTTTCTTGAACATCAACATCACTCTTTTCAATCTTTCCTTTTGACTATTGGCCACTCTTCTTTGTTTTCTCTCTTTTCTCATGCCTACAATTTGCTTCTTTTGCTCACCACTTTTCTTTTATCTCTTTTTCTTGAACCTTTCATTCAATTATATCCTTTATTGGATCCTTTCTTTTTCTATTCATTTGTTTTCAACATTAGGCACATTGGGAATTTGACTAATACTTCATGGCACCAAACTTCCTTCCATCACTTTCACCACCCCCAACTTAGGCTTTAAGACTCAAGTTGTATTTGCAAGTTCAAGGAGGGTACGATTCAAAAGAGGGATAAAAATAATGGAACATGGCTTGTAATGAGTTTGCCAAAGAAAGGTCTAAAGGCTCAAAGTGGGTGCTAGGGATTATAATTATGCACAGGTAGGCTTTTTAGGCTAGAGTGGGTTCCAAACTCACAAAGATAGCCTAAGATCATTTCTACAATCACATAGACTAAAAATTAGTTTTGAAAGACTAACGGGACAAGTTTAAGATAACACAAGTGTACAAGAGATGAATACTAAAATCTCACCATACGTGGCAAGCAAAATTCACCAAGGAGGCTCAATTGCCCCTCCCGTAAGAGACAAAATTGGAGTATCTATCATTATACACAAGTCAAAAGCTTATGGAATCACAAAAAAAAAGAAGTTTTTGTTACAAAACTTCTCACGTCCATGCCCTTGATTTCCCAAAAATTTTGGACGGAGGGGGTTGTTTATTTAGCATTTGTCGCAGCACAATTTGCTAAACTATGGCTACAACCAAAGCTTTAGTCTCACATTTAGGCTCAAAATGGGCAAACTACCCATATGGCTACTCAAACTTTGCCAATGGTGTACATAATGACCCTAACTTTTCAACATGCAATGCCACAGGTACTCAAAATTCCCTTCCATTCATGACATTGATGCCACGGGTACTCAAAATTCCCCCACATCTATATCTCAAAACCCAAACATAATGCTTCACCCTTGATACTGTCATCGATCAATTCATCATAGGTTAAATCTATTCATGCATCAACAAGATCAAAATAAAATAAAATTACAAAAACACTCAAATTAAAAGAAAAACATGATAATTCATAAAATGTGGGCACCATCAGAGTACCCTGAAATGTAGCATCTCAAAACAAAATAAAAATAGTATCCAGAGTGTTCCAAAATATTACCAAAACACTACCCAAACATATCTAAATAGAACAAATATAGGGATAAGCTACCCCCAACTATTAACAAGACAAAAGTAAAGGGTGCTTCCTGGATCAGCCTCATCATCTCTGGTATAACCTACATCTTCTCCACCGTCATCAGCAGTAGCTTCATTATCACCCTTGTCTCTCAGTGAAGTTAGGCGCTCCTTAGATTTGAACACCTTTACGATGCCCTTTACTCCTTTCCATAATTTGGTGAAGAATTTTTCTTCCTTCTTTTCCCTCTTTACCATATCTTCTTGTGATTGCCGGAGGTTCCTGTGAGATATCGCCAAAGATGAATGTGCTATTTCCAATTTGGCAACCTTGGCAGCCTACCTTTTTTGCTCCTCCCGATATATTTTAGAGTCGGAATATGAAACATATGAGTGGTGAGCAGTAGAGGACTCCCCCAGCCCCTTAGGTAACCCTGGAGTGAGTTTCATATTACCAATAAGTCTATCAAAGAATTCTAGGAACTTTTTAGGGACTCTATCCATAGATATACTCCTTTCTCGGAGTAGCTTGGTCTTTAGAAGGTAATTGTACTCCTGGATTTCCAAAGGCATGAATCTGGTATAGTCTGAGTATCCCATTTTGTAGCTGAGTACCTGTATGGAATGCACTTCGGACCACCGTTACTATTTTTAAGGCAAAACTTATGCTAGCTTAACAAGAAAAACTCATGTTGCAATGCTATAGGAGATTCTGGGGTGTATGATAGATGAGCATGCATTTGGATTTCTGTAGACAACTGTTCTTAGTTATGGCGATCGTGGAGCTCTGACCGCGATCGCGCTATCACAATCGCTGTCAGGAGTGCGATCGCAATACCTGGGACCATAACTAATAGTTATGCCATTGTTCAAAATACGTGAACTTAAAAACACAACTACACATCATGATCAGATAAATAAAACCTAGATTATGCGATCTTAGCCCCATACTTGAAGGAATTCACATTAAACTCATTCGAGCATTGGTAGAACACATAATTTACACATCAGTTTCAACCATTTTAGGCTAAAACATGGGTACCCAAGACTTCCCCAAATGACGTGTAGACACCCTACAACTGCTAACCACAACCATAAACACAAACAAGCAAAGTTTTGGCATTATTAAAATGAAGTTATGCCTATTTTCTAAATTATAATCCCCAGGCCTAAAATGATAATAGAAGTAATGAAGTTTTAGAATTCATACCAGATAAATGATGCAAAAGGCTTGAAATGAAATCTTAGATACTCTACACGGTGCCACAATATAGAAGAATTTTGAGAGAATTTGAGAATGAATCCATAGCAAAGGTGGCAGTTTCATGGTTGTTTAAGTTGGTATGACCACGATCGCTATCATTGTTCTGCGATTGCAGTCATTTGAACTTCGTGATTATGAGGACACGAACCGCGGTCACGGTAACTTAGACCAACAATCGGGTCTTATACATGTCCTGCTTAGTACATTTGCCACATTCACACATCCCTTTTTTCAAATTCAGCCAAAATGCCTCTAAACACCAATATTTTATGGACTATACATTCATAAAAACAAGAGTAAAAAATCAAAATTTACCCTAGAATGCGTAAATAAAAGGATACGGGCCATTTTTTGTGTTGTGCTGGGTTGCCTCCCATCTAAAGCTAGTTTAATATCATAACACGACATCTCTAATACTTCTTTTTATATCTCCACTAAGAAATTTGAATCTCCATCCCAAATTTTGTTCAATATGTAATGAGCGGCAGAGGGACAGAAAATTCAAATCTTCCAAGATGAAACTTGGAAGATGTGGTAAAATGGCAAGCGAGCTTCGATCTCACCATTTTGAAGATTTAAACCTTTTACCCAACTTTACATCGATCTTTCGGATAGTCTCCATGGATAAAAGAGTGTTCGTTAATAGGCCATTCCTTGTACTTTGGAAGTTGAGCATCTTGGCCGTTAACGGATGAGGTTCCCTTTGCTTCTTCGAAATGCCAAACTCCAAAATATAAGAGTTAGACTTTTTTTTCTTCCCACAATCTATTATGTTGTTCGAGGCATGGATCCTTATCACATCCTCTAAGCATAATGTTTAAAAATGGGTTGAATGAGGTCCAAGACCTAAGTTTGGGTTAGCCTCCTCCGAAGCATCTTTACCCCAAAATAAACTAGAGTCATTATAAGAGTTTTGCATTTATTCTTCTTTTGACTTTAGCATCATTTCTTTTAATTTGGCCTCTCCTTCCTCATATGATAAGGACGATTGGGAAGCTATCGAGGAGTCTTCGCTACCAAGCTCATCATCATAGCTTGGTTTCTCTTCTTGTCCAATCTCTTCTTGGGTAATGGGCACGGTAATGATAGTTTCAAGCTTTTCTTCTTCTCTCATTACCTCCTTCTTGACACTTGTCCAATCTTTATGTATGTGCTCTAGGTTCTCCCCCATTGTATCTAACCGGTTTAAAATTTTTTGTAACCTTGGGTCACAGTGATTAGACTCGATATCTTGCTCTTCCTTCTTCTCTTCATGATACCTATCAATCTAACAAAAAAAACTAGCAAATTGGTTAATATAATGGGGGGAGGGGGGATGTGGACAATCACTCTAATGTTCATCTTGACCACTACATAAGGAGCACCTATACTCCCTATAGGATTTAGATGGCAAATCCATCTTTCTTCGGGGAGCATAGTGACAATCTCTCATGAAATGTGGAACATCATGATATGGATCGTCAAAATAGGACTTCCAACTATCAACATCAAATTTGTCAAAAGATGCCATACAGAAAAGTAAAATAAAATAAAATTAAAAGCCATCTACAAAAGAAAATCACAAACCAATATTTACAAGCTTGAATTCAAACAAGTAACAAAATTCCAAACTAACTTAATACGCCAAATTATTCCCTGGCAACGACACTATTTTTGAAAACGCTCCACTTACATGTCTAATTAAGTGCAAGGTGGTAGTCGTCAATATATTTGTCCAAATTTGGAGTCGGGGTCGAATCCACGAGGAACAATGTGAGTGGCAAACAAATTAATTTAAAATGATAGATACAAGTTAAATTCAAATAAATGGTACAAAAAGATAAAATGGGAGAGATAGGTTCCTACACTAATATTTCTTTTTGGGTTTTTCTAGAATAAATTTGGGGCTATGAATAATTAGAGTTTTAACAATTAAGCACGAATCTTGGGATTATGCACTACTAAGGGAGTGACATATGGGTGTTAATCATCAACGTCAATTTAGTAAATCAAATATGGGTAGGCTTGGTTATAGATTTTGATGCTAGTCTTTCAACAAAACACCAAATTTTCATCCATTGATTATTTTGAATACCTAATATGTCCGTTTAACAATTAGTAACCATAACCTCAATCTAGGCATCGTTATTTCTAGGATGATACCCATGACATAGCTACATTACATTCACCATTATGTCTAAGATAGTGAATAATTAGCAAACTACACACGTAATTGTCTATCATTGCTTTGGTCTCCACGTCCCTCTTTGATGATGATATGGATTTCTAAAGTTCACCCAAAACCCTTCTTTCGAAGATGGCCTTGAACTTTCTAGAGTTTGGAGCTTTCACTTATCAAACCCATGTGGGTATTTGGGGATTTCACCCATTAAATCCCAACCAAAATAGCATAGCAATGATAAAACCCATAAACTTAAACTACCAAATAGATGCTAACAATAACAACCCACACACACTTTAACCCCTATTCACACATAACCCCAAGAGGGAGATTTAGCTACATATAAGATAAATAAGCATAAATATACCCATAATCTCCATTGAAATGAATTTTTGTAGAGTTAAGCGAATGTTACTTCAAACTTGGATCTCCCGCAATATCAATAATGAAAGTGAGCAAATCTTCCACTTAGAAAGTCTCCAATATATTCTTCACCCAGAATTTATACAATATTTTCTTCTCAAAAAATGAAGGCTATGAACTACAAAGCTAAAACCTAAAAAATGGGGAAGATGGAATTCTTCCCTAATGATAGGGCTTGAGTCATTTTTGTCAAATTGGTATCAACACGTGCAATTACAGTTTTGCCCTTAGGCTAAAATCCTCCGCTAGGCTGCAGTCGCACAGGTCTGGCTGTGACTGCGGCTACGCGAACGTGGTTTACTTCTGCAACCATAATTAATTAACCATCCTTGACTGCCACGACCACGGTCAATAGATCGCGACTGCGTTACCTGAGTCCCTTCTGTTTTAGGTCTTCAGTTGCACTTTCTTGCTCCCTTTTTAATCACTTTGAGCTCCAATCCACATCTTTCCAACCCTTTAACTCTATGCCCACAAGAAGTGGATATTAGTGCATCTAATCATAATTATGTCTCATTTATTCATCCATAACAAGGTAATATGCATGAATAATGAATCTGATTGAGTGGTAAACACACTACTCATCAATGCACAATAAAGCCAAGAAACTTTTCTAAAGTAACTCCAAATGTTCATTTGAGTGGGTTCATTTAAGTAAAATTTTAATAACCTTTCAAAAACAATGTGAAGATCTTCAAGATGGTCGTCCCTAAACTTTGTCTTTACTACCAAGTCGTTGATGTGGCATTCCATCTTCTTATGCAACATGTCATTATAAATATTTTGCATTGCACTTGGTAGTTGGAACCCACATTTTTTAGACCAAAAAGCATCACCTTGTAATAATATATCCCTTTTGGAGTTTTAAAGACAACACATTCTTTATCTTTTGGAGATATTCTAATTTGATTATATCCAAAAGACCCATCCATAACTGTCATAACTTTATGTTCAGTTGTCACATCAACCATGAGCTCTATGATTGGTATTGGGAAATCATTTTTTGGACATGTCTTGTTCAAGTCTTGAAAATCAATGTAGACACGTATTTGACCATTATTCTTCTTAACAGGTACAATATTTAAGATCTATGATGGGTATTTCACTTCTTGAAATCTCACTTCGATGAGCTTATTGACCTCTCCTTCAATTTATGTTACTAACTCAGGGCAAAACACTCATTGTGACTGCTTTATAGGACGTGCCCCTTTTTTATCTCCAAATGATGAATAACTATCTTAGGATTAAGGACTGATATTTCTTTGTATTACTAGGGAAAGATGTCTTTGTACTCAACTAATAACTTGAAGTAGTCCCTCTCTTCTTGTGGTGTAAGAAGTGCACTAGCAAAGGTTGGGCACGAATTCTCCAATGTACCTAGGTTTATCTCCTTGAGTTCATCTACAACCAATTGTACCCCATCCTATAGTTGAGGGGGTGCTTCTTGAACATCATCATCTATTTTATCATGGCTCTAATTCTCCTCCATCGTTTTGTGATATGATGCGTTGACTTTCTCTGACTCCTTTTTTATTTCTCTAAGAGGTTGGTTGGTAAAACAACAAATTTTTTTCTTACCTTTAGCGGGCCGTCTGTGGTAATTGATAAAATAGATTTTTTTCATGTGTGATGGGAAAACACTATTAATTTTCTTATCATCAATGTCTTCAAAAAAATATTATTATTCGTGTTCTAATAACCTCTTTCTAGATAATGACTTTCCTATGGTTCCCAAGTGAAGGAAGACAGAGGAATTCGTGTCTGTGACATCTCCTTTTACACAGTCAGAAGCTCTATTTCCCTCTTTGCATCCTAATCTATCAAATACAAAGACACGGGGTATTGATTTTTCTATGTAGTTAAACACTGAGGTTCGTTGCGGTGTTTTCTCGTCCTCACCCTTCTTTCCCCTTCTACTAAGATATAGTGTGATGAAATTATTTCCTTACCCTTCTTAGTTGAAATTAGAAGAGGTTCCAGCAATTTAAATCCCAGCCCAAACTTAGGAGTGGCGACGTAATGTCCTTGCTTTCTCAAGTTTATTTGGGATGCTACAAGGCCATGCATTTTTTCACCAGCAACTTTATCTTTGAGCTCTCCTAGTCGTACCAGATTGGAGAAGTCATAACCTGATTTTTCAACTAATGTGAAAGACTTTTGATCAAAGTGTCCTTTTATCTTGCGACTAAGGCATTATTTTTTGAAGACTTGGGAGTAATAGGTTAGATTTGTACGATTAGGATAGTCATATTATACTTCAAATCTTAGAAAATTTTTGTGGCTTATTTCTTATCTTGAAGGGTGAACTTATTGCGTACATGTCTCTAGCAAGGGTTGTTCCTCCCTTTGACGCTCACGTGGAATATGGCGAAAGACTAAAAGCTTCTTATTTGTCTTTGTTTTCATGTCTCTTTCAGATGGTGAGAGCTTAATGGTGATTTTTTTAGTTCTTTCCTTATATATCTCAACGACACCTAGTTACATTCCTATCTCTTCTTTTGAATCGACCCTAATTGGGTTGGAAGGTATTGGTTTCTTCATATCTAAATCATAAGAGATCAAGTAGAATTTAACATCTGTAAAGTACGACTTTGTCTCTGTGAAAGGATTGATATCCGCATCAACTTTGACTAGCTCACCATCCCTCATATACTTCATGTATTGATGCAAAGTAGATGGCACCACTCTATTTTCATGCAACCAGGGGCATCCAAGAAATAAGTTGTATGATGTCTTGGCGTCTATGACGTGAATCAAAATATTTGATTTCATGTTGCCAATAGATAATCCAACAAAAATCTTTCCCATGGATCGTTGCCCATTTTGATAGAAACCTTTGGATTGTTATATTACTTTTGGATAGTTTATCAATAGAGCTTTCAAGTCTTTTGAGCACTATCTTTGGCATGATATTAACCGTTGAACCATTATTCATCTGTATGCGAATGAGATGTTGTTCTCGAATATCTCCTACGACAAACAAAGGCTTGTTATGCAGTTTAGACCCTAACAACAAGTCATTATCCGTGAAGGAAATTATAGTAAAACATGGTGCAAATTCTAGCTTAACATAATATTCTTGTGTTATTGTTAGATGATGCTCTTGTTTGCTTTCCTTAGGTTCCTCTATGTTGGAAACTACAAAACTCAGAACCAAAATGAGCCACGAAAGTAAAGAAAGTGACCAAAATAGGTCATCTATTTAAAAAGTTACCAAAATAGGCTAAACATAATAATTTATTACGTTTTTTATTTTTTTGTTAACGATCAAATAACAGAGTTGACTTTTATAAAAACGTAAGAATTTCTTACGTTTTACACTATTTTTTGTAAAACGTAAGAAATTCTTACGTTTTATAAAAAAATTATAAAACGTAAGAATTTCTTACATTTTACACGATGATCGAGGAAAAAACGTGCAGTGAATTGTCAAATCTATTAAATCACTTTTCAGAAAAAGTTTTCTTCCATGTAATAAAATCTTACCTACTTCACTTTCTTCTACTTATAATATATATAATATTATTATAATATATAACTACTATATATGTTCGCTTATTACTATACTATCGCTTATAATAACATATTATGTATATATTTTCGCTCATATTATAATAATCAGATATAATAATATATATATATATATATATATATATAATATATATATATATATATATAGAGTGTAAAATAAATATATAATATAATCTTATTGGGTTATCGGTTTACCAATAAAAAATCAAAATTGAACAAATAATGCAATAATTTTTGTAATAAAATCGTACCGACAAAAATGTTATTGATTTATACATTATCATATATATTTATCGGTACGATTTTGTACACTCCTAAATTAAATTATAATTTTTAACTTCATTAATTATAATATGAAGCGAATTTGTGCATGTGAGTCTCCTCAATAACCTAATCGAAACTCTAATTGAAAACTATGATGAATCACTAACCAAAAAAATTAATTTCATATTTGTAATACACCAAGAAAATATAATTTTTGTATATAGTAGCATATTTGATCGACGAAAATTTAACATTTCACTATTTTTGAGTAGAGAAAAATTCAAAAATATAAAAAAATTTACAGTAAAATCGGTTAATTAAGTATAGAACTAATTATTTTTTTACATAGAATAAATATAAGAAAATTGTCAAGTTAATGATCTAATTGATACTTTTTTTTAAATTTTTTTTTGTAAAACGTAAAAATTTATTACATAGAGCAAAAATAAATTATTTTAATTAGGTATAAAATATAAATAAATTTAACTAAATAAAATTATAAATTTATAATTGTTTTAAAATAAAAGTTGAAAAAGTAGCTTTTCAAGAAGTGGACAAAGTGGAATTGTGGAAAAGGTGGAAAGGGACGGTGCTGACACAGTGGAAAAAGTGGACAAAATGGAATTGTCTGACCACAACAAAGTGAAGCACGTAAGATTTTCTTACGTTGAAGAAATTTTTTTCTGAAAAGTGATTTAATAGATTTGATAATTCACTGCACGTTTTTTTCTCGATCATCGTGTAAAACATAAGAAATTCTTACGTTTTTATAAAAGTCAAATCCGTTAATTGATCGTTAAAAAAAGTGAAAAATATAATAAATTATTACGTTTAGCCTATTTTGGTAACTTTTTAAATAGGTGGCCTATTTTGGTCACTTTTTTACTTCCGTAGCTCATTTGGTTCCGAGTAAACTACATATGTCGCCCTGAATTGACTATCTTGAAGGATTTTTTTTTAAATTCATGTAATGTGATAGATATTTGGGACTTCTATGACAAGAAACTATTAATCCTCTTTCTAGCATTAAACTTAACACTTTTTTATGGTCGCAGTTAATCCACATTGTTCCCCATTACTTTCGGTTTAGGAAGTTATATTCTTGGGAACAGTTGATGTCTTTTTTATTTATGAGGAACCAGATTCCAATCTCCATTCTTATCATCTTTAGAATTGTCATCTACCTCTGTTGGACCTTCAATAGTTCTTCCTGAGGCATCAACTTCAACTGGCCTGAAGCTCCCAAATTGCAATAAGATGGTGATTTGCATAGTCTGCAGCATGGAGCATTATTGTCAATCGACAGCACTAGCATGATTTGCATCCATGATTTCATCCATGTCAATGATGATTTTTCCTTCCCTTACTAGTGTCATAATTTTCTCCTTCAAGATAAAGTATTTCCCCGTCTGGTGGCCAATAGAGCAATGAAACTTACAGTACTTGGGATCGTTAACCTTCTTGATTTTCTCAGTCCTCTTTGATTTAGGAAGATCAATGATTTTCTTAGCTAACAATTCATCAAGAATCGTAGGTATATCTAAATGTAGAAATGGGTAAGTGTTTGCTTCTAACTCTTTCAAAGTTGGGTGACGTCTTTCCTCCCTCGACTGTTGCCTGGGGTTTTTGTTTTCCTTCACTTTTTACTTTTGTCGTGACCTTTACACCACCATGGATTCTTTAGTTTGGATCTCTGAGGTTGTACCTTTCTTGAATTCCTTTTTTTCTTTTGTAAGATCAACAAAAGGAGATGCCTTTTCATGACTTATGATGCTTAACTTCATTTCATGTGCTCGCGTACCAGGCTCTTTAGATTTTCGCAGTTTAATTCCTTGTAGTATGTTAGAAATCCCCAATGAATTCCTTGAATGCATATTTCTACAGTAGATATTTCAGAAAGATGGTCTTTGTATTCCAGACTAAATGATCTTCATCGATTGGTGTAATCCACAACAGGCTCATCCTTTATTTGCTTAGTGTCAGTCAACTCTATCATGCTCATGGTTCATCGAGTGCTGTAAAATCAATTGAGAAAATCCTTTTTGAGCTGCTCCCAACTATCAACTAACTCATGCTCCAGGTCGATATACCATTTGAATGCGTTCCCTTTTAACAAACTAACAAACTATTTTACCAAGAGGTCGCCATTTGTTCTAGCATTGCTACAGGTTTTGACAAAGTAGGCAATGTATTACCTCGGGTGTTCCTTGCTATCAAATTTCTGTAACTTAGGTGGTTATATAGTTTATTGGCATGGGTAGACAATCAATTTATCTTGTGTAAGGCTTGGAGTAATACAACGAACTCTGTGGTACTCTGCCATATTGAGCCCTGATAGAGTTAGTTATCACGTCTTGCAATTTTGAACAGATAAATTTGTAACCAAAGTAGACTGTTTCTTTTATTTCAATTTGGTCTTGACAGATGACTCATAACATTTTTATTTTGCAGAATAAAATCGAGTGGACAAGTAGGGTCGTGGCTCGATTCTCCAGGGGCAAATGACTCGAACTTGTTCATTAATTGAGCAATTTGAAGATCTTTATCCTCAACAAATTTCTGTAAAACTTCAACGGTTTGTTCCATCATTGTGAACTTCTCGTCTATATCAGTTGCATCAGCCATCAAGGCGTTGACCTTTATTGAAACTGGAGAATCTATCAAATCTTCAGATTCACTTAAATTGACGTTAGTTTGAGAGAGTTCATCATATAGCAAGGATGTCAAATTGACCTCTAGGGTTGCAGTTTTAACCATCATATGAGATTTTTTTTTTTTTTTTTTGTATTCTCCAAGGAAGTGAAGTATTCAGATCTGTCCTAACCACTGGCCTTAAACTTACACCGAGTGAGTGGGCCACTATAGCTGAGCTCATCAAATGTGGCAGTAGCAGAGTTCTTGCATGGGGCACCATTAATTTTTTCAAAGTCCATTACAGTAATTGAATTTGATTTACAGAAAGAAGAGATGAAGAGCAGAAATTGTCCCACCGGACGTGTCAGTTTGTTTTCAACAAATTTTTACAGTGACGGAAATAAATTATAATCACAAATAAAAATATGAAGAAACATGAATTTTTCTTACCTCTTTGTAATATTTCATGAGTTTATGAAATTATTAAGAGATGGTTGATCTCTCTCTGAATATCTCATGAATTTATGGAAAGTTTCGAGATCTATTTAAGGAAATATTTGCCCCTTTATATAGGCATAATTTAGGATTTAGTGTAGAGTAGACACCAAGTTAGGTTTAGGGTATCGTAGCCTCCAAAACTCTAATAGAAATTGAATGCTTGTTGGCATGTATCTTGATGAAACTTAAAGGCGAGTCTTGAAATACTCTTCCATCTTTGTAATTTTCTGGCTCCAGATTAATTTACAGATTTAATTTGTGAGAAAATAGATGAAGGATAGATTTGGTCCCATTGGACGTGTCAATTTTTTTTGCAACATAATTTAATTTCTGAAAAATTAATTTAACCAAATAAAAACAAGAAAAAACAAGAATTTTATTGATGAATGATGTGGGTACAGGTGCAATTCTATTACTCCCTTGATTCTTCTCTCTTGATTTTCTTCATAATTCGAGAACCGTTAGTAGCGTATTTCTTGAACACAAAAAGATTTGACTTTGATATAATTTTTCTTCATAATTCGAGGGCCACTAGTAGCGTATTTCTCAAATGTAGGAAAATTTGAATTTGATATGAATTTTCTCTATAATTCGAGGTCCATTAATGACTTATTTCTCAAACATAAAAGTATTTAGATTTGATCTTCATGAAAGGGAGGTTTGTGGATCTTCTTGATTTATTTGATTATCAAAAAGAGAGGATTTTGATTCCTTTGTGATATTTCATGAGTTTATAGAATCATCGAGAGATGGTTGATCTCCAACTGAATATCCCATGAATTTATGAAGTTTTAGAGATCTTTAAGAGAATATTTGCCTCTTTACATAGGAGTAATTTAGAGTTTAGATTAGAGTAGCCACTAAGTTAGGTTTAGGGTATTATAGCCTCCAAGAACTCTAACAAGAATTGAATGCCTGTCGGTGTGTAGACTTGATAAAACTCAAAGACGAGTCTTGAAGTACTCTTTCATCTTTGTAATTTTATGTATTCAGATTAATTTGTAGATCTGATTTGTGAGAGAAGAGATGAAGGACATATTTGGTCTCACTGGGCGTACCAAAAGTTGTTCGTAGCAAATTTTCGTAGTGCTGAAAATTAATTGCAAATAAAGATAAATAAAAAAGAATAATTTTATTTAAATAAATTTTATGGGTACACTTCTATTGTTATTCTCTTGAGTCTTCTCTTCTAAGTTTTTTCGTGATTCGAGGGCCATTTGTAGCGTAATTCTCAAACTTTCGGATGATTTGAACCTTCTAAAATGCATTTGGATCCGAAGGAATTATCGGATAATACTTCGTCTTATCGAGTTGGTCTTAGGCAGAACTTCATTAGTTAATTCTTTGAAGAGTTGTGTAGTCAATGCAGAAACTTTCTCTAATACTTGCCGAATAACCTCAGAAATTTATGTAATCCTTATATTTATAGTTGTGGAGAGTAGGTAGTCCAAGTGTAAATAATCGCTTCTACCTTATTTTAATTGATCCATCCAGTTATTAATCTTATCACAAATGTTGTGTGATAAGACTGCTTGTGATTAGACACAAATATATCATTTGGGACACTTGATATGTTTAATTGGCTGTTGAACTTGACTTGGCTTGCCACATTCTTTGAACGTGCGGCCTCATCTTGTTGGTCTTTAATTTGTCTGGGACACTACACCACTTGATACGTAGCATGAGTTTGGGCTTCAAAGTGAGATGGATCTTGATGAGGAATAAAATGGACTTATTATTTTTTAAAGCCCAAAATAATTTCAAACCCAAGAACATATGGATCAAATTCAAATTTAATATAAATTTGATCCAATAAATTTTAGGGGAAAAGACAAAAATAACACCTAAAACTAAATAATTTCACAAAACTAACACCTAAATTTAAAAACCCAGAAAATAACACTCGATCATGGTGACTGCTTACCCCAAAATCTCCACTATCACAACTATATACTTAGACGACTACACGTATTTCACTAGTGCTTGGATCTATCAACCAGCACTAAAAAAGAATTGTAATAAATTTGGTACGACTCCTTTTCTTTTTTAAAGATTCTACTATTTTTTATTCTTTTTAAACAATTGAGTAATTGCTTTTTTAGATTATTTTGCATTCACCAACATTATTAAAATAACATACTATTTATTTTGTTTAGTTTTACTTATTTATACAATAAAATACAATACCATATATTTTTAATATAATACAATTGTTAAAGATATATATATTTATATATAACAATGATAAAGTTTCTATATATATACATATTCTATATAATAATTATAACATTTTTATACATATTCTATACAAATTTAACTACAATTATTATTTAGATACATATTTTATACGACTCTATATAGTTTCTACATGCATTCTAAAAATATATCAATCTAGTATAAGAGAGTATCAATTGAGTATATAGCCACTGCAAGTGTATCAATGTAGTATAAAAATGTATTAATGTGGTATAAAAGAGTACCAATTGGATATTGGGATTCCATGTGCTTGCATAGAATTTCCTTTCTCTTTTTTTAAAAAGTGTATTAATATAGTATAAAAGTTTATCAATGTGGTATAAAAGTGTATCAATTGAGTATAGATATTGCATGTGCCCAATTGGGCCAAATGGCTAAAAAGGGGAATTAATTTGTATAAATAACATAAATACCAACCCTTTTGGAAGTAATTACACTCTCTACCACTTTTTAAATTACTTTACTCTCTCTCTCTATTAATATACATAGCATAGCCGACATATACATAGCATTCTGTGTATATGTTGGGACTTTTGTAATATATTTAGGGAGTTAAAATTTTTTGTATTATTGAAAAGATAAGTTGTGTATTTATGTAATTTTTAGAATTAATTTAGCCGACTGGCTACAGTATGTCCACCTTTTCACATGTGGGCCATTTTTTTTAAATGGCCATGCCATGTCCTTTTTCCTAAATTTTATGTGTCTACAAATACATTTAACCATGATTTCAATTATATTTATTATCTTTTTATTTTATAATTATTTTAAATTTATAAATTTTTATTAATTATTATTATTAGCAAAAGATGTAGAAATTTTGAAGAAAATAATCCGTAAGAAACAAAAATGGTTTTTTGGGACAAAATTTTTACGTAATTTTTTTCCAAAATCTTTTGCATAACTTTTTTGAAGAAAATTTGTCCTAGATAGAGATGTCAAAATGAGTTGGCCCAATCCAACCTAATCCAAACCTAGCAGACTAGAGAATTAAGTGGGCTAGGACGAGTTATCCCTTTTAACTAAAGGGCCTTTAAAATAGTGACCCAACTCAGCCCTAAGCGGGCGGAGGGTTGACCCTTCAAAAAAATAAAAGCAACCCAAAACATGATAAACTAAAATATTATAAGTACTAAACTATCACCAATTTTTATGGTTTCACTTTAACATGTCTCCTACTAGTTTTTAACATGTTATAGACATCTTACTAATACCTTCAAGAGTTGTTAGGTTTGGAAAGAGTTATCCTGGGATAATTAATCTTAGAATTAGTTATTTCATTATGGATACAAATAATTTATCTCATCACTATGATATAAATGGTGCAATAAATAATGCCGAAATTAACTAATACCTCACACCAAACATAAAATAAAATAGTCCTTCATTTTATCTCAGACTATTTATCCCTTATACCTTACATCAAATGATTCTTTAATTGTAATTAACTCATGACATTTACTGTAATAAGAAAAAAAAATGATGATTAGCTACAAATTCCACAGAAAAATTCTAATAAGGTTAAGATATTAAATATAGCTATACACAAAATATCTGCATAAAAGAAGTAAGATTATAACAAAAAAGAGCTTAAATTTAAAGAACAAAATATTGCATTAAGTAAAGATAACAACTACTAAATCATCACGAGTAAAAACAGTTTTTTAAAGTTCACAACTAAAACCAGCTTACCAGGTATTTCAAACACATACTAAGAACTTTAAAAAAAATTAATATCAATCAAAGAATGGATAAAAAAATAAGTAACTAGTTAGAAAAATTTGATAAAATTTTAATTCCTAATAAATAAATAATTAATTTTAAAATATTTAATAAATAATTTTAATGTCCCACCTGATGGGCTGACAGGCTGACGGGTTGGGTCTCATGTGTCTCTCACGTCAATACAGTTAGCGAAAAAATACAAGTACAAAATATGCATTCACATTGTGGTTGCCTATTTTTGTAATTAATAGCTAAAACTAAGGCAAATATATAGCCATACTCTTCTCTCTCCGACCCCTGAACGGCACCTCCGACCACACTCCTACCTATACATATATAACATACGCATACACACAATACATATCCCTCCCTATTACTATTCTCTCTGCTCCACTCCTCCCTTCAACAATGCAGCCTCCAACTGCCGCTGCGGGCAACGATGTGGACCCTACAATCTGGCGTGCTATTGCCGGTAACTCTGTTCGAATCCCCGCCGTCGGCTCCAGGGCTTACTACTTCCCTCAAGGACACGCTGAACATGCAAGTTCTACTTCCCCTGTTTTACTCTCCGGCGTTATCCCTCCCTTCATTCTCTGCCGTGTACTCTCTGTGCGGTTTCTCGCCGACGCCGTTACCGACGAGGCATTCGCTAAAATTTTCCTAGTTCCGGTTAATCAGTGTTATGGTAACGACGTTACTACTGTGAATGTTGATGAGGAGGAGGACGTGGAGAAGGAGGTTGTTTCGTTTGTGAAGATTTTAACTCCGTCAGATGCGAATAATGGAGGAGGTTTTTCTGTACCGCGGTTTTGCGCTGATTCTATATTCCCTCGGCTTAATTTCGTGGCTGATCCGCCGGTTCAGAATTTGGTTATTCGTGATATTCATGGTTCTGAGTGGGAATTTCGGCACATTTATCGTGGTACACCTCGCCGGCATTTGCTCACTACTGGCTGGAGTAAGTTTGTTAACAGTAAAAAACTCGTTTCCGGTGATTCCGCTGTCTTCATACGGAAAAATAGAACTGGAGAACTCTATGTCGGTGTTCGACGAGCTATAAGAGGAAATGAAAATTGCCAGAGGTGGACTTCTACTCTTTTGAAACGTGAACAAACCAGTAGCAGTGGTAGTAACGGGGAAGTGCGTTGGAGGACTGGGCAAGGGCGGCTGCCGATGGAGGCTGTTAAAGAGGCAGCGGAAATGGCGGCACGGGGAATGCCATTTGAAGTATCGTGTTATCCGCGTCCAGACTGGGCAAGTTTTGTGGTGAAGGCAGAAGCAGTAGAGGCATCATCAAATATGTTTTGGACAGTCGGTACACGGGTTAAAATGGCTGTAGAGACGGAGGATTCTTCTAGGACGGCTTGCTTTCAAGGGACCGTTTCCTCTGTCATTTTGCCTGAAAATGGCCCTTGGCGTGGATCTCCATGGCGAATGCTTCAGGTAACTTATGATTCTGTAGCTTTCTGTTGATGCATTAGTATTTCTATGTCTATATATTAGAGTTATTTGAACTGTAGACTAGTTAAAATTGTTGTCATTTGAGCATGGAACTGTTAATGATATTGCATTGGTTTTTCTTTTTTCCTTTTTCCTGATCAAAACTGTCGTCGATATCTGACTTCAGGGGACATTGTTGTCATTGTCAGACATAGCTGTTGTGAATATGTTGCTTTGGTCAATCAATTAGTTGTCTGCAGTTGATAGTAGTATATCTATGCTCCTACTAATGCTTTGACTTTTCGGGACCTTTCTCAAAGATTTACAGATGATAAGCCTAACTTCTTTTTATGTTAGTGCATTGTCTATATCACTTTATATAGTTCAGGAAGTAGAAAAATGGTCTGTGGTATGTTACAGGATGGATCGTATTTTATATACTAAACTTTCTGATTCGTGATATGGTAGTGGTAACTTTGGAAATGCATTGAAGGACCAATAACGTGGGTTGCGACAGAGGTAGTTGTGAGACAGAGAACTGCTCTCGAACAGCTTGAATTGTAGACTAGTTACAGTAGTTGTCATTTGAGCATGTTTTCTTTCAGGAAAAATGACAGATGAAACCGACCCTTAAAAGCAAGCGGTTCTGGATGAATCCTCTGTTTCTACATCCATCTTAACCCTTGTACCCGAGTGTCCAAAGATGTAATTGTTAATGATAGTATATTTTTTCTCTAACTAAAACTGCCGTTTGTTTCTGACCTCAAGGGACATCATTTTCACATGTAATTCTCTTCAGTATGTTGGGATGGTTAATCAATGCATTTTCTGTGGATTGCATTTCATAGCAATATATAAAACATGACGTAATAATGCTTTGTCCATTTCAAATGTTACCGTCTCAAAAAAATAAATATTGCCCTTTTCGTTTCTCAATTGAACTTTGTGAGATAAAACAGATCTACTGCAGTGGAATATTTCATTTAGTAGTAGTAAATGGTGAATTTTGTTTACCTGTAACATTACAACAACAACAACAACAACAAACCCAGTGTATTCCCACCTAGTGGAGTCGGGGGGGTAAGATGTACGCAGTCCATACCTCTACCTCTGATGAAGTAGAAAGACTATTTCCGATAGACCCCCGGCTCAAGACACGAGATACCACACAAACACATAGTAAAATACAGAAGCAGATTACATAACATAAATACGGCACCCATAAGTCATATAAAACAGAGGAAAGCAACGGAAAGCACACAGATTCGTAATAAAACATGGAACACGGAAGACGGAATCATAACAGGAATAAAACCCCCACCAAGTAATTCCCTACACTAGCGACCCAAACTGGCCCTAATCCTCTGCCGAAATTCGCGCCCTCCAGACCTTCCTATCTAGGGTCATGTCCTCGGTGAGCTGTAACTGTTCCATGTCCCGCCTAATCACCTCGCCCCAGTACTTCTTTGGCCTACCCCTACCCCGCCTAAAACCATCCAACGCTAGCCTCTCGCACCTACGGACCGGGGCATCCATGCCCCTCCTCTTCACGTGTCCGAACCATCTCAATCGTGCTTCCCGCATCTTGCACTCCACTGAAGTCACACCAACCTTCTCCCGGATAGTCTCATTCCGAACTCTATCCCCTCTAGTCAGTCCACACATCCAGCGCAACATCCGCATTTCTGCCACCTTCATTTTCTGGATGTGAGAGTTCTTAACTGGCCAACACTCCGCTCCATACAACAAGGCCGGACGGACTACCACCCTGTAGAATTTGCCTTTAAGCTTGGGCGGCACCTTCTTATCACACAGCACCCCCGACGCGAGTTTCCACTTCATCCATTCCGCCCCAATACGATGCGAGACATCCTCGTCAATCTCACCGTTACTCTGGATCACGGACCCAAAATACTTGAACTTATCCCTCTTACATACCTCCTGTGCTTCCAGCTTCACTACTACCTCATTCTCCCGCCTCACGTCATTAAACTTGCATTCCACATACTTTGTCTTGCTTCTGCTCACCCTGAACCCTTTAGACTCAAGAGTTTGCCTCCACACCTCTAATTTGTCATTCACACCCCCTCGAGTCTCATCTATCAGAACTACATCGTCTGCAAAAAGCATACACCACGGCACCTCCCCTTGAATGCGCCGCGTCAACACATCCATCACCAACGCAAACAAAAAGGGACTAAGAGTAGATCCCTGGTGCAATCCTGTCAGGACAGTGAAATGCTCTGAGTCTCCTCCCGCCGTCCTCACCTGGGTTTTCGCTCCATCATACA
Source organism: Capsicum annuum (assembly GCF_002878395.1). Lineage (NCBI taxonomy): Eukaryota > Viridiplantae > Streptophyta > Magnoliopsida > Solanales > Solanaceae > Capsicum > Capsicum annuum. The sequence goes on along the minus strand of NC_061114.1, from coordinate 131,822,454 downwards.
TATCCTTAATTACTCTGGTATATGCCAGCGGTACTCCACTCACCTCCAAGCATCTCCAAAGCACCTCCCTGGGGACTTTGTCGTATGCCTTCTCCAGATCGATAAACACCATGTGCAGATCCTTCTTCCGCTCCCTATACTGCTCCACCAACCTCCGCACCAGGTGGATTGCCTCCGTCGTCGAGCGGCCGGGCATAAATCCAAACTGGTTTTCCGAAATAGACACTATCCGTCTCAGCCTCACCTCGACCACTCTCTCCCAGATCTTCATAGAGTGACTCAATAACTTAATCCCCCTATAGTTATTGCAACTCTGAATGTCCCCCTTATTCTTATAGAGAGGGACCATGGTACTCCACCTCCACGCCTCGGGCATCTTTGCCGTCCTGAAGATTTCATTAAACAATCCAGTCAACCACCTTACACCAGCCTCTCCAACGAACTTTCAAAACTCCACCGGTATCTCATCCGGCCTCGTCGCCCTACCCCTTCGCATCCTGCGGACAGCTTGTCTAACCTCTTCTACCTTAAAACGTCTACAATAGCTAAAATCCCGACACTCCTCTGAGTGCTCCAGTTCCCCTAACACAATAGCTCTATCCCCTTCGTCATTCAAGAGCCTATGAAAATACGACTGCCATCTTTTCTTAATGTGGCCGTCCTCCACCAACACTCTACCGTCCTCCCCCTTAATGCACCTCACCTGATCGAGGTCACGACCCTTTCTCTCCCTAGCCTTAGCAGTGGAAGAAACGACCACAGCGACAGCAACCACAGACAACAGACAATGTCCACAAATTCCACGCAAGTCAAGGTACAGGGGCTACTACTAGCATAATACTAAGAATGGAATATGAAATAATGAAATAAAATGGAATATGAAATAACGAAAATAACAAAGGTTAGAAGTCACCGGATTACGCTTGGAGCTGCGGCTGCTTAAGACGGAGCGGCGGGTGGCGGCTGGAGACCGAGGTGGGGGGAGGGCTGGTGTACCTCGCGGGGGGCGGGGGGGGGGGTACGGACAGGACAGGTAAGGGTGGGGGGGGGGGGGGCCCGGCGGTCGGGTCGGCGGTCGGGTCCGCGGTCGGCGGCCGGGGATCAGAGGTCGGGGCCGGCGGTCGGGTCGGGTCGGCGCCGAAGGTCGGCGACGGTGCCGGGGACCAGGTACCGGTGCGAGAGGGAGGGAGAGAGGGTAGGGAGAGAGAGAGAGAGATCGGGCCGGAGGTCGGCGCCGGGGGCCGGAGGTCGGGCTCGGAGATCGGGCCGGGTCGGCGCCGACGGTCGGCGCGGGGGGCTCGGAGATCGGGCCGGAGATCGGCGCCGGGGCTCAGAGATCGGGCTGGAGGTCGGCACCGGGGGCCGAATCGGCGCAGACGGTCGAATCAAGTTAAACAGTACCTTCAGAGAGAGAGAGAGAGACAGAGAGAGAAAATAATTTCCTTCTGTGAATTCATCTTACATCCTCGTTTACCTGTAACATTAATCTAGGAAAAGTAGATCGAACCCATTAACGGAGAATAAAAAGCATTGATTGACATAACCTACTGGGAGTCTGCAAGTTTCTATGATTAGCTTCAGAAGGTACAGAATCGTTTCAGAAGATGGAAGAGTACTGATCATGTTCACGCCAACTTTTCCTTGACGGACTTTAACACGTACATGGCTGATATGTTTGAATCGTAGATGTGGATGGTAGCAGAAGAACTTTAATCAGTATCCCAGAGATTACAAATGAATTGGGCTGGAATTATACTGCTAAAACAAAATTGTGAAATGCATGACGATGAATCTTCACCAGAATGAAGCTCCTTCATAAACCTTCCGAATTTAGGAAAGAGAGAAGGCACTGACCTCCTATTCTCCCTTTAGATAGTTAAAACTCAAAAGGCCCCTATGAGGAGGTTCGTGTAGCTTAATTGGTTGAAAAGTTGCATGACTTTGAGGGAGAAAGTTGAGTGTTTTTTGGGAAAATTACACTTAATGCTGCTAATAGCAAGATGAATGCGAGAGGGGGAAAATGTGCTCTAATCCACCTTGAAGTGTTTTTTTATTACTATGATGTCCGGTTCAACTTTTACGCACCTCGACTAAATCCACGAGATAACTGCCACCTCCCCATCAACAACAAATATCAGGTAACTCTGTCCACTAAGGCTAAGGGACAAATGGGAAGAGCTACCTAATGTTTTTCTGTCTCCGCTGGGGATTTGAACTGAGACCTTAGGTTCTTAGCCCACTTTATTGACCACTTGGCCACCCCCTTAGGTGCACCTTGAAGTGTCTTTTCACAGGGCCTTTATCAATGAAGTGCCTGTTAAAGGGGTTAAACCAAAGGGAAGTCTTGAGGGTTCGATCTTTTCTTTTTAGAAGGTAAGTAGGTTATGCATTGAAAATGCAGTAACTTAGCACTAAGTTGGTGTTAATGCAGTACAAGAGGTAGGCCGAAGAAGTACTGGAGAGAGGTGATTAGACTTGACTTGGAGCTGTTACAGCTTACTGAGGACATGACCCTAGATAGGAAGGTGTGGAGGTCGCGGATAAAGGTTGAGGGCTAGTGCGTGTGTGGGTTGTAACTAGTAGTTAGGGAGCTCTGGTGCCACCGTGTTAGTAATCCTAGGATTGTGACCTTTGGTAGGAGCCGCTAGTGTATGCTATTGCTAGGTGGGTGTCCTTTTCTTACTCCTTATTTCCTACCTTTTATTTTCGTGTTGCTCGTTTTTTTTCGTGTCTCTCTTATTTCTATATTTTACTATTTCTTATTTATTATTTCGGTTATGCCACTCTTTCGGTTTCATGTATTACTATGACCTTGAAACTTTTTCTTTATCTTCAGCCGGGTGTCTATCGGAAACAACCTCTCTATTTCTTCGGAGGTAGCGGTATGGACTGCATACATTCTACCCCCAGACCCCACTTGGTGGGATTACACTGTGTTTGTTGTTGTCCTATTCTTGTAACAATTATATGAAATCTAACAAATTATCTTCATCCTTACATCTTATAGATTACACTAAAGGCCACAAAAAATTTGTATTTAAGTTGTTGTGCGCTAACTTCTTCCCTTCAAAGCATCTCACATTTCCTTTTTTCCATATATTCTAGCATATATATGCAGGATGGTGTATCAAATCTTTTGTAATGGTTGCAAAACCCTAAGGAGTCATTGGGTTTGCGAACAAGTTATACTGAGATTACAATGTGAAGATTATAGTACGGGGATTATATAATAACGACATTATTTAATTGATATATATATATATATATATATATTTTAGATATTTAGTTCATTAAACTAGAATGGGATATACAAGATATAATACAAAACATAAATAATACTTTAGGTAAATTTGGATTAATTTCTATTTTAAATTTTAATCTTGGCCTTCTTAAATGACTTTGGGACAACCTTCTTAAAAAATGACATTAGGAGAAGAACTTTCAAGAAGGACATTTTGTCATTTGGTTATTATATCATCTCGGGATTAGCTAATTTCGCAATTGTTACCTCACATTGAATGTGGTATAAAAAAAATTCCGACAATTCTGGTGTAAATAATTGAGAACACTTATATTAGGATAAAAAAATTTCACCAAACAACACTCAAGGGTGTGGCCTAGTGGGTTCAATGAAGTGGATTGAGCATCATGAGGTCTCAAGTTCAATTCCTAAAATGACAAACATTAGTTAATTTCTTTTCATCTGTTCTAGCCTTGGTGGAAAGAGTTACCTGGTATGATGTTGGTGGTAAGTGGCAGGTATCCCGTGGAATTAGTCAAGGGATGCGCAATCTGGCTCAAACACCACAATTATAAAAAAAAGTTCAACCAAAATGCGATAAAATAATCTCATGTTTTATACAAGGTTATAAAAAAAGTTCAACCAAACATGTGACAAAATAATCTCATATTTTATACCGGCATTATTATCCGTATATGACCCTTGAATGTCCTTGGGTTAGAATGTGAAAGCCAATAGGAAATATTCATATATAATCGGGGTTGTTCAATAATTTTAACCGACAAATCTAGATTAGTCGGGCCTACGATGAGATGGTTACTCCAAACGAAAAAAAGACCAAAAGAATAAATTTACTTGGATTGTCTCATGAAAGTTGCCTTGATGCCGTTGCCAGTGTTCAGGAAAGTGTGATGCGAGAAAAAGCGACAAGGCTTCGCATCACGTGTTACGTGAAGTGTAAAGAGACGCAAGCACATCATTGAAGTGAAACATAATTTAAAAGAGAAAAGACTAAATAGAGCATCTAAACAGTAAGACATAACTAGAAAGACCACAACAACTATATAATCAACAATAAAGACAATATATATAAACAAAAGTTTAAATTAAACACCAAAATCACAGATTTGATCCCCAGAATACTTGCTGCGAAATAGACTAGCTAAACAACACAGACCACAATAGTAAAAACAATTCAACATAAAAGCAAAACAAGCTAGAAAAAAGAAGAAAAATCAAATTTAAATTAATAATGTTTCAACGTCGAATTCTTGTTTTTTTAAAGCTCATCTACTTCATCAAGAAGAAGAAGAAGTTGCAGCAGTGGACTTCAAAGTTAACCCTAGAAAACCACATCAACGGACTCTTTTTGAAATATAAAATTGACCTTAAATATAAAATCAACATGAAAACTTTTTTAAATTTAAAATTGACCCTAAATATAAAATCAATGTGATGCGCTCGCATCTCGCATAGCCCTGTGATGCGCTAGCTTCTGTAAGGTTGGATCACATCAGCCACACGCGCGAGAGGGGCTCACATCGCTACGTATCATCGCATTATGTGACGATGCGAACAAATTCCTGAACACTAGACATTACAACTATAACTAGAGCCTGTTCGGATTGGTTGATACGTAGGCTTATAAACTTTTCTAGTGGATAAAAATAATTATTTATGATAAAAAAAGTTAACAAATTAATCAAAGCAAAACAATTGTTAAGCAAAAGCAATAAGTTGGACAACCCCAACTTTGTTGCTTTTGATTTTAAAACACTTAACTCAAAAGCTACTCTGAATTTTGCCGAACACTCTTAAAACATTGAAAAGAATTTAAAATCAGTTTTTGAGCCCATCTAGACATGCTCTTGTCCTCTGGTGGAATTGTAACCTATTTTTGCGACAGGTAATGGACATTGTTTTGGCAGGATAGGAATCAAATTAGAGTACAATTTTTTGTTGTTGGGCTTCTAATTTGATTATATTGGCATTTGTTTTGTCAATTTTACCATTATTGAGCATTACGAGACATGCTTAGCCCCATGCACTTTCCAACCATTCATGAATCGTAGTTTTCTTGACATTATCCAACCCAATATAGAATAAGTAGTCATCACAACTATAATACCAAATGTGACTCGAAGTTGAGCTTACATGGAGCAATAACGACTTGAGAAAGCGAAGGATGTATAGGATTGCGTCTTCACGTTAACTCCAATTCAATGCATTGCCTAATCACTCACCTAGTGTGTTTAAGTCAATTTCATTAGTTATGGATTCTTAATTTCTTCTATAGTGTTACTAATCTTCTAGATTCTTAATTACCCATTAATATCCCCAATAAAACGGGATACTATCCTAGTTAACTCTCTCAAGTTCAATCAAACCGTGTTAAGTTTATCCAATTATGGCTACAGAGTGAAGGCTATATCCGAAGTCTTAATCATGTAATTTAGGTTATATTAATTCTTTAAAATATCCAATTCCTTGTTGGTTAATCTCAGCGCAATCTTAAATTTCTTTTTCCGAGTTCAAACCAAAGTAAATGAGTTCTTAAAGAGTTGATAGGAATCAAAGGAACAATGCAATGCATGATTAATCGAATGAAAATTAAACCAAATACAGCTGGTAAGAAATAGTTACAACAACATACCCAATGTAATCCCATAGGGTGGGGCCTAGGGAGGGTAGATGTACGTAAAACTTACCCTTACCTCGTGGAGGTAGACCGGTTGTTTCTACAAGACCCTCGGCTCAAGTAATGCATACCAAAGTAGTTTGAAAAGGAAAATACAAAAGTAAGGAATGACATAACAGATCTAAGTTGCTCGGATTGTAGTGCGGGTGCCCTTTTCGGGTGCTCATCCTGAGGTCGGATCCTCATAATTTTAATTTTAATATTCAGGGATATGAATCTAAGTATGGATATGGGTGTGAGGATTCAACTAAAAATAATGCAAATATCTGAAAATAGAATTTTAAAACCTAAATTATGAGATATTATGTGAAAAACTTAAGGAGAAAATATTGATCAAGAGGACTTTCCTAGAAGGAAATAAGGAAAGGAGTGACAGAGCAATTTTTATATACAAGGTATTCCATTTCCTTCAATTTCACCTTAGCTTTTGTTTGATTACAAAAATCATTGGATCTGCCCGGAATTTCTCAGTCGATTTGGGTCAAAGCACCCAAAGTTGATTGACCAAATCAGGCAAGGATCCACACCCACACCCATGTTTGCGTCGTGTCGGGTACGACACCGAACGAGCAACTAAGTAGCAAATAATAGGGAAAGTGTTACATAACATTCCAAAAGAGGTATAGTAACAATAACAAAATAATGCGATAACCGAAGCACAAGAAACAACTGCTAGTAACAGAAATGGAAAGACAAGAAACAACGACAATAATGCTAATACTACTGGTGTGAGAGGAGAAACATGTACTGCACCAAACTTCCACCAAGCCTATCCCGCAAGAAATAAATTAAAATGTTAAATTAACTAGTTTGTTCACAACCCTAGTTGTGGAGCTTATATAACAACCATCTTCCAATCCATACTAATCCAAATATCATAATAACAAGGATGGGTTTAAAGATAGAGAATTTTTTTGAGAAAACCCTAAGCATTGTGCCGTCTTCAATCCAAGGTGCAGGAAACTTAAATCTTGCTCCCAAGCTCTGATTTCCAAACAAATATAGCTTCCCGAATGTCCAAATATGAGTATTTATATGATTGGGAATGACCTACAAAATTCATCCAAAAACACCCCTCCGATCCTGATATTCTTTAGTGCTGAGATGTCGGGCCATAGGCTGTGTCAGTAACAATAGCATATTCCTGATTTAGTTCAGGTCTCTTTGTGCTCGGTCACAGTTAGAGACCTGTGATCTGCAATGCTGCATTTTCCTTATTTGACAATTTCCCTCTATCCCGTGTCTGACACATGCCCTGCAATCACACCAATACTCAGATCCTTCCAGTTTCTTCTTGTGGCTTAATTTTATTTGTTTCTCTTATTGTTCTCTAAACTTCCCCCAAATCATATAAAACCTGAAAATGCAGACAAAATCGGTTATTATTGCTCTAAATTCTTCAATTAAAACACCAAAATATTAAGGAAATGATACTTATAAGTTGGTATTTGTTAATCACCATCGAATTTTGTCCTCTTCTTCTTGACTGGGGTACGGATATCTCACTCTCTTTAAGGAGATTCAACCCCACTACGGCATAATTTACACTGATCCAGCAGTATATCTCTTGACTATACAACAGTCCATCATCGATGTATAACTCAAGCAACTATGGACTAGTTGATGAGTCCAAAGCTCCACCACAAGAACACCTTCCTTCAACATATAAAACTCTCTTTTGTATAGTGAATATAGTTAAAGACTCAGAATATTTTCTCTTTCTCAACTCTCTCTTTCACTAATATAATTACTCTTTTTTGTGTAGTGATTTCTGTTACTAGTTTCTGTATCTGTTACCCACTTTGTCGTTTGGCAACACTGCTTTAATGCAAACTTTATTTGGGATAAAGTGCACTATTCACCCTTAATCTGTTGATCAAACTACTTCCTGAGGCATATTACTCCTCCAAGTGCCCCATCCATTTGATAGAATATTCTTTTGTCGGCTTTCTATCAAATGATAGAATATTCGTTTTCTTTCTTTTTTTCCTCCTCGTTTGCTTATATTCTCACCCGAGCTTCTCTATTTTTGCTTCTTCTTTTTCCTGCTTCTTGCCAGCATGATGTCCCGCTTTTTGAAATGTTGTAGCTGCCATAATTTTTCATGTTTCCTTCTCGTTATCCATTCCTCATTAGCAGTTCTCATCTCGCGCAAGCTCTATGTTCTCTCAATTAATTTTTCAACTAGTAGATGTATTAGGGCAATTCCATTAAAATCTGGAGCATACCAACCCCCCTCCTCCTGTGTGTTCTACTCTCACATCTGGTGGTGCTTACACCTTTGCATATTTGTGCTTCACAATTGTTTTTAGTAAGTTCTAAATTGTGTTAAGGGTAAGTAGTGCATTTACTGACGTTTATTTTGCTTTACATCAGCCCAATGTCTTTGAATCTCATATTTAGAAGGGCTGTGCCAAGTAATAATTGATGTTCAATCTCTAGTTTCCTTAATTGTCCATTATATTTGATCTCTATAATTGACTTATTATGCTAGATCAGGTGTCACATCTAACAAGAGTTGTTTTCCAATAAATTATGTATGGAGCCACCGAGGTATGGAGGAAGTGGGTGCCACGGTTTTCTTGCCTTTCTCTGCAGTTTGGTTCAATAATCTTTTTCGCCAATTAATTTACTTTGTGTCTTTTTGTATGATATGGTGAATCCTACCCCACCTCCCTCCGACATTCTGCCTAGAAATCAACAGTGGCCATAATTTGAATCAATGTTTTACCTTATCAATAAAAAGAAATCAACAGTGGCCATTTCCCACTTTACTCCCTTGCATGACTTGTTTTGGTTGGAAGTGCTCTTGCCAATTGAGCAACCTCACTGTCATTGTCAATTGGGATCACTCAAATATTATAAGTTGCCAAGTCCAGAAGCATTATCCTTTGGGTTCTCTTTTTAAAATAAGTGATATAGCTATTACCTTTTGGTTGGCTGCGGTTTTACTCCAAGCCTCATTTGCATGCCAATCTGAGATTCTTGTGATTTTCTATTGCAGATTACTTGGGATGAACCAGAAGTTCTGCAGCATGCTAAGAGGGTGAATCCTTGGCAAGTTGCGTGCATTCTTTCAACCCCACAGCTTCACTTTGGATTTCCTCCTTCAAAGAAAATAAAACTGCTTAATTGGTTGCCACATGATGGAGAGGAAAAACTCTTCTTCCCTATGACTGGGTTGAGTAATCCTATGATTGGTCTCTGTAGCCCATCATTAGGCAATTGTATATCTTTTTCTGCGGGCATGCAGGGAGCCAGGCAAAATCAAATTTGTGTATCAAGTTTATCCAATGTTAAAAGCAATAATAACCTTGGGTTGTGCACTAACAATAGCTTAGATGAAGAAATCAATCCAAAGCTTGAGAGTGTGTCCACCAAACTGAATATAGGCAGTTCATATTCAGACAACTTATCTCCAGATAGTCAGAGCAGTGTGCATTTTTGGGACAATGAGCTGGTTGCGAAACCGGGTTCCAGCTCTTTGACAAAACAGCGTGTCAATTCTTTTCTGTTATTTGGTAAGGTCATCCATGTTGAAAATGTAGGAGGTTTTGATGGTTTTGGTTGCTGTGAAAATGATAGCATTCAAGTGTTTAAAGAGATAGATGGTGCATTCAAGTCAAATGTCTCTCAGAATAAACCCTGTTTCGAGCTGTTTGACAATGTTGATGTCCAACACCAAAGAGCCTCAGCTGTCGAAGCATGTTCTCTATGAGATATAATCCATCATTGCCGTCAATTGGAAAGCTGTACAGGTAAACACTACTTACCCGGACTATGCCTTGACAGAACAGATGTAGCTATTAGCTCCTGCAGATTTATACATTCACTCTTTCTGCTATATATATATCAAATGGTTTTTGCTGGTTCATTTTATATTTATCTGAAAATATGAGATTTTCAAGTACAAATACTAGTATTCTTGTATGATAGGAACTGAAGAGAACTCCCATTTTTCACTTCTGGAGAGTAAGCCTGATCCAATGAGTGGGATTTTCTGGTTATTTCTAAGCGGACAGTAGAAAGTTTCTACTAGAAACTCGTGAAATTGAGATGATTTTCTGTTATAAATCATGTTATTTCTGGTTCATTTTATTCAAGTCTGAAAAAGTGAGATTTTAATTTTCAAGTACTAATCTTAGAGTGCTAAATTTTTCTAAACTGAGATCACATTCTAGGCCGGTGGAAGTGAATCACTGGTTGCTACACTTACTATCATTCTTGTGCTAATAATTAGAATTAAAGAAAACTTCCAATTTTCACTCTTGAAGTTGCGAGTAACTTCATGAAATTGAGATAGTGGAGTTTGAAATGCTCTGTGCGGTTCCTTTTTATTAAAACAAAAGTTAGTTATATTTGATCTCTGTTGTTTCATGAACTGTGTGTGTTTTTGAATTATTCATGATTTTGTGTTATGCCGGCACTTCAGTTTGTTTTAATTACTACTTGACTAATGATATAACATAAAGTTAGATGTTTTGGAACTTGGGAGTTGTCTTTTGTCTTCCTAACCCTCCGTTATAGCTTTCAATTACAGTTGAATGATGATTATGGAGATGGATATTGCTGATTCTTCATACAGCATGCTCTGCTTGCAGTAACTTTTTTTTTTTTTTTCTAATTTGTAGCAGTTATCCAAGGGAGGAGTTGGTTCCAGCAGTGGTTCCATTGTGGAACTTTGCTTTCTCTTCGTTATTCAGAACTAATGTAGGCTTTAGTTTAAAGACGTTGGATGTCAAGTAAATCTGTGTTTGCTTGATACTGATCAGTACATTAGATTGTATTTCATATGTTACAACACGTCTTTGAAAAATGATGTAATGCCCAGTTAAGTCTTTTAGATGCAAGTTAAGAGTTTGCTATGCATGGTGGATGCTTGTGATCGAATTAACAAATTTTCCTGGTATTCTACGTTGGCTTATCTTTTTTCTTTTGGTATGACTTCGCATGAAATGCAGGGCTGTGTTCACTCTTTTGGACCTCTTTCTCCACTCGTTTTCCTTTTCAATGTTTGCTTCCTTACTTTCTGAACGCATCTGGAATCTAGTTCGATGACCTGAAAGGATGGTACTATCACAAAAAAGAACAAGGTCCCTCCTGTAGTGACTTTAAATAAATAGGATTATGTGTTACAGGTATTATTATAATAATTGTAATTGTAACTCCTACAACCATGTTTGTGAACCAAGATCTATATACGTAGAAGAGTCATGATTCTTAACAAGAAGTGTGTTCCTTCGTATTTTCTCAAGTACTAATTAGAAACAAAATAAGACTTGGTGTACTGTGCAAAAGACTAGCCATTTTTATTTTATTCTTTTAGAAAAACTAAATTGCTATTTTGAAGTGAACATGAAGGATTGAAGGTGATGAGATGAACTCGCATTTAGGCCCTTGTGAAGCCCAGACATGACCTTAGCTATCACAAGTTTTTCGATCTTTTACACAAAGCAGTACCAAATTAAAGCTGCATTAGCCTTCACAAATGATATGGCTTGTCGTTAAGAATTCTTCCGTGATTTTTTTTTTGATTATCGGTCACCCAAGATGACTCTTAGCAGGACTGATTGCTACTAGATTAATCAGATATAAAACCATATTACATTATATTTAATCACCCTTCAGGAATACAAGATGGAGCTTAGGTACACCGTTAAGTAGAATGTTTCAGAAGCGGTGTGATAAAAACCTGATTTTCTTGGTCGTACATTACAAATCACCTCAGCTTATATCCTGAAAAACCTGAGTGGAAGAACTGCCCCGACATTCGCATAAAAAGATGTTTAACTTTAATCATCATTAACTTCTGCAAAATCAGTTACTCTCTGGTATTGAAATATCAACTGTAGCATTAGAGTAAACAACTTTCTCACAATGGCATAACCAGACTTAGCAGTGTAATTACGTGAACTAGCATAGTGCCAAAAATCTATCCATCCACACCACCAGTTTAAAAAAAAAAAAAAAAGAGAATGAAGAGACTGATCCATTATCTCTTGGACAGCACATGCTGTGAAATTCAGAATTCAAACTCAAACAAAACATCAAGGCATCAGCAGCAGTTAAAATGTACACTTGAGATATGACTTATGAGAACACGATGAGCTAAAGACTGGAATCACCAGCAGCCATTTCCATCCAAACTCACACTTAATCATCATTATGACTAATGAGAACATGATAAGCTAAAAACTCGAATCACCAGCAACCAATTTCCCTCCAAACTCACACTTAATCATCATCCAGTTCACATCTTAGCCCTCTACCTGACAAGACAACATTGGAACAGCAAACAGTGACGCCTTTGTAGACCAACCTTCACACCTGGGGCTTTCTTTTATTTTGTACACAAGGGGTCGTGGTGGAGGAACCAATTTTCAACAGAGAAGAAAGTTTGATGAAGCTAGTGCTATGTTGCCAGATTCAGCACTTCCAATCCTCAGAATGCAACATCTTGTTTGAAGAAAAACGTGGACATGCACAACCATATTTGTGGGTTTATTTCAAGAAACACCAAAATGCTCCAAAGAAACACCAAAATATATCATGATCCTTTACTTTAATGAGTCAGTTCAAGTGTATGATCGAAAGTATCCTACTTCAACTTTAAACATATCACACGAGTATCTAATAAAGCATTGGAATTACATAAACAGCTTCTTTTTTTAAAAAAAAATAAACAGTACACAAAAGTAGTGCTCGATTAGTGTGTCTTCTGTGCATTCAGTGTGTTAGTTCAAAATATATGAGTCATTAACTTCATGAACTTTTCTTGAATATAGCAACACTGACAAAAGTGGAGAACAACGCCAGAAAAGCTCCATTTCTTGAGAGCATAAACTCAATGCAGGTCAAGGGTTTTGTAATCTCAGTTAAAACTTTTTGGAATTGCTCATGCAGAGCTTCCAGTGAGCTGGTGTTATCAATTACAATATCTGCCTTTGACCTCTTGAGATCCAGGGACATCTGTGCATTTATCCTGCTTTTGGCCTCCTCCATAGATCCATCTCTTGTCATGAGCCGCTGCAGCTGTGTCTCAGGGTCAAACCAAATGAACAATGGGTTTAGTCCACTTATCCATCTTGTCCTCAAACAAAAGAGGAACATCCAGAACAATAATGGAGCAACCCTGTATCCACAACTTCAAAACTTCCATTAAAATGCCGCGAGATAAATGGTGCTAGCAACCTACAGAGACATAATTCCATGTTCAAAACCTTACATTGCAAAAGAAACCATTATGTGATACTGCACCAATTCAACTCTTAGGCAATCTGATAAAACTAGGCCTAAATATTATTTAGAGTAAAGCAAGAAATAAATAGTAGCATCTATTGCAGCAAGCATATGGTGGAAAGTGGAAACTAGAGAAATGCTAGATGTTTTGAAGACAAAGGAGAGCCCATTGAGAAGATCAAAATTAGAGCAGTCAATATGGGCCCGGCCCAGCCCGCAAATTGATAGGGTTGGACTTTGATTTTTACAGCCCGTTTAAGAACAGGGCTTTTTAGCCCAGCCTGTTTAAACTCGTTGGCTCGTGGGGCTTGAGAAATATGGGCTAGGTTGGCCCGTGGGTCAAATTAAAAATAATTAAAAAATAGAATAGAGTACTAAGAATAAAAAATGAGTCCAGACAAAGTCTGTTTGGACCATCATAGATATTTAAATATTAAACATATTTATAAAATATATAAATAACTAAAAAAAAAAATACTAAATTTTTAAGGAATTAAATATGTTTAACGAAGATGATGTGGCAATGTTGAACACGCCATAAGTGTCATGTGAGTTTTTTTTCGAGGAGTTCATTATGGACTAGATATTGATATTTTTTTGTGTTTTATTTTGATCAATTAAAATAAAATTAGGTTAATACTGCTATTTAGCTAGTTATATTATTTCTCATTAACAGTTTCGTTTGTTTTTCAATATCTCTATTTGGTTTGAATTTGGTGTCAAAGGTTATTTAATTTCACAGATTATTAGAATTTTTTTGTAAATTTGAGACTTGATTAACATGTAGTAACTTTATCTAATATTATATTGTAAATATTTATGTAATTAATAATTTATAATTTAAATTAAGATTATAAAAATAATATATTTTAAAAAGTGGGCTGGCCCGTGGAGGCCCGCAACCCATAGTGTGATGGGATGAGCTTGCTATTTTCTGACCTGTCATGTTGATGGGCCAGCCTGGCCTGGCCCGTCAAACTCCAAAGCCCGTATGGGCTAATCCGGATGGGCTGGGCTGGCTCATATCGACAACTCTAATCAAAATGAACGGTTTACTTTTGATTTATTTTTGGTGTAAACAGAGTTATATTAATGATGCTGGAGCAGAGACAAAACTTATAGTATAATATCTTTAAGAATAAAAAGAGATGCATTTTTTCGCAGTTTATAAATACTTTTGACAGCACCTTCTTGGTGCTATCTTTACAAAATAGTTACCTTTTATCAACAAAAAAAATTAAAATGAAATAGTAGCCTCATATTTTGTTATTTAAGTACAGTTTACTGCTGCTTATCTTCTCCAGAGGCAGCAGTATTGCCAACGATAAAGCAAACAATTTCATCAGGCCAACTTTAGATCATTATTGCCATAAAACTACTATATAGACCATATTAAATCTTCAAGCATGCCCACAAAGTTGAGTAACTCCTATGTTTGTTGTTGGAATTGTACTCTTAAACAATCAATCAAATAAGCCTCATTCCCAAAGTAATCTGAGGTTGACTATATGAATCCTCTATCTCTGTTCAGGCTGCTTTATTCCACCACTCTATAGGTTGTCTTTTAAGACTACTAAGAGTTTCTGTAACCTGTAGCTTCTCTAAATCTAGATGTATTTCTAAACTGATATACAAATCTCTAACTAAACAAAAAAAAATAAGGAAAACACATGACCTGATATAATGTAACAAAACTATGCCTTAATCCTAAAAAATGATAGCGTTTACTTAAATCCATTGTTTCCATATTGTTCTGTTCTTAATTAAGCTTGCATGGATTCTTCCACTGATATATTCTCAGTCCATGTTACATTAGATTTGAACCGTGATCACCAGTTAATCAACCCACTGTTCAGTAAGAACCAGACTCTTCATTCTGTTAAATGTGATCTTGTTCTTTGAACAACTTCCTCCAATAGAAAGGATAATTTTATTTTATTTTTTATAAGGTAGGCTTTTACAGGTGTAAACCAGTATTAGCAGATGCTGGTAGGGGATTTGCACACAAAAGATACATTATATGCTGCTTTATGTACTCAGAAACTTAAAAATCAATAACAAACTGCCAAGTCACACCAAAGATTACTCCGATGTTTAAGTAATTAAATTTTCCTTTTTGCCTTAACAAATTCTAAGATTTAGTTCCCTTGATATCAACCAACCAAAGACTGCTTGGGTAGAGTTCCATGTATTAGTTACTGCCTTGTGAGTTCCCTTTCTGTTCCAACATCAATGGAGCTCAAACATACATTTTGGTATAATCCAGTCTAACAACAAGGAAAAAATCTAAAATGTGAAAATGCAGTGCAGGAGAAGATGATTTTGTTACTTCAAAATGGGATTCAGAAGGTGGTCGCATGCTGCCAGGGTTCATTCTTCTCTTCTGAGGATTAGTTTTTGTAAGACGAAAATCCCTTGCTACCAGCCATCGAGGGGAGTTTGGTACAACTGGTGAGGAGCTGTAGAAGATAGATCAAACCATCATCTTTACCATTTAAAAAAAAAAAGAAGTATAGATCACCCCATCAAGTTCTAAATCACTACAACTTCTCCTACTGGTTATGTCCCAGCCATAGTAAGATATAATGTCTTCAATTACTGCCTTGGCATTGGAGGAGATATTAAAGAGTTAAAGTTATTGCTTTCTTGGGGAGAATAACCTAGCCATGAATCTTCCCAGAAGTTTATCTTCATTCCATCCCCGACTTGGAAGCTACTGAGATGGTGGAACTTGTTACATAGAGCTCTAATGCGCTTCTAAACTCCATGACCATGTAGACGAGGTTTTAGGTAGTACCTGATTTTTAGAGGTGACATTTAGTTTCAAAGACATTTATCCAGCATGCGTTCTCCAAAAGACTCAATGCAGATAATAATACTATCCTTTCTTATGCAGATGTAGTTCTTTTAGAACATTGCTTTCAAGGCAATTACTAAAGCACTTTAACTTAAGCAGAATCTAGTCCAGCAAGAAACAGCAATCCTGCAATTATCTTCACATGCCTTAATGAATGGAAATAGCTTCAACCACGCGGCATCTGTAGGCCTTCATTTTTCAAAGAGTTGCTAATCCGCCAATACAATGAGATGATTTTTTTTTTACTGACCAAAGTCAAAGTAAACAACCTCTTGTGAAATGCAGGATAAGGCTGCATACAATAGACCCTTGTGGTAGGGCCCTTCCCAAGATCCCGCGCATAGCGCGAGGTTAGTGCACCGAGCTTTCATTTTTAAAGTCAAACAAATGCCATTTATAAAAGCTTTTTTATGCATTTAGTTCCAATATTTTGATATGTAAAAATTTTGATATCTCTAGTGTTTACTTGTAGTTTCAATTTCTCTGAGTTCATCCCTAATATCACTCCAAAAGTTGGTTGATGAGGATTCTCAATTACCAAGACATGGAAGCAAACTGTCTCATTTTTTGTGGAAACCTTAAAGTTCACAAGGAAGCTCCAAAATCACTATGATGAAAGCAAACCAGAATCAGCGATAGGTTCAGTTCCAGATACACAATTTTTTTCTAGATGTCTCTTTCTTGTTGATGTATGTCTGGTGAAAATGAGAAAAAGTAAGATGCAGGACTATATTTCTTCTTCTCTTGATCTGACAACAAATATCCAATTGACATAGCAAATACAGGACTAATCAGCTGCCGGGCTATTCCTTTTTATTCTTTTAACCTTTTGTTCACCTTATATCTGACTTACAGTTGAGCATGTAAAATTAATAGCAATAAACCAGGAACTCTTTAGTAGTAGAATTTTGCTCAGCAACTATTTCATAGTTTCATAACTATTTTACCTGTTAAGAAGCTGAAGTTTTCAAGGATCAGCAAATACTATTTGACCTAGCTTTGCACGATCAACTTCTCCATTATCCAGTAAGATGTCCTCACTAAATGCAGCCACAACCTTTTTCCAACCACCAGTTCCTTTCTTCAAAGCATTCTACATAATTTCATGTTTTTGTTAGTAAAAAGCTTTATCTAAGGATTTACAAAATTTAGTGGATGGAGATACAATAACTAAAGTACAAACATTAACGACTCTTTGCATTCAATAAAAAACAAAATGAACCTAGTAATAGAATGATAAAAGCAAGAGGAAAAAGTAGTTACACGAGCAACAATGTCAGCATCAACAACAGGAATGCCATGAGCCTTGAAAAGATTGGAGACAGCGCTCTTCCCCGAAGCAATTCCTCCGGTCAGTCCAGCTATCCTCATTCTTATATCCAGCAAAAATCAAGTAATGAGGAACAACTAAGGCTGCTCAAAGTCAGTTGCTTCCAATGACTTACTGTCACACCCCTTTTTTCACCAAAAAAAAGAATATGATTTTAAGTTCAAAAAAGATTTTATTATTAAGGTGACAAAAAATAAAAAATTATTTCGAAAAAGGATCATTTAAACTCAGAGTTGCCACTTGGCATAAACCTACTGTGCCAAGTCACCTTTGAAAATCCCTTTTCAAAACGATTTTGACTCTTTAAACTGATTTGCAAATAAAGATTCCGATTAAGAAATTCTGTTGACCAGGAGGAAGGTTTTAGGCACCCCTCGGTCCCGTGGTTCGACCACGGTCGCTTCGTGGAGCATATCAGCTAGTACGACACTATGAAATGATAAGACTCACATAGGACACGTACCAAACAAACAAGAAAACAAACAAACAATCAAAATGCCGAAAATAGTGTCCAATCCCAATATCCCATTGATAAAGGCTCAAAATGAAAAAGGTACTAAAATGTAAACCTAAACTAATTCTAAACTATGTTCTACTCAATGCCTCGGGCCTTCCTCGCGAACCTCCTTCGAAGACATAATACGTTGAGGCATTCCCCAATGAACAACTACAATTTTCTTCGGGAAATTCCCCGACAAATGAATACAATTTCGTGCGATAAAATAAAAATCATTCAACAAATATTCAAATATTCAACAATCCACCATTCCTAAATTTACCTACCCAACCTACCGTTTGCCTATCAATTTCAACCTAAAACATGATATTATTGCGTTCAACAACATCAAAATTAATCAAGATAACACATTAAATAAACCAAATGACATTATGAATTAGCCCACTTTCAATACCACCCCAAATTAAGATTTACCCCCAAATTGAGACTTACTCATTTAATTATCCGATTCACACAATCAATTAATCAATATCAACAATCACTTAGGATGATCCAAACATATCAAAATCAACATTAATCGAGAATGAGTTGAAGAATGGACCTTAATGCTGCTTTCAACCAAGTATTACTCAATTAAACAAGATGAAGTCCGCGCCGAGAACATCGAATCGAACCTCAACAAACGAACCCGCAAATCGAACAACCTAAACTCCACGCAACCGGTCAAAAACCGGTCCGTTTCGGTTATTTCTCGAGGATTTTGCCGGAAATGGAAGTGGGTTCGGTCGGGGTTATGCTTTTTGTATCGCCGGAGCTCCGGTGATCTCAGACAGTGACGGAAACGGATAACAAGTCGCATTTCCGATGGTAATGGCGATTCCGGCGAAAAGTTTACCAGAAAATTGAAGGCCGATCTGTTTTCTTTCTTCCCTTTACTGTTTTCCGACCAGTTTCCTCGTTGTTCTCCGGTCTCTTCCTCTGTTTTTCTGTTACTCCCCCTCACTGTTTTCCAATCACTCTTTCTCTCCTTCCTCTCGTTTTCTTCTCCGATTCATTCTCAATTCCCCTATTTTCCCTCCAAATCCGATCAAGCTCCCTCTGTTTTCAACCTCTATTCTCCCTCTTGTTCACTGCTTCTCTCCCTTTTCATTGGTTCTGCATGCGTATGTGTATATGGGTGTGTGTCGGTGTGTGTGTGACTTTTCCGGTGAGGTCTGTAAGTTTTTGTGAGTATCTCCGATGTGGTGTGAGAGTGTGTATATCAATCTGTGTGTGTTGCTGTGATGTGTAGTGTGTGTTTCGATTAGTGTGTGAGTGTATTCTTCTGTGAATAATGGAGATGGAGGAGTGTGTATATTTTGTATAGCTGTTTGTGTATGTGTAGAAGGTGATGTGTGTGGGTATACGTGCGTGTATTCTGTTAAAGCGGAAGGGTGCCCAAAAGCGTGAAAGGGTACGTGGGTATGGGGTGTAACTGGTGAGCTGTCGAAATTAGTTAGGATAGATAATTATTTTGTTGAAAATTTATTATTTTATTTTTAGTGGAGGGATATTACATGGGGTAGGTTACATAGTAAAGTGAGATAAAAATGAATAAAATTAATTTTTGAAAAGAAAAAATTACATGTCTACATTATGTCTCTCTTTGTTTGTGAACATAAAGTATTTGCAAATAAAAAAGTAAATAACGAGATAAAATTTTGACCCGACCATTATTTAAGAAAAAGAAACAGAAGAATGGAGTGCAACTGAGTCTTGATTATGGGCATCCTACCTATCCCAGGTTATGCGGGTATCAAGTCACCTATAGTTTCAAGATTGACAAGGAGGGGACTATATCGAGTTGGAGAATCGAGTGAGGTCCCGTCGAGGTTTCGGTCTGCGACTTTGTCATTACATCAAAAATGAAAATTACAAGTTTACCATATAAATGAAAGAGAAAAGTCATCATTTTCACCCTAAACTATATCCGAAAAGTCGAAGACACACGAAGTGACTTAGTACACGCCTAAACTACTTAAAGATAAATTTTTTTACCCCTAAATTTAACGCGAAAAAAATAATTATTTAAATTAAAAAAAGCGTGTCAAATTATAAATTAAAGCAAAAAAATAATTAAAATTAAAATATTACCTTCCTTCCCCAAACCCCAGAATCGCATCTCCCCTCCCCCACCCCCAAACCATCGTCACCCCTACCCCAAACTCCACCCCCACTCCAACTAACATATCTTCTTCAATGCCACCTCCCTAAACTCCACCCTCACCCCTAATTAATGCACCTTCTTTGCCCCTATCTCCCACCCTCATCGAATCGACGTTAATTTCACTTATCACCATCGATTTTTATCACAATATCACTGATTAATTATCTAATCATCATCATTAATCTTCTATCTAATAATTTAAATTTTTTTAATATCTTTGATAGATTTGTCCATATATCTCTTCCTTCATTCTAAAAGAAAAGCTTTCTTACTTCAATGAAAAATCAATGAAGACGAAAAACGGTTTTTTTTTTTCAAAGAAGAGATGATGGGTTACGGATGAACATCATGGTTAGAACAAATTGACCGTTATGGTAACTTTGTTGGTGGGATAAAGTTTATGGTGGTGATTAATTAATGGTACAACTATGATATACACTATAACAGTGGAGATTTTGTCCTAGATATAGAAGAAAAAGAAAAAAAAAATTAAATTAAAAAGAAAAAATTGTGAAAATAGTAAATTTATTACTCTTTTCGTATTATGCTAACGTTGCGCTGACGGAGCAGACACATATGCAACACCATACCTTATGCAAGTGTTATTATACTTTACAGGGTGTAGAAAAAATTACTTTTATATAGTATATGTATGTGATAGGTCACTCAAATAGTTTAGGCGTGTCTTTGACTTTTCGAGTATAGCTTAGGATGAAAATAATGACTTTTCCCTATATGAAATTACAAAATCCTATCTATACAGCTTATCTTGATTCTTGTCTTGAGTCTTCAATGCTTTCTCAAGTGATAACATATCCGATTTTCTTTGAACCAAACTTGCAAATAGATTCTTCTCCCATGCAAAATTTGGTGTTGAAGATGAACTCGAACATTGATCATGTTCTTTCATATGGGACTTTTGATCTTTGACCCTGAATTTAAAAATCTTCACCCTATTCTCCAAGTGGGCTCCTGACTTACAATTTTCACCTTGTTGCTTGGCTCTTAGTTTCTTCACCCTATTCTCCAGGCGCTCCTGACTTGCTATTTTTTCAATCTATTGACCTTCAATTTCTTTACTTTGTTGCTTGACTTTTAATTTCTTCACCCTGTTCTTCAGGCGGACTCCTAACTTGTTATTTCTTCAATTTGTTGACTTTTAATTTCTTCACCCTGTTCTCTGAGTGGGCTCTCGACTTGTAATTTCATCACCCTGTTCTCCAAGTGGGCTCTTGACTTGCAATTTCATCACCCTGTTTTCTAGGCAGGCTTCTGACGTTTAATTTCCTTCACCCTGTTCTTCGGGCGGGCTTCCGACTTGCAATTTCATCACTCTATTCTCCAAGAGGGCTCCTGACTTTCAATTTTCTTCACCTTTTTCTCTGAATGGGCTTCTGTCTTTCAATTTCCTTTACCCTGTTCACCGAACGGGATCTTGACTTTTAATTTTCATCACCCTGTTCACCGAACGGGCTCTTGACTTTTAATTTTCATCACCCTATTCTCCAAACGGGTTCCCGACTTGCAATTTCATCACCATGTTCTCCAGGTGGGCTCCCGACTTGCAATTTCATCATCTTTTTCTTTGGACGGGCTCCCGACTTGCTATTTTATCATCCTGTTCTTCGTGCGGGCACCCGACTAATAATTTTATCACCCTATTTTCCAGGTGGGCTCCTGACTTTCAATTTTATCACCCCATTCTCCGGGCGAGCTCCTGACTTGCAATTGCATCACCTGATTCTTCGGGCGGGTTTTCATCTTGCAATTTCATTGAAACATCCTGGGTTTTGACCCTTAAAAAATTTCCTAGAATATCGTTCTTCGGACCCAATACAACTCATGAGTATGAGTCGTATGCTGGGGTACGAGTGCTATGGTCATGTCGTATACTGATCAGTGTTTGTTGATAGGATGGTTTTGGTCACTGGAATGGTTACGACTTAGGGGTATGATTTATAGGGATTGGCATGTGTCGTATCAAGGACTCGTATAGTGGAAGATATTTGATCCTCCTGGTATTTCATTCTGCCAGGGATACGGGTTATGGGTACGGATAGTATGTTGTGGTTATGACTTGGTTGGATGAGTTATATATTGTATTGTGTTTGATCCAAGGGTTGAGGCTTAGATACGAGTGGTGGGTACCAATCATATAAAAGGGTACTACTCGTATGGGTCAATCGTATCCCCGCGATGAGTTTTTAAGAGATTTAAGTGGGGATATTCTAGACATTTTCCTACTTACCCAAACTAGGACCCACTACTTCTAATACACTTTAGAGGCTATTTACCTTATTATTTTATTTATTAACACTTAGAAACTATTCCAAAACACTTCATAATTCTATCAAGAGCTTTTGGGATAAGAGAGCTAGGGTTTTAACAAAAGGATTTCTTTGGGGGCTTGTCTTGGTGATTTCCTTCTATCAATTCTTCGGTATAAGGTATGATTCTCTTCCCTCATTGTAATTTCAACTAAAGACATGGTTTATGTGATTGATTTCATGGTTTTACTATTTCATGATTACCGTTTTCAACTATTATTTGGGTGTTTTGATATTGAATGCTTGGTTATGGTATCCTATGGTTTTAATTATTTTTTTATATGCATTAATGGTGGTTTTGGACGATTGAATTTCATGGGAATGGTTTAGTGGCTTTTGGAATTGATTTTGGTTATATTATGCCCCTAAGGTGTTTCATAAAATGCTTATAAAGATATGTTTATTGCATTGACTTCTTTTAATGGAACTCTTGCATCTTTTAAACTTGATAAATGATTTATACATGGTTTGAAAAGGCTAATGGTTAAATGGTTATGCTTATGGGGAACATGAAAATCTCCCGAGTGGATTTAATAAGATAATTGGAAGGGTACCTAAGGTCTATTTAACCTAAATGGTTTGACTATGGATATTACTTGCAAGTAAGGGGTAGTATGACGATACCACTAATATTGGCCTTGGTTAATAAATGGATAATGGTTTGGTTATTTGAAAACTAGTTTTAATTTGGCATTAATGGCAAAATATGTAGCAAAGTCGTGGAAGGTGGCAATTCCGGGGGGACCAAAATCGAAAACTCATATTTTCTGATATGAGGGGTCTTAATGACTATGTGCGTATGTCACATTTTATATTGGGGGATGTAATAGTCATCCCATAGGATATTTCCTGGTCGTGTGACTACACGCACTGGGGACTTTTTAGTAGGGGGAGCTAAACCTATATGGCCTGTGGGTGGTTTAGGATGACCAAGCTACACAACCCAGGTATAAAGGTTTTAAGTACATGCTAAACCCGGTTCTTTTTCCTAACTCTTAAATATGTATGGTTGTATGCATTATGGATGGTTTACTTAGTTTTATAACTGACATTATTTTATCCTTATCCGGATATTCATGCTAGCGGTCACTCACTAACCCACTTACTGACGGCTGTATACCCATGCTAGACAGGAACTGACCATTCTACTCCTCCCTTTTAACACATGGATTCGGTATCAGCTTTTTGACTGAAGTGGTGATCTTTCTTCCTTTCGAGAGACATCATTTCATGTTATGGATTTCTTTAGACACTTTTCCTTTATTTTGGATATGGGTTTTGGCCATGGTTGGGGGCACGTCCAAACTGAATTTGTTTACTCATTTGGATAGAGACTTTATGGTACTTTTGGGGGTTAGTATGGGTAGGGTCGATATTGGTGTTTTCCTTGGCATCGGTATTGGTGTTGGGGCTTATACCCTTGGACAATATTGTTGGTTGTTCCACCCTATTATATTTTGGGATTAATCATATTATGTTTTGGTATTCTCTGTGGTTTATGGCCTATGGTTTGGTTTGATATGGTTGGGCGGTTGGTGCTGTATGGTTGGACTCGGTTGGATTGGTCACGGTTGTGACCCTATCCCAGAGTCTTAATGAGAACAATAACGCTATCTTGTTATATGTTCGAAATTTAACCCACCTAAGGCTGGATGAAGGTGGTTGGATTGGGTAATAGGGGGCGATCCCTGGTCTTGGTTAGACTTAGGATGCCCATTCTGACAAGGTCCGGGGTCGGGTCGTGTCAAGTTGGTATCAGAACCCAGGTTCATGGTCAACTGGGAAGTCCACAAAGTCGTGTCGAGTAGAGTCTCTTTTAGGGATTTGAAGTACGTCGCACTCATAAAAGAGAGACTGTAAGACATTTTGGAATGTTTCACTTTCTTGGTATTCTATCTTCAAGCTTGAATTCTTAATCCTGGAATCTCCTCTAATCCTTGTTTGTTCGTCTTTTAGATCATGTCTCCTAGATCTGGAGCACAAGGAAATTCTCCTGTCCCATCTGGGGATAATGCTGAAGGGGTTCGTCTTACGTTTGAAGTACATCTTTGATCTCATGGTCTTATTCTTGATGGTGCTGGAATTTCTCCTATTCCGGCTAGTTCTGCTCAGGTCCCTTAGGTCAACATGATGAACACTAAATTTTGTCATTCTATCCATGTTATTCCCCAATTGGTTGCTGCTCAGGCTGAGGGTGGTGCGGCTGGTGCTTTGTCTACTAAGGCCACAAGGGTTGGTCAATTTATAAAGATGGATCCTCTAACTTTTACTGGGGTGAAGGTGGAGGAGGATCCACAGGGCTTCTTAGATGAGATGGAAAGGAACTTTCGGGTGATGTAATTTACTAATCTAGAAGGGGTTAACTTTGCAGCTTATCAACTCAAGGATGTTACTTATCAGTGGTATGAGGAGTGGGTCAAGGATAGAGGTGATATAGAAGAGGAAGGGTTATGAGAGGACTTTTCTAATGCCTTTTTGGACCAGTTCTTTCCTCAAGAGTTGAGGGAAGCCAAGATGAAAGAGTTTATGAACCTCAGATAGGGGAGAATGTCAGTAAAGGAATATGCTTTGAAGTTCCATCAGCTATCAAGGTATGTTCCTGATTTGGTGGCTAATATGAGGTCGAGAATGAGAAAGTTTGCTTCTGGGTTAAATAGAGATTTGATTCTAGAAAGCAAGACCGCCTTGCTGATTAAAGATATGGACATCTTGAGGTTGACTATTCATATATAAGAGGTTGAGGATGAAAAGAGAAAGCAGGTGGAGTTTGGGGATAGGTAGGGAAAGAGGAGAAGGTTTTCTGATCAGAGAGGTGCTCAGTCTCACGGTGGTAGAGATGGGGGCAAGTGGCAGAAAAAGAAGTGGGTGAGTTATGGCTCTTTTTTTGGTAGTGATCCTTACCAGTCGGGAGACAAGCATCATTAAGGTAGAGACAGTTCTCGGGCACAGGTTGGCCAATCTCAAGTGAGCAGAGGTTAGTCAGTTTCTTTGTGTCCTCCTTATCAATTCTGTGGTCGTCCTTATCGGGGTTATTGGGAGAAAGAAAGGGACAAATTCTTCAAGTGTGGCCAGGTAGGCCATCGGCTCAGGGATTTCCCAGTTAATAAAGTTGCTATAGGGGCGAATAAGATTCATGTGGCTTCATCTTCTATTCCTACACCTGGTGGGGTGGCATCTTCTTTTATTACTTCTCCTGGTTCTAGTATTGGTCAGAACAGGTTGTATGCATTGGCATCCCGATAGGAATCCAAGGCATCACCTAATATCGTTACTGGTACGTTATAGTTTTTCTCTCATGACGTATATTATCTGTTTGATAGAGGGTCCACTCTTTTTTATGTGACTCCATCTGTGGCTGTGTCTTTTGGTTTTGATTCGAAAGTTATCTCAGATCTTTTTTCTATTTCTACCCTGGTAGGTGACTCGATTATTGCTAAGAGAGTCTATAGGGGGTGTGTGGTATATGTTGGTAGCAAGCAGACCTTGGCAAATTTGTTTGAGTTGGATATGGTAGATTTTGATATAATTCTGAGTATGGATTGGTTACATTTTTGTTATACATCTATAGATTATCGGACCCATAGGGTTATCTTTAAATTCCCTGGTGAACCAGTTATAGAATGGGAAGGTAGTTCCTTAGCTCCTAGGGGGAGGTTTATTTCTTATCTTAGAGCTCGGAGGTTAATCTCCAATGGTTGTCTTTATCACTTGGTTTGGGTTAAAGATTCTAACTTGGAAGGTCCTTCTTTATCTTCGGTCCCTATGGTTAATGAGTTTCCAGAGGTCTTTCTGGATGATCTTCCTGGTGTTTCTCCGAATAGGGAATAGAGTTTGGTATTGATTTGCTTTTGGACACTTGTCCAATTTCTATTCCTCCGTATAGAATGGCTCCGGTTGAGTTGAGGGAACTCAAGAAGCAACTTAAGGATCTTCTAGATAAGGAGTTCATTCGTCCTAGCATTTCTCCATGGGGTGTACCAGTGTTGTTTGTGCACAAGAAGGATGGTTCCCTTTGGATGTGCATTAACTACAGGTAGTTGAACAAGCTAACGGTCAAGAAAAAGTATCCTCACCCGAGGATAGGTGATTTGTTTGATCAGTTATAGGGTGCCAAGTTCTCTAAGATAGATCTTCGGTCTGGGTACCATCAGCTTAAGATTAGGAAGGTGTATATCCCTAAGACGACTTTTCTTACTCGATATAGGCATTTTGAGTTCTTGGTGATGTCATTTGGATTGACTAACGCTCTGACCGCGTTTATGGACTTGATGAACAAATGTTCAGGCAGTATTTTGATCTCTTCTTTATTGTGTTTATTGATGACATTTTGGTTTATTTAAAAAGTGGGGTGGATCATGTGAATCACCTTTGTGTAATGTTGCAAACCTTAAAAGAACAATAGTTGTATGACAAGTTCTCTAAGTATGAGTTTTAATTGAACGCTGTGACTTTCTTGGGTCATATTATTTATAGTGAAGGGATCATGGTGGATTCGCAGAAGGTTGCTGTGGTGAAGAGATGGCCTAGACCCACGACTCCATCCGATATTTAGAGCTTCTTAGATTTAGCCGGGTATTATAGGCAGTTTGTGGAAAGCTTTTCTTCAATAGTTACTCCTTTGACTAAGTTGACTCAGAAGAAGGTTAAGTTTTCTTGGTCGGATGCTTGTGAAGGGATTTTGAGAAGTTAAAGGAAAAGTTGACTTCGGCTTAAATCCCGACTTTGTCGAAAGGCAATGATGGGTTTATGGTTTATTGCAATACATCTTGGGTAGGGCTTAGTTGTATTTTGATGCAGCATGGGAAGGTAATTGCTTATGTTTCCAAGTAGTTGAAGGTATATGAGAGAAATGATCCTACTCATGATTTGGAGTTATTGGCGGTTATGTTTGCTTTGAAAATATGGTGGCATTATTTGTATGGTGTTCACGTGGATATCTTTTTTGATCACAAGAGTCTTCAGTATGCGTTCACTCAGAAAGAGCTTAATCTCAGGCAGAGAAGGTGACTTGAGCTTCTAAAGTATTATGATATGAGTCTTTATTACCACCCAGGTAAGGCTAATGTGGTTGCTGATGCTTTTAGCAGGTTATCCATAGGGTGTTTGGCTCATGTGGAGGAAGGTGAGCGGGAATTGGTAAAGTACATTCAACATTTAGCTAATCTTGGAGTTCGTCTCTTAGACTCTAAAGATGGTGGTGTAATGGTGAAAGAAGTGGTTCGATCGTCTCTTGGTGTGGAGATTAAAGAGAAGAAAGTGCTGGATCCTATTTTGATAAGAATCAAGGGTGATGTTAGTGTGCAAAAGGTAGTGGTGTTTGAGATTAGCGGTGATGGTACTTTACGGTACCAAGGAAGGTTGTGTGTTCCATATGTCGACGAGTTGTGACAAAGGGTTTTTGCTGAGGCACATAATTCGCGCTATGTTTTCATCCCAGCTCGACTAAGATGTATAATGATCTCAAGGAGATCTACTAGTTGAATGACATGAAGAGGGATATGGCTGATTTCGTGGCTAAGTGTATGGTGTATCAATAGGTTAGGGTTGAGCATATGAGGCCGAGAGGTTTATATGAAGAAATTGATTTGTCTGAATAGAAGTTGAAAGTGATCAATATGGACTTCGTTACCAGTCTTCCTTGATCTCGGAATCAATATGATTTAATTTGGGTCATCGTGGATAGGATGACTAATTTTGCGTATTTCTTGCCAATGTGGACTACCTTTTTTGGAGGAGGATTATGCGAGGTTTTATCTTCAGGAGATTGTAAAGTTACATGGGGTGCCTATTTTGATTATCTACGATCGTGGTACGCAGTTTACATCTTACTTCTGGCGGTCTTTCCTGAAAGGGTTGGGGACTAAGGTTAGTTTAAGTACTGTTTTTCATGCACAATCAGATGGGCAATTAGAGAGAACTATTAATACATTGGAGGACATGCTTCGGGCTTGTGTGATTTACTATAGTGGCAATTGGGTTGAGCATCTACCTTTGGTGGAGTTTGCTTAGAATAATAGCTATCATTCGAACATTAGTATGGTCCCTTTCAAGACATTTTTATGGTAGGAAGTGCAGATCTCTTAGTGGGTGGTTTAAGCTTGGGGAGGTGGACATATTTGATCCAGATTTGGTCTATCAGGTGATGGAGAAGGTTAAGGTGATTTGGGATAGGCTTAAAGCTTTCCAAAGTCTCCAAAAGTCCTATGGGACGTTAGGCATAGAGACTTGGAGTTTGAGGTTGGGGATAGAGTATTCCTCAAGGTGTTTCCCATGAAGGGAGTGGCGTGGTTTGGCAAAAAGGGAAAACTCAGTCCTTGGTTCATTGGTCCTTATTTGATTTTGTAGAGAGTTAGAAATGTTGCTTATGAGTTGGAGTTTCTATGTAGCTTAAGTTTGGCTCATCTGGTCTTTCATGTTTCCATGTTAAAGAAGTGTCTTGGTGATCCTTCTTTGGTTGTTCCATTGTAAGGATTGGGTATTTCGGATTCTCTATCTTATGAAGAGGTCCCGATTGAGCTATTAGATAGAAAAGTTTGTCGGTTGTGAACCAAGGATGCGACTTCGGTGAAGGATCTGTAGCGGGAACATAAGGTAGAAGAAGTTACCTAGGAAGCAAAAGAGGACATGAAGTCCAAGTATCCACATTTTGTTTTCTGCTCCCAGGATTCGTGCGTAAGGTATGTGTCTTCAACACATTTTTATTTTCTAAGTTTATTAAAGGAAAGCTATATCTTTTCCTCTTTGTGTTCAAACTTTGTTAAAGGGATGTTTGATAATACAAATGACTCTATGTGTGGTTACCCTTACTTTATCTGTCATTCAAGGATGAATGTTCTGAGTGGGAGAGACTGAAACATCCTGGGTTTTGACCCTTTGAAAATTTTCTAGAAGTATGTTCTCCAGACCAAATACAACTCATGGGTATGAGCCATATGCTGGGGTATGAGTGATATGGTCCTGTCGTATGCTAACTAGTAATAGTTGGTGGGATGATTTTGGTCACTGTAATGGTTATGACTTAGGGGTATGAGTCATAGTGATTGGTACGAGTCGTATCAAGGACTCATATGGTGAAAGGTGTTTGATCATCCTGGTATTTCATTCTGCCAGGGATATGGGTTATGGGAATGGATCGTATGCTGTGGTTATGACTTGGTTAGATGAGTCGAATACTGGACAATGTTTGATCTAAGGGTTGAGGCTTAGATATGAGTGGTGGGTACCAAATATATAGAAGAGTACGACTCGTATGGGTCAGTCGTATCCCTGCGATAGGTTTTTAAGGGATTTAAGTGGGGGTATTCTGGATATTTTCCTACTTACTCTAACTAGGACCCTTGACTTCTAATACACTTTGGAAGCTATTTACCCTATTATTCTATTCATTAACACTTAGAAACTATTCTAAAACACTCCATAATTCTATTAAGAGCTAGGGTTTCAACAAAAGGATTTCTTTGGGAGATTGTCTTGGTGATTTACTTCCATCAATTCTTCGGTATATGGCATGATTCTCTTCTCTCATTGTAACTTCAACTTAAGGCATGGCTTATATGATTGATTTCATGGTATTACTATTTCATGATTATGGTTTTCAACTATTATGTGGGGGTTTTGATGTTGAATGCTTGGTTATGGTTTCCTATGGTTTTAATTATGCTTTTATATACATTAATGGTGGTTTTGGAAAATTGGATTGCATGGTAATGGTTTAATGGGCTTTGGATTGGTTTTGGTTATATTATGACCCCAAGGTGTTTGATAAAGTGCTTATAAAGATATATTCATTACATTGACTTCTTTTAATAGAATTCTTGCATGTTTTAAACTTGATAAAAGTTTTATACATGGTTTAAATAGTTTGGAAAGACTAAAGGTTAAATGGTTATGCTTGTGGGGAATATAGAAGTCTCCTAAGTGGATTTAATATGGTAATTGGAAGGGCACCTAAGGTCCTCTTAACCTAAATGGTTTGGCTATGGATATTACTTGCAAGTAAGGGGTGGTATGATGATACCACTAATATTGACCTTGGTTAGTAAATGGATAATGGTTTGTTTATTTGGTAACTGGTTTTAATTGGGCATTAATGGTGGAGTGTGTAGCAAAGCTATGGAAAGTGGCGGTCCCGAGAGGACCAAAACTGAAAAATCATATTTGCCGATATGAGGGGTCTTAATAACTGTGTATGCATGTCATATTTTATATTGGGGGATGTACTAGTCATACTATGGGATATTTCCTAGTCGTGCGGCTACACGCACTAGGGCCCTTTCAGTGGGGGAGCTAAACCCATATAGCCCGTAGGTGGTTTAGGACAGCTAAGCTACACAACCCAGATATAAAGGTTTTAAATACATGCTAAACCCGATTCCTTTCTTGGCACTTATATATGTATGGTTGTATGCATTATGGATGGTTTTACTTGGTTTTATAACTGACATTATTTTATCCTTATATACCTACGCTATGTAGGAACCGACTATTTTACTCCTTTTTTTAGCATGCGGATTTGGTATCATAATTTTGATTGAAGTGGTGAGCTTCCTTCCTTTTGGGAGGCATCATTTCATGTTATGGATTTCTTTAGACACTTTTTTTTTTTTTTTGGATACGAGTTTTGGCCATGGTTAGGGGCATGTCCCAATTGAATTTTTTTTACTCCTTTGGATAGAGGCTTTGAGGTACTTCTGGGGGTTGGTATGGGCGGGATCTGTATTGGTGTTTGCCTTGGCATCGGTGATATTCTGGCTTTTGATGAAACATTTTACTTCTTTTTCAAAAGATAGTTGTATATTTTTAAGTAACTGATGTTGTATTTAATACTGGATTTTAGTGTTTTCAGGTTGAGTTAGCTGAAGGAAAGACTTGGAAAAATAGCAGAAATAGGCCACTGACGGTCAAACTGGGGGACCGTCAGCTAAGCGACGGACCGCCAGGGTGGTCATCAGAGTAAAAAGAAGGGAGAAAATGAGTGGTCTCTGCGATGGTCCAAGTGGTGGACCGTCAACCATTCGATGGACTGCCAACTTGCCCGTCTAGACGAAACAGAACATGACATCTTGGAGGATCAATCGACGGCCCATGTGACAGATCTCCAGGCCAGCGATGGCCCGCCAATATGACCGTCAGCTATTAACAGAACCTGACACTTTGGGACCATCAGTGACGGTCCACGCGATGAACCGTCAGGCCTCCGATGGGCTACCAACCTGACCGTCAACTTGGACTTGGCTTTTCTGAATTCAAATTTTAAATCCTCTGTACCCAAGAACATATAAATACCCAGTTTAGATTTTATTTAGGTATCTTTAATCATATTTTTATTTTTGAAATAGATTGTAACGTAGTATTCTCTAAGATTCAAGCAAGAATTGTGGATCTAACCATCTTCATTCTCATTGCTACTGAAGATTCAAGAACAATTCTTGTGACTTTTGTAAGTAATTTCTAAATTTATTTATGAAGATCATAATGACTTTTTCTTATTCTTCTATGGATATGTATGGCTAAGCTCCCATAACTAGGGTTATGGGAGCCTTGATGTGAATAGTTAATTGGGGTTGTGAAAATATTTGATTTCCATGGTTAACTGAAGTTGTATAAACCCTTCTTCACAGTAATTACCTTTCTTGGTTGCAAACTTGAAGGGTGAGCCCAAGAACATCACTTGTTCGAATAGAAAAATGCTTATTAGGAAAAGAAGAGGTTTACATGGAATCTAAGGGCTTTAACCTTTTGATTAAGGGTTGATGCCTTAACGGGATCAACCCACATGATAGAATAGTTGAATAAATTAATGCATCCTTTAAGTTCGAGAGCATTGAAGGATAATCTACTCATTTAGGTTGAGATACAAATGGGTAAATTATAGGATTCAATAACTCCTGCAATTGAAGTGATTAATTGGAAATTCAAAATAATTCACAACCCTAGCTGCTTGAACATCTTGGTGACCACAACTCTAGTTTGTGTACTCTTATTGAATTATTATTTGCAATAAGAATCACTGACTGGAACACTTTCTGTTACATATAGCAAGATACAATTTACAAATCAACCCCCCCTTAATTTGGAACCTTTGATCAACAGTCTAATAACAACCGTAATACTTAGTAAACAAAGTATTCCTTGTGGGATTCGACCTAAACCTAGTTGGTTTATATATTTGACAACGACCACTTACTCTCTCGTAAGAGGGGTGTAATTTGGGTGTATCGATCGGTATTGGTTTTGGGGATTACACCCTTGGACGATATTATTGGTTGTTTCGTCCTACTACATTTTGGGATTAGTCATATTAAGTTTTAGTATTATCTATGGTTTATGGCCTGTGGTTTGGTTTGGTATGGTTGGGCGGTTGGTGCGGTGCGGTTGGACTCGATTGGTTCGGTCACGGTTGTGACCCTATCCTAGAGTATTAATGAGAACACTAACGCTATCTTGTTATATGTTTTAAATTTATCCCACCTAAGGCTGGATGAAGGTGGTTGGGTTGGGTAACAGGGGGCGGTCCCCGGTCCTGGTTAGACTTGGGATGCCCACTACGATAAGGCCTGGGGTCGGTCATGTCATTTATCACCATGTTCTTCAAGTGGACTCTTGACTTTCCATTTCATCACCCTGTTCTCTGTGCGGGCTCCCGATTTGCAATTCCATCACCCTGTTCTCCAGACTAGCTCTTGACTTTCAATTTCATCACCCTGTTCTCCGGGCGGCTCCTAACTTTTTATTTCCTTCACCTTATTCTCCAGGTGGGCTCCCGACTTGCAATTTCATCACCCTATTCTCCAGGCAAGCTCCTGAAATTAAAATCAAAACTATAACAAAAATTATCCCAAACAAAGATTACGATAAAGAAGGATTTCATTTTCCAGGAAAATAAAGTCTCATTTTCTAGGAGGGTCCTAAAGTGAAGTTCCTAATAATAGGACTTAATTTTTTTCCCATTTTATCATCAAAAAGCTTTTGCGGGTGTCAAACTCAATCGTAACTACTTGCAAAATGCATAATGCAAAGATGAATCAAGATTCTGATCAATAAATGCACCTCTTAAGAATAAAATTGAATGATCGAGACCTACAAGTACATCTCTTAAGAGTAAAAGTGACAGATTCTTACTAAAAGTGCATCTTTTAGGATTAACATTGCAAATTAAGAAGTGCACTTCCTAGCTGAGACATGAAAGACCCAAATTAGAGAGCGTGCCTCTTAGGGGTACAAGATGATAAGTTTTACCATAATTGTGATTACCAAACCTATATAGTGATATTGCCTCTTGCATTTACAGAAATGAGGAATCGCACCTCTGGATATTTGTGTTTTAAAGCCTTTGATTTGAAGGTAGCAAGTGTTCCTATTCCATATGAAGAAAATTTGTGAGTTTAAAATAGGGTGGTTGGCTTGCGGCTTTGGCTTTTGAGGTGATTTCTCGTAAACTTGTCCAATTTAATTTTGCTCCCAACTAATGGCATATGTGATCGACTTATTGCACCATTGGCCCAAGCTTAGATTATTAAAAGTGACTTCTGAAACAAACATCATATCTCCATTTTGCTATGTCTCTCAGATGAATCCTTCGAACCTTGGTATTTCCCCAATTCCTAAACTTTTCTGTTGACAAAAATTTCTACTTGTCTTGTTTCGGCTTACAATCATGTTTCTTTCGTCTGTTGGCCTTTTGTCTTACTTTGTGCAATTGAAGAAGTTGGTAGCAAATTTTGAAATTCTTTCTCACTTGTTTTGACATGGACTTGAATCAAAGATGTGAGAAAAATGATAATAATTTTCTATTCAAATAATAGACTCAAAAGGACAAAAATAGAAATATAGAGAAGAAAGAAAAGACAATGTTTGTCCCTTTATGAAAATAAGGAAAAGAAAAATTTATCTGAAAATGATAATCAACTCTAATGATTATGCCATGCATTTTGGATTAAATTGTCTGTTCTTTCCATCCAAACTTTCCACCAATTGTTGTTGAGTTAATGACCCTAAAACTGAGTTACTTCCTTGGGACAATTGTACTCAGAGACCTTATTCGGCTAGTGACGCCTTGAAGGGTTTTCGCCGACAAGCCTCTCTCATTTTTCTTTTCTCAGCTCACCATTGTCCTATGTTATTCGTGAGGATTTTCATCGATAAGAATCTCTCATTTTGTTTTCCTCAGCTCACCATCTCCTTGTGATTTCTGTGAGGGTTTTTACCAATAAGATCCTCTCTTTTTATTTCTCTCAACTTTTAATTGCCATACGGTGCCCGTGAGAATTTTGACTAATAAGACTCTATAAGACTTTCTCATTTTTATTTTCCTTGACTCATAATCGTCTTACGGTGTCCATGAGGATTTTCACCAATAAGACTCTCTTATTTTTATATCTCTTAACTTACCATTGCCTTACGGTGCCCGTGAGAATTTTCTCCAATAAGAATACCCAAAATGCGTCATCATATCCATTACATGCTTAGCCTTAACATTTTCAAAGATTTATCTGAAGGCCTTTTTTTGATGTAACTTGGTTTTTGGATAAGGTTAGAAAGAAAAGATAGCATGAGGCTCAAACGACACTTGAAGTGGGATGAGACTTACAATTTTTGAAATCAACTCAAACAATAAAGATTATCTCATATATCCTTATTGGACACAACTAACTCTTTCTTGGATTTGGCGTGATAGGGAGGACCAACTAGAGTGCCACAAATTAACCACCTTAAACTAACTGAACAAAAGATAACAAATTCATTAGAGTTCAATATTTTCTCAATTTTTTTTTTTTTTGAAAAGATCACCGAACCCTTGAAGGGTGCCTACGTATCTCAACCCTAAGAGAGGAGAATCAAGTGTGCGTAGTTCGTAAAGTTTGTCCAGAAAAGGGCCAATAAAACTCTCTTTCTTTTTTTACTTTTCTTTGATGAAATTGTTAAAGGAAAAGAAAATAATAAAGTTTTAAAAGTAGACCAATTTATTTTTTGAATTTTTAACTTTAAATCTGCTATGCAAAATGAAACAATGATTACCAAAAGAAAAATCTTGTTGTATTTTTCATATGGAGAAATGCATGACTTAACTGATCTATTATCAAATGATTTTTTTTTAAAAGATATTTATACAATCTTTTTATATTTTAATTCTAAATTTTATACACAAATGAAACCTAAAATTATAAAAGAAAAATATTTATGTATTTTACAGATGAAGCAACACGTGCAAACAACTAATATAAAATGAAGAGAATTTTTTTTCTTTTATCCTTATTTTCAAAGATATTGACAAAATCTTTTTGGATTTTCAATTTTGAATTCATACAAAATTGAAACCTAAGACTATTAAAGAAAATATTTTTGTATTTTTCTTTTTAAGGCGTATATGAAACATCTACTCTAAATGAAGCACGATAAATTTTTGTTTGAATTTTTTAAATAAGATCATCGAACCCTAGAAGGGCTGCCTACGTATCTCACTGCCGAGAGAGGAGAATCACGTGTGCGTAGTTCATCCAGATTGGAAAGTTAAATAATAACGAATAGACTGAACTACGACTTGAGAGACACGACCAACACAGACTAATGAAAAACGTCAATAAAATCTTTTTTGAGTTTTCAGTTTGACATCTCATATAAAATTAACATCAACAACTACGAAAGAAAAGGATTTTTGTATTTTAAGATGAAATTGTTCCAAAAATAAAACACCCCATAAATAAAATATTTTTTGAATTTTCGACGCAGAAAAATATGATGACTCTAAAAGAAAATATTTTTGACATTTTCATTATATGAAATGTAGAAAACTTCTTTCATTTTTTTTTTTTTTGAATTTTTCTCTACATAAATGCATTAAGCTTCTACCAAACAATTTTTTTTTTTTGAAATTTTCAAGTTATGAATTAATGATAAAGGAAATAAATAAAAATCTTTTTGACTTTTTGTTTTTTGAGAAAAGGCATGCAAGAGGTAACAAAAAATATCTTTATGAATTTTTGGATTGTGG
Source organism: Capsicum annuum (assembly GCF_002878395.1). Classification (NCBI taxonomy): domain Eukaryota; kingdom Viridiplantae; phylum Streptophyta; class Magnoliopsida; order Solanales; family Solanaceae; genus Capsicum; species Capsicum annuum. The sequence continues at coordinate 131,786,109 of NC_061114.1, read as the reverse complement.
AAAACAAAAGCCATAAAAAAACTCCTAAAAACTACGACTCTTTACTTTCTTTTTTCTTTTTCTTTTTTGGACTTTTCCTTGCCTAAACACAAGTTTTTCCTTAATTCTGGCGCATGCTTTCCCCAAATTAGTCCGTCAAATAAGTCTATTATCCTCAAAGATACAACAATTAGTACGTAAGGATGCTTTAGGGGTGAGACTCTTACAAAGGATTAGATGGGTCCCGCTAGGTCCTAATATGATGGAAATAAGCATGGGCTAAAGGATGAAATAAGCTAAGGTCCACTAACAAGGCTTTTAGAGGGAGCATAGGATCGATACTGGTTGCGATTGCTTTCAAACTACTCCATACATCCAACGGCTCCCCCTCCTAAAATAAAGATGCTCCATGAAAGTTCGTGTACACGACGTGTACTCCGAGGCTTGTAATAAAGAATTGACTCAGGATAATGCATATGATGTCAGATGTAAAGCAATAACACATAAGAGAAAACTGTAAACACGTAGCACATAGGCACTCAATGATGATATAGACAATAATAGCTTTGGAAGGAGGTACTGAAATATAAACCTACACTAATCCAAAATTATGCTCTACTCGATGCCTTGGTCCTTCCTTGCGAACCTCCTCCGAAGACATAATACGTTGGGACATTCTCCGATAAAAAAATATAATTTTCTTTGGGGCATTCCTCGATAAATGAATACAATTTCAATTTCGTGCGATCAAATAAAAATCATTCAACAAATATTCAACAATCCACCATTCCTAAATTTGCCTACCCAACCTACTATTTTCCTATTAATTTCGACCTAAAATTTGATATTATTGCGTTCAACAATATCAAAATTAATCAAGATAACACATTAAATAAACCAAATGACATTACGAATTAGTCCACTTTCAATACCATCCCAAATTAAGATTTACTCCCAAATTGAGAGTAACTCATTTAATTATCCAAATCACACATTTAATCAATCAATATCAACAATCACTTTCGATGATCCAAATATATCAAAATCAATGAAAACAAAGTTCACACACCATGAATTTACCACACAAAGTATCAAATAATTAAGATTAATCGAGAATGAGATGAAGAAGGGATCTTAATGTTGCTTTCAACCAAGTATTACTTAATTAAACAAGATAAAGTCTGCATCAAGAACCTTGAATTAAACCTTAACAAATGAACTCACAGGTCAAAAAACCTAAACTCCATGCAACCAGTCTGTTTTAGTTATTTCTCAAGGATTTTGCCAGAAATAGAAGTATGTTCAGTCGAGGTTACTGCATTTGTATCACCGAAGCTCCGGTGAGCTCAGACAGTGACAAAAAATAGATAGCAAGTTGAATTTTCCGATAGTAATGGCAATCGGTGAAAACTTCATCAGAAAATTAAAGGCCGACTTGTTTTCTCTCTTTCCTTTACTATTTTTCGACTGGTTTCCTCGCAGTTCTTTGATGTCTTCCTCTGTTTTTTTTATTTCTCTCCCTCATTATTTCTTATCACTCTTTCTCTCATTCCTCTTATTTTCTTCTCCGATTCTCTCTCAATTTCCCTATTTTCCTAGAAATTTCATCAACCTCCATCTATTTTCTACCTCTATTCTTTCTTTTGTTCACTACTTCTCTCTATTTTTATTGGTTTTGCATGTATATATGTATATGAGTGTGTGTCAATTTTTTGATAAGGTTTGTAAGTTTTATTGAGTATCTCTGATGTGGTGTGAGAGTATGTATATCAATCTGTGTATGTTGTTGTGATGTGTAGTGTGTGTGTCAATTAGTGTGTGACTGTATTCTTCTATGAATAATGGAGATGGAGGAGTCTGTTTATTTTGTATAGTTGTTTATGTATGTATAGAAGGTGATGTGTGTGGGTATATGTGCGTGTATTCTGTTAATGGGAAAGAGGTCCTAAAAACATGAAGGGATATGTGGGTATGGGGGTGTGCGGTGGTGAGGTATCCAAATTAGTTAGGGTAGGTTGTTATTTTTGTTGAGAATTTGTTATATTGTTTTTAGTGGAGGGATCATCACTCAGCGGTGGGGGTACATAGTAAGGTGAGGTAATAAATAAAATTGACTTTTGGAGGGGCAAAATTATGTGTCTACACTTACTATTCCATTGGCAAACTAGCTTCTTGATTTGAGGATATCTTCAATGTCAAATTCGAATTGAACAATAAGTTGCAGGTTTATTACTAACAAAAAAAATTAAACTCATAGCTTCATAGCATAAAATTAAAGATCCCTATAGTGCGGTGGAAACATTTTCAAGATAAAATAGACAAATATGAAAATAAAATTTAAATTGCTGACAATGAAACTAAGCAGAGGTGAAGGAACGTACCTTGAAATCTCATTCAGTGACAGCTAAATTGGCAAAGAAGGAGTGGAAAGACGATGAAAGAGAAAATCATTATTTGTGAAATGAAGTTTTGGGATGAAAAGTCTCAAAATTGTCTCTTTAAGTTTGGTCATCGACTCAAAATAGTCCTTCAAATATGTACTAGAGCACTAACAGTCCTTGTAGTTCTTAAATTTGGTATACTTTTTTTTGTTAATATTACTAAATCAGATTTCTAAATAGTAGCATCGAGCTTTATACAATCATATTTTTTACTCGTGAACAACCCATTAACAGATGGAATTAAGGCTAAAAAAGGTTTAACAAATTTACTCCGAACCACAAGAAACAAAGGAGTAGAATCCAACCACAATCTAAATGCAGAAACCATAAAAATGGACAACCAATCTTTTAATCAGCAGGTTCATTGATCATTAATTAGTCATGTTTCAATTGATTTTAAAGGACAAAAACTTGACCATATTAAACACTTGGAGGAGCAACCAGAATTAACCCAAACACTTGAACAAAATACGATCCTAATTTCCTATATATTGGGGAAAAGATATATACTTCCTAAGTGGAGCATATTTAGATGTATCAATTTAAATTTAAATAATGTTTAAACACAAAATATAAACAATGACAAACAAGGATGAGCAGTTCTTTCTGCTTATGGAAGTCTTAAAACAAAGGAAATGAAATTAAACCATATATCAAAGAAGGCATTACTCCAGCTACTTTACAAAATAAAATTTCAATCTAGAGTATATCTTATCTTAATGTAGGAACAAATCAATTTTTTTTAAAAACGGATGGGGTTATTACCTTTTCTGGTGATCATCCAAGTAGGACTCACGAGTTTAGATAAATTCAAATTCAAAATTCATATGTTGGAACCCATGTGTGGCAGCAAAAATCGCAGTAAAGGTTTGACAAAAATGAGAGAAAAGACGCTCCCCGAAGTTTGCTAAGGAGTTGAGTCGGGCTGGGTTACTCCGAAATTGGTCTAATATTGTGGGAAAAAAGTACTCACAATTGGGTTAATACATTCTCCATTTTGAATTTAACAAAGGAGAATCACATCAGGGAAAAAATAGAAATATACATGGGCAATTGATATAAGCATATCACATTTTCAAACTATTGACATCTTTATAGCCAAAGACAATTGAGCAAATTGTAGGCCAAAAAGTATCGACATAACTTAGCCTAAATATCATTTATTTCTTATCAGTAGGATTAAAAATAGGCACAAATTACAAATTAAATAAGTAAATTCTCTCTATGTAACTTCCCATCTCCCTCTCTCTTTCTACCCCCTTCCCCCAAAATCCTAATTCTGCCTCCATATTTCTCCACACACTCTTTTTTTTCTTCTTTTATTTATTTACACACACACACTCTTTCTTCTTTTATTTATTAATTTTGGAAAATTCAATGACAAATAAATATATATCAAGTAATTAATGTATACACGAAATAAATATTTACAACATATTTTGTCTATATTATATTAAATTCATTAAAATTGAACACCTGAATGAAATGTAAAAAGGACAGTTTGGTGCGCTAAGGCTCCCACTATGCATAGAGATCAAAAAAGGGTTCTACTATAAGGGTGTATTGTACGCAGTCTTACTTGCATTTCTGCTAGAGGTTGTTTTCAAGACTTCTACCCGTGACCTCCTGGTCACATGATAATAACTTTACCAGTTACTCCTAGGCCCCCCCTTCACCTGAATCAAATGTATTTAGCAAATTTACCTTATATTGGATTAATAAATTTCATTAAATTTATGTATATACATGAATCATGTGTATGTCAAAAACTTATCTACACTAATTTGAAATGTATACATATATTTCTTGCATGCATCAATATCATTTTTTATACTTACTGTTGACATCCAATTTTGGCTCTTTTTTTTTTTATAAAAATTAATTTCTCGATGCTTTGTATTCTTGAATATTTTTTTCAAATATATTTTTCTTATTTTTAACATTAATAGTTTGAAAATGATATTTTTCTTATCTTTGTTATTAAAAATTCTAATATCACATCTTACAAATGTGCTCGAAAAAAATAAAAGAATAATAATATATATATTTTTAAAAAAGTTATCATTTCACTATCTTTTATAAAATGAATAAATAAATATATGTTAACGTATTAACATGATTCTTTCTATATTATTATATTTTGGTAAACTTGCTTTATATTATTTTATTTTGAATTATAGCTAAACGTATATACAATCATGCATGCGTGTATATACACTTTTGGTAAAATTAATTAAAATAAAATAAGAATCGTTGAATTAGTTAAGTGAAATCAATTTGAGAGAATTAGATTAATTCACTTATCCATTTGGGCCGATTCCTTCAATGAATTTTCAGCCCTTAATACTTAACTAAAACCAACCCTGTCCAGCCCAACAACCAAAGCCACCGTAACCCAATTACAACTCTTTGACCTAGACCAAATATATCATTAGCCTAACCTGTTGACTAAACACACCCTAAATCCCCTTCTTCTTAACCTTGTAATCAGACTAAAACATCAACCAACAATACTCTTCTTTCTCTCTTCCTTGCAAATACCAAACTGCTCAGACCATCGGATAATAGTAATTTCGATGGTCTTCTACCTTCCCCCTCATCTTTCAGCCTGATCCTATCAAGATGACAATTTTTCATCAACCCTACATCCTTTTACCATGAACTTTCCTACTTAAATCAAACCCCAAAGTACCCTCACTGTTACTGCTGATCTTGAAATGGTGAAGAGTGTAAAGGACCATCAAATTTGGTAGTATTACACCCTTAATCCAATAGGTCCAAAAGTAAAGACTCCAAACTATCTCTCTTCCCTTTAATATCAACCTAAAAAGGTTAAATATTCAGTTCATTTCTTTCTCCAATTTCATCTATCTATTTCTCTCTATGATTTAAGCTTTTAAAAAAATTTAAAGTTTGAATTCTTGGAGCCTTACTTGAGAGCCGTTGCAGCCCTCCTTTGTGTTGGCTATAAAAAGATCTTTTGAGCTCCCATTTTATCATCAAGGATCACCAAAAAAGAATTATCTGAAATTAGCACCAAGAATTGACGAATTCATACTATCACTTCTTAATTATTTTTTGCTCTTTTTAAATTCAAGTTCAAGTTTTGATCTACGACGAGCAAGCCCTAGTTGGCTGCCCCACACAAGATAAATCCTTTCCCGTCTTAACAATATTACACTTTATTTTTTTTGTTAATAGCTTATCGTATAATCATTTGGGATAATGGGTGGCTGGCTTTGTATATAAGATGTGAAACTCAATCCTTTTATGATTTTAAGATTATGTGTGTTTGTGACTTGTGATTTAACTTGAGTAATTTCGATAAAGTTTTAATTTTCCTTAGTGTGGTTGGCTGCCTATTATGGGATCATTGTAATGTTGAGTGGAATGTTCGCACATCACAGTAGCTGTTAGAGATCTTTTCTATGTCTATCCTTTGTTTATAAGATCTCGACAACTTTTAATCTAGTATGATCAAGGCCCTAAAAGGTTTTAAAAGAAAAACCACAAGTACAAATTAGTCCTTTCGTTACTTTTTGTCTCATTCTCTTTCATTTATTTGACTTTGTGAATATAATTTTCATTTTCAAGTTTGGTGGTGATGTTGTTCACTGTCCACAAATCGAATTCACGAATATAATTTCATTTCATGTTTATGTTATTTCAATATGTGAGGCTGTATCATTATTTATCATCAAAAGGTGACATTGTGAAAGTATAGGATAACTTTTTCTTCTGAAATTTCTACTGTCTAGTGAATATTGTGTCCTTCTTGTTATTTTTGTGGAGTGAGTTTTAGAAGGAGTACATGAATTATCCTGTCTTGCTTTATTCATCACTTATCCTATCTCATGTTATGCCATATGAGTTGCTTACATGTGAATATGTGATATATGTGATTATTAGAGAGTATGGGTTCAAATCGCTGTCAGAATAATATAGAACGAAAAGGTTCACTAAACATAGATTCTAATTTGATCTTCATTTATGCTCGCAGATTATCTATTGGTGTGATTTGGAACAAATTTGTCCATTTTGTTTATAACGTATTATTATTTAAAAGTTAGAAACTGTTTACTCTTATTTGGGGTTCATGTTTAGTGTAGCTAAATCCATCATGCATTTCTAGTCTAATAGGTAATCTTATATTTAGTCATATGCTAAGTGTTCATTCTAAAAAAAAAATAGTATAGTATCACTCTTTCTCCTAGAAAATTAGTTCTGATTTAAAACTTTTCAAAGAAATGTATCACTCATTTGGTTCAAGTGTGAATTTTGGAATGCATCAACACATATGAATATCTCACATTTAAAAAGCTAAAATAATGTTTTAAAAAGCATAAATGCATCCTCTGTTTGCTTGTCTTTCTCTTAAGTTTCAAAATACCTTAATGTGGTTTCATTTGGTGTATTGTTAATTTTTGTTCTCTGGAGTGTTAAAGCAATAAGAAAGAACCATTCTTAACTTGTTTTCCCTATTATAAAATGTGAGTCAATTTATAGTTTCTACTTCACATCCTTATAGGCATATGCGTATCTTTTCCTTTTGTATCTACATATGTTCCATTAATTGAAGTATTTGTGTAGATTGTCAATTTAAAAGGATGTCACATAAATCCTAAGATATATAAATAATGTTTTAAAGAGGGAATTGCATTTTGAGAAGTGATTGCATGGGTATTTGAAATATGATGGACTTAGGGGATTATTTAAAAAAAAAAGAGATATGTATTATATTTCTTCTGTATTGAGCTCATTCAAAAGTTATGTTGTTTGGAATTTGACTATCTCATCTTTGAATTCATGTCTTGATGTGCAATTTTATTTGATTTATTTAAAGTTGAATTGTCTTTTTAATTTCATTACTCTCTATTTATTTTGCATGTACACTTTGGGAGCAAACAAACTTAGAGTCTTAAGGCTAGACCCTGATACCCGCATGGAGTCTCAGAATGAGACCAACACTATCTCTCCTCTGAGCAAAGATTTATACTCCATAATCTTAAGTCAAGCCCGCCCACAGTCTAATGCCTTTTTCCTCTTTTCGATTTTATTTTTATTTGTATACATATGTCATTATCTTGAATCAACATTTTACACATTAATGTTTGAAACTTATATCTTGTTTGCTTATGTTTGAACTAGTATAAGTTTTATTATATATGATAACAAATGTAGTTATTTTTCTCCTCACTATTGGATATCGACTTTAATTTAGTCACTAGGTTTAGATGTATTTTATATCATTTATAATGTTAAAATTTGATAGGTTAAAACACACCTTTTAACATAAATGGCCGCATTTGTTAGATTCATTTAATGCTTCTTTAATATGAAATAGTAGCCTATCTTTAGAATCGAGTTAGTTTGTCACTAATTAGTAATATCAGATTAATAAAAATATAGATTTTTACGGTAGATGAATTTATCATTGCTAGACTTGAAAACCAGCTTTAACCACCTTGAAAATGGTAAATCGATTTTGCGTTCATCCATTTGAAATAAGAAATTATGACTTTCCCAATTTGATTCCGCAAGGCTTTTTTTGGATTTCAAATAATAGAAAATATATGTATTTTTACATAAAAAATTATATTCTAAGTTATTGTAGATTTAAACAACTATTTTTTTTTATAGCTATTCATTTAGTTTAGGATAATTAATTCTTTTTTTTTTTTTTTATAAAATTTGATAAAAAAAGAGAGCAAAAGAGTCATTTTTTGAATAAAGAAAAACCTAAAGTTCTTAACATAACCTCTTTTCTATTATTAATTGAAAGCTTTTATATATCTTTTTAATAAAAATGATTTTAAATAACTTCCTTTTTAACAAACCTAAGGTTGCATCATTTTTAAGTGGTCTTATAAAAATTATTTTTGGTAATTTTTGAAAAGTAGATTGAATTTTCAATTTTATGATGAGGTTCTTCTATAAAAAGTTTATAAATGTTTTCTCTTATAAATAATTAGCAAATGTTATTTTAAAAGGATATATATACATATATTTTTAATACTTTACTTATATCTTTACTAATATAATTTGATTTCTTTATTTAACTTAAGTTTGCCCGGATAATCGAAGGCGACAGATCCTTTAGAGTGTCTAATTCCTTTCCTTTAGGATAACTAGAGCCTGAAACACCTTAGTTTTGACCTTTAGAAAATTTCTTGGTTTGCGATTCTGGACATCATACGACATGAGGGTACTTGTCGTATGATGTGGGCACAATTTAGGGTCCTCAACTCGTATGATAATCAGTGTGGTTTGATTGTTTATTGTCCAAGGTACAAGAAGGCATCATACTAGTTGTATGTTTGGGTATGAGAAGTATAGTGCCAAATCGTATGATGTCCTATGTCTAGCCTAGATGATTCTTCCTAGGAAACAATTTAAGGGTACCAATCGTATTTTATGGATATGAGTTGGACCTTGTGGTCGTATGTTGGAAAGTGTTGGGGTCCAAGTTGATGCCTAGGGTACGAGTGGTGGGTACCACTCGTATGTTGTGGATACGATTTGGGTGGTGTGGTCATACCCTCCCGCACACCACTTTTCAGCTTTTAAGCTGAGGGTATTTTAGATATTTCCCACCCAAAGCCCTTATGTCCCCACATCTTATAACACTTTGTGGCCTCTCATAACATACTTTGAGTGATCAAAACACTCCTAATACTCTCTCTTGAAAATTGGTCTAGGATTTCTACAACGTGTTCATCTAGAGGCTTTAGAGTCAAGTACTTTCCATGAATCTTCATGAATAAGGCATGTGACTCTTCTCACATTGTTAGTTCTCAAATATCATGTGTTTTAAACATCATTTATAATTCATTAATGGTGGTTTTGAAAACCAATGCTGAGGGTTTTATTGTATATTAATGAGTATTGTTTACTCTTGGTTTAAATTATGTTTATACATGTTTTTGATGATGGTTTTCACATGTGGATGCTTGGTCATTGTGGATTAACAAATGGGTCATGGTTAACCCTAAACTTGATGGTTTTGTAACACCTTGCCTTTTCGGGATAGACATTGAACCATCGTTCCTACGTGTGTAAACTCTAATTCCATGATTTGTATTTGAATACATGTGAGATGATCATTATCATAGTGTTAAGAGTGCTTATTAGGTGAAAAATATTCATAGGAATGACTTAGAGTAAAGTTGAGCTAAGAGCCTTTGATTTGGCCAAATTGTGGTATTCGATTCTCTAAGGGTCAACTTTGAACATGTATAACTTTTTACAAATGTGGAATTTTCAGCTCAAGACCCACCAAATTATAGATATTCAATTAGCTATCAAACTATACTATTTTTACCTTAATTCGATAACCAAGCAAAAAGTTATGAGCATTTTTGTGAGAAATAGTAAGGGTCCACAATAGTGCCATACTGTAAGGGCTATTCCCCCAAAATAGAGGACGAGTTACGAGGACTAATCCCTCGAAATAGGGGTCATACCACAAGGGCTATTCATCCATTTTTCTAGCTTCCTATGGGCCAAGGAGTAATTTGGTCCTTTCCCCTCAACCCCAATCGTCCAAAACAAGATTTGTAACATTCAAAAGGGCATTATTTGCCCATTACCCTCAAAATTTCTCAAATGTAAACCCTCACCCTTCCCCAAGAATGAGCCACTCAATCCTTTTTTCTCAAGAACAAGAAATTCAATCTTTCTTCCTCAAGAATTCAAGGATTCAAGCTTCGATTTTAAGATTTCTTCAATAATTCGCTCAATTAAGGTATGTGGGGTATTCATAAATGGGTCCCTTTCACCCATTGAGCCCAAAAACTTTATCTTTCATTAAAATATGGGTTTTTCTTCATTATGGAATTTCATATGTTCAAGATAAGTTTAATTCATGCTTTTCCTTAGTAATTTGAATTCAATCCATGTCCACATATGATCCCATGAAAAATCAGGTTTTTTTATATTTTAAATATCAATTTCCCATGTCATATTCAAGTGATTTCATGTTACCATATCAAATTATGTATTAAACCATGTAAATATGTTGTCCTCTCGTGTTTAATACATTTCTATGTTCAAATTTATGCTTCTCACTTATTTATTGAAATGTCTTATATTTTTGGTCGTTGAACTATGATTCCATACTACTATTTTAAGTGTTGTTATTATATTTTTGTAATCATTCAGTGCTGGCGGGTTATGAACACCCGATACCTATATGCCCTTACATGATTTTCATTTCTAAGAAATAAGTCAGTCAGACCATGATTATTTTCCTTTATTACCACCTTTAGGATCTTATATTAATGCTGAGTATTTACCAGTATCATACCATGTCATGTTAAACAACTAATAATACCAATGCATTTCAGTTGGGAGTAACACTTAGCAATGAGTGAACGCAGGGATGACGAGTCACCCGTCAGTAGAGGGATAAAACATTAGTAGCAGTCCCTAAGTTTCAGACCTATGGTGCCACCATATATTATGAAGGTTCCCCCATCAGTAGAGGCATGACACCCTCTTCCTTCGGAATATTAGCCTTGTGGATCCACATCGTTATTCATGTGTTGGTACCCTTGGTAAGGTACCAATACCCTTTCAACTGGGGTTACAGGTTGGACCCCGATAGCTTAGATTAGGATATGTTGGTTATAGCTAGCTCTCACAGTCTCGATTCAGTATTCAGAGTATGAAATTTTAGGTTTGCATGACTAAGTATATAGATATCAGTTATTCAAGTATTCAGACATCAGTTATACAGTTATTCAGATATCAGTTGTTCAGTTATTCATATCATGTCAGTACATGTTTATGCTTGGTCATGCATTCTCTATTTTATATGTTCATGTTTTCATGCTCAATATCCATACATGATCCTTAATTCATTTTTACAGTATGCTCATCTTTACATAAGATTTACATACAGTATTCATATTTTACCGCCTTCTAACTTTAGTTCTACTTATTCTGTAGAAGTAAAGATTTAAAAAAATAAGTGTAGTGATTCACCAGCTTATCAAATTATGTTTGTCACTTATGTTTTTAAGATACTTCAGCTTTCAACTGATTTCAGTCTCTTGGTGAGTCTACTTACACTTAGTATGCTTGTTTTAAGATTATATATCTATTTAGTTTTACTTATTGCATTCACCCCACTTACTTAGTAAATTTTAGAAGTACTGACCACATATACATCTATGTGGCTACATTATTTATAGTGTAGGTACCAGTTATAGCCCACACATCATAATTAAATAGTTTGCAACTTTCAGCCAACAGGTAATAAGTTCTCTAGTTTCGGGGACTCCAGTCAGTTGTAGTTCATGTACTATATTATTTTTATTCATATGTATTGATTAGTGGTAGTTTGAGGCATGTCCCAGCTATCTATAGTCAGTATAGTAGAGGCTTAATAGATAGACAGTCACAATTATTATATGTAATTCAAGTTTCTTTACTCAGTTTTATCATGTTGTAAAATTTATCAGTATTTTATTTATTTAGACTTTCTCATGATCATGTTTTCGCTCAGTTAATTTAGTTTTTATAAAATTTAAATTTGTTACTCAAGTAGTATGCTAGTACACGGGTTAGCTTGGAATTACTTGTAGTTCCTAGCACTATGTTACAACTAGGGGGTAGCCTCTGGTTGTGACAAATTTAGTATTAGAGCACAAAGTTTAAGTTTCCTAGGGTGTCTATGAAGTCGTATCTAGTAGAGTCTTGCAGAATGGTACTGAGACATTTGTATTTTTCTTTGAAAGGATATAGGGCATTTAAGAAATGTTTCCCTTCATAATGTCTCTAATCATGCTGTAGAAAGGTTCTCTATGAAACTTATTTAGATTCTCATCTTGCCCAATTCATGCCAACTCTACCTTATTTTTGAGGTAACAGAAACAATCAAGCTTAAATTCCCACTGATATTATTTTCTCAGATAGTCCCCACATATAGTTATGGGATTACACGTAGGCTCAAAAGTATCCCACCAATGACTTTACATTTCAAAGTATAAGAGATTTCATTCATGATCCTGAAAAATCATGCATTAAGCCAAAGTCAGATGTGCTTTCAAACCCCTTCTTAGAATCCTATGACAACATATAATCTAGAATTAGAAACATGAACCCAGAAGTTTAGCAATAGTAAATTGGGGATAGTATTTATCTGGATTTAGTAGATTATATATCCAAGGGGCTAATTATATGAAAGGTGGATATATAGGCTTGAAGCAGTGTATGCAAGAATTTGTGTTTATTGATTTGAAATTAAGTATTATGGTGTAGGTGTGATTTGAAGATGTGCCCAAGGGATATGGGATTTTATTATTTCTAAGTTTTCAAAGTGTGGGTGTGTTTAGATAGTACCCTTGAGTTTCTAAGTTTGAATGAGTCTAGTAATGTAGTATATAATGTTCTTACCAGCTAAGTTATGGATTATAGGTCGTGATGTTGGGTATTTTAGTGTAATGTTAATTCTCATGGTTTAGGAAAAAATATAAATTTAGAGTTATGATATTAGTAGGCCATGAAGAAAGTTGGTATGGTTCATTAAAAGAATGGGAATATCCATGTTAAGTGTTAGAATCTAAGTTTGAATCTTTGATGATTGATCTAATAGGAAGAAGAGTTGAAATTCTAGATGGTGTAAACTCATGGTACGGTGATACTCCTAAGAATTTTAAGTTAGTAAGTGTTTAAGTTGTTATATTATGACTATTGGGGCTGTCAAAAGTTAAGAGTGCTATCTCAGAAGGAAGTATTAGCAGTGGATTTTACACTTTCAGGTGCAATGTTTCAGGGTGAGATTATTATCTATGTATATTGTTATATCTCGGACCCTAGAGTAAAATGGTTGCAATTTAGTTTAGCGTTTATTAAAGGGGTCCACAGACTTAAATGATGGCTTAAATCTAAGGGGGAGATGATAGAATAAGAAACCAAGTTAGGCTCTCAGATTCTAGTTGTAAGGCTAGTGTGTTATAGAACAACACTAGGGGAGAAAGATGCCTTACCCATTCTTATCTCAGTGCAAAGTTTTGTACTTTAGTCATTATGATATCTACTCATTCCTTAAAAGTCATCTCTATGATCATAGCTTATCTTCATGCACTTTTCATAGAATTATACACGCTTCTAGTTCCTAGTATAAGGAGTTTCAGTTCACTTAGCAGTATGAATCATATTCCATGAATTTATGAACTCCAAACTCAGGTCATGCATCTCATGACTTATGTACTCATGCTTTACAATATGCTTAGTTCCAATAACTCATGTTTCACTCTTAGTGACTAACGAAATTCAGATTACGTCATGTATGCCCTCATTTTTGATCCCTTTAATGAATTCATGCCTTTGATACTCTATCTCTTAGGTCTTAGTTATGTGTCAAAGTTATGTATAGTATTCATTTATGCTTTAAGTCCTCATGTTCTAACCTTTTAGTGACCTCTTCTTATGAAATGATAGTGGTAATAAACAATTGTTAAGATGGGAGAAAGTAAATGTTTCTTGTTTTTTTGTTGTGGAAAGATTGTGGTATGCTTGTTCTAGCTAAGGCTATAAATGTGAAATAAAATTAAGGCAAAGCTTTTGGTGTATATCATGGTTAGTTGAGAGTTTCATGTGTGTCTTAAGAATAGTGCAATAAAGTTATTATTGATAGAGGTTTAGAGAATATGAGAAAGATGCTTTTAGGGGTTGTTTTTCTTGGAGTACATATATGGTTATAATGATAGGCTTGAATGTCATGTTGGTATATAAGTGGATGAATGCATTGTGAGCTAGTGAATTCCTAGTAAGAGATTGAATTTAGTTGTTGAAGTGGTAAGAAGAATTATTCTTGAGATGAGAAGTTGTGAAAATGCATGGGGTATTGAATTCATGGTTCAGACTAGTATTATGGTATTATGTGCAGTACCTTGTGATCTCGAGTTAGGCTTGAACATGGGGAGAGCATATAGTCAACTCCAACTTTGGATGGAGTCGTTATATGTACCTATGTAATATTTACGGAGCCAGGCTAAGCTTGAATTGGGTAGTTGCATTGCGTAAGTCCTAGTAACTCTATCCTAGCTTATGTTTCATAGGCATATGTTCCATGATTTCAGAGTTATAGCCATATTAAGATTCCTTATTCAGATATCTTATTTAGATTATACCCAAAATTTCTTTAATCCCCAATGTTATTAGAACTTCTTGCAATGAGTATTGAAGAAATACTCCAGTTAAGTATAAGCTTTCAGCATAATTCAGTCTGTATAGCTAGCAATTCAGTTTTGCAGTCAGACAGACAAGTTCCTATGATTTTTCATCTTTCCATATAGTTTTACTATCCGAAGTTTCATGAATATGGCTATTCCATGAGGTAATTTATTTGTATATATATAAGTTGTGAATTCAGTTCAGTCCAAGCATCATGTTTCAGATTCAGCTATTTAGTCATGACTTAGTACATAAGTGTTCAGTGCATGATCTCATTTTTCCAAGTATATGATTTTTTCAAGTATTCCAGCTCAGATATTGTAATATCCCTTGCACGACCTTATTCCTGTTATCACATGATTCGTGCTTACATAATATACTTGGTGATGCCATAAAGCTCTTCTCTTTTAATTCCTATACGTGTTTTATTAGGAATAATTCCTAATGAGAAGTTACGTACTTTATTCCCTCCATAGTAACTCCTAGAATTTTGTTACATTAGTTATTACTTCACAGTTCCATATGTTTGATTGTGTCATGAACATTTCAAGTGAGTTCAAAACTCTTAGTATGAATCAACTCCTTACAGTCAATAGAGTCAAGTCAACTCAAAAATTAGTTTCACGATGGATGTTTTAATTCTTTAGCTCAGCTATATCCTTTTTTAGTAGACATGTCTTGTCTACATTATTCCATACTTCTAAGACTTCAACAAGTTCTTATCCATCATTCCAGGATGAATGATTCCAAGGGGGAGATAATGTAACACCCCACATTTTTAGGCTAGACATTGAACTGTCGTTCCTACGTGTGTAATCTCTAATCTCATGATTTATATTTGAATACACGTGACATGATAATTATCCTAGTGTTAAGATTGATTATTAGGTGAAAAATGTTCATAGGAATCACTTAGAGCAAAGTTGAGCTAGGAGCCTTTGATTTGTCCAAATTGTAGTATTCGATTCTATAAGGGTCAATTTTGAACGTGTATAGATTTTTACATATTTGGAATTTTGCATGTTAAGACCCACCAAATTATATATAATTTAATTCTCTTTCCAACGATACAAATTTATCCTTAATCCAATATCTGAGCAAAAAATTATGAGCATTTTTGTGAGAAACAGTAAGGGTCTATGATAGCCCCGCACTGCGAGGGCTATTCCCCTAGAATAAGGATCGCATCACGAGGGCTATTCTATCAGAATATGGGTAATTTGGTCCCGTTCCCTCAACTCCAATCATCCAAACACGATTTTCAACACTCAAAGGACATTATTTACCCATTACCCTAAAAATTTCTCACGTAGAAACCCTTCCCCTCCCCAAGAATGAGCCATTCAAGCCTCTCTTCCTAAGAACAAGAAATTTAAGCTTTATTCCTCAAGAATTCAAGATTTTATTTCAAGATTTCTTTAATAATTCATTCGATTTAGCTATGTGGGGTATTAATCAATGGGTCCCTTTCACCGACTAAGCCTAAACCTTTTTTTTTGATTGAAATATGGGTTTTTCTTTCATTGTATAATTTCATACATTCAAGATGAGTTTTATTCATGCTTTTCTTTATTAATTTGAATTAAATCCATGTCCACATATGATCCCATGAAAAATTAGGTTATTTTATATTTTAAATGTCTATATCCCATGTCATATTCCAGTGATTTCATGTTACCATATCAAATTATGTATTAAACCATGTAAATATGTTGTACTCTCATGTTTAACATGCTCCTATGTTCAAATTCATGCTTCTCACTTATTCGTT
Source organism: Capsicum annuum (assembly GCF_002878395.1). Classification (NCBI taxonomy): domain Eukaryota; kingdom Viridiplantae; phylum Streptophyta; class Magnoliopsida; order Solanales; family Solanaceae; genus Capsicum; species Capsicum annuum. The sequence goes on along the minus strand of NC_061114.1, from coordinate 131,769,738 downwards.
GAAATGTCTTATATTTTGGGTCTTTAAACTATGATTCATGCCACCATTTTAAGCATTGTTATCATATTTTTGTAATCATTCAGTGCTGGTGGTTATGAACACCTGATACCTATGTGTCTTTACATGATTTTTGTTTTCAAGAAATAAATTAGTCAGAACAAGATTATTTTCTTTATTACCACTTTCAGAATATTATAGTCATGTTGAGCATCTACCAGTATCGTACCATGTATTGTTAAACAACTAATAATATCAAATTCTTTTAGTTAGGAGTAACACTTAGCACCGAGTAAATGCAGGGATGATGACTCCCTCGTTAGTAGAGGCATGAGTTGTTAGTAGCAGTCCTAAGTTTCAGAACTATGATACCACTGTAGATTATAAGGGGTCCCCCATCAGTATAGGCATAGCACCCTCTTCCTTCGGGATATCATCTTTGTGGATCCACATCGTCATTCATGTATTGGTACCCATGGAAAGGTACCAATACCCTTTAATTGGGGTTATAGGTTGGACCATGATAGCTCAGATTGGGGCATGTCAGTTAGAGCTAACTCCCCCAATCTCAGTTCAGTATTCAGTGTATGACAGTTCAGGTATGCATGGCCATATATATAGATATCAGTTATCAAGTATTGAGACATAAGTTATTCAGATCACTTGGTCATGCATTCTCAGTTTTACATGTTCATATTTTCATGCTCAGTATCCATACATGATCCTCAGTTCAGTTTTACAGTATGTTCAACTTTACGTAGGATATACATAAAGTATTCATGTTTTACCGCTTCCCAACTTCAGTTCTACTTATTCTACAAAAGTAAGGGTTTAAGAAACTAAGTGTAGTGATCACCAACTTATCAGATTCTGTTTGTTACTCATGTTTTAAAGATATTTCAAATTTTACTTGAGTTCAATCTGTTGGCGAGTCCACTTGCACTTAGCAAGCATGTTTTAAGATTATGTATTATTCAGTTTTACTTATTACATTCACACTTATTTACTCAGTGCATTCCAGAAGCACTGACCACATATACGTCTGTGTGGCTACATTGTTTCATAATGTAGGTACCAGTTGAATCCCACACATCAAAATCAGACAGTTTGCAGCTTCCAGCTAGCAGGTGACGAGTTCTCTTATTTCGAAGACTCAAGTCAGTTGTAGTTCATGTACTATATTATTATTATTCATATGTATTGATTAGTGGTGGTTGGAAGCATATCCCAGCTATCTACACTCAGTATAGTAGAGGCTTAATAGATTGTCAGTCAGAGTCATTACATATAATTAAAATTTCTTTTCTCAATTTTATCACATTGTAAAATTTATTAGTATTTTATTTATTCATACTTTATCATGATCATGTTTTCGCTCAGTAAATTTAGTTTTTAGATAATTAAAATTTATTGCTTAATCAGTTTGCGAGTACACGGGTTAGCCTTATATCACTTGTGGTTCTTAGCACCATGTTATAACTAGGGGTAGCCTCAGGCCATGATAGGTTTTTACCTTGATAATAGTATGCCCTAAACATTCTTGTGAAAATGTTTAAGAGAACAAACTAGTCATATGTTAAATGTTATTTTGAACTAAGACATTGCCCTAATAAATATGAATGGTTGATAAATGGTTTTGTAAAGGCCTTATTGGCCATGTAATGATTTAAATGGAAACCTTGGTTGTTTAATTGGCAAAAAGGGTTTGAGTCCCTAAACATTAAGTTGATTTATGTCTTTACTAGACATTGTGTTTGAGTCCCAAAACTTTGAATTGAATTAGTGTCTTTGTTCGATAATGTGTTCGAGTTCTAAAGTCAAATGAATGATTGGTTAATTGATAATGGTAATGTCATGTTGTACGCTTGATAGTGGTGTTGGTATGACGATACCAACAAAGTGCCATTGGTAAGTAATTGGTTAAATGGTATTGTATGTGTAATGGAAATTTTAATTGGGCTTTAAAGAAGGTTGTGTAGCCGAGTTATGAAGGTGGAGGTTTCGGCAGATCAACATTGGAAACTGTGTTTCCCAAGGCGGGGTCAAAATATCCTGAGGTTTGAGTCCTCTTGCTTACTATGGATGGGAGGGTCAAGTTTTCCATAATATATGATGTGGGAGGTTTGAGTCCCCCATATCGTACTACATGATCAGGTGATTGAGTCACCTTAGTATATGAGGGGGAGGTTTGAGTCCCCAATGCATATACATAAGATTATTCTTCAATTTGTATGGTTAAACGAACTAGGGCCCGACCAGGGGGTGAGAACTTTAGCCCATATAGCCTGTAGGTGTTATTAACATGATAGCTAAGCTACACAACCCAAGTTAAGATTTTAAAGGTCCATGTTAAAACCTTGTTCCCTACCATGGCATGGTATGTATATATATTTACATATGTATTACATTGGTTATATGCATTGATTGATTGATTTTGAACTATTAGGATTATATTATCCTTATCTTTGAGTTACATGCTAGCTCTCCAAACGCTAACTATCTTCGAATGCTGTATCCCCACGCAATGTAAGTGTTGGTCATACTATCACACCTCTTACTCAGTGACTTAGATTCGAGGATAGCTTGTGTTGACTGAAGTGGCGAGCTTTTATTCTTTGGAAGACTCTATTTATTGCTTTGAGTTTCTTTGTGTCTTTATTGGTTTTGACTTGGATATTGGTTTTTTGGCTATGGTCAAGGGCATGTTCCGACTGGATATTCTTGGTTTATTTTAGAGGCTTTGTATGGACAAACTGTAGACTTGGGTATGCTATGGAATAGATATAGATTTGATTATGCTATGGTTATTAGTTGGTGTTAGTTGGTTTGATTTCTTTGGGTTGGTCATGGTCATGGACCTATCCTAAAGTCTTTGAGTTATAAATTACTCTAACTTTATTATAATGTCAGAATTCATCTGACTCAGGGTATATATCGGTTGGTTGGATTGGATATCGAGGTAGTCTCTGATCCTTGTTGGACTTGAGATGCCTATTATGACAAAGACCTGGTTTGGGTCGTGTCAAGTAGGTATTAGAGCCTATGTTTTGGTGTCATGAGGTATCCACAAAGCCATGTCAAGTAGATTTTTGCTTATGAGCGTGTTGTGCATCACACTTATAATCAATAGGCTACGAGGAATTTAGGAATATTTTCCTTTCATGTTGTTCTATTTTGATCTATAGAGTCTAAGGTCTCAAATCTCTCTAATTTCCATTTGTTCGCCTCTCATATCATGCCTTCAAGGAAATCTGAAGCCGTGAGAACTCTTCTATCTCTACTGAGGACAATATAAATAGATCTTATCCTATCCATAGGGTATAGACCTGGTCTAGGTTCGCTACTTCTGATGGCCCTCATGGAGTCCCTCTAGTCCCTACTGATCTTTCTCCTGGTGGTGACACCTCTGTTTAGTCATCTCACAGAGATATTTCTAATGCGGAGTTCTGCCATTCTATTCAGCTATTGACCTATATAGTGGTTTTTCTGTCATACCATTTTAGTCTTATAGATTGGAGAAAGAGTTAGATAATGATGGAGGAAAGACAGAACAAGGGTTTCTGATATTCAGAGCAGGGTAGGGGTTATTGCAATAATGGTAGTCATGGGAGACAATGGACTAAGGAAGGGAGTTAGGGAAAATTTGTTTTTTACCGGTCGGCCAGAGCCCCTTACCATAGGCCATACGGTGAAAGCTAATTTCAAAATAATAGTGGTCTTAGGGCACGAGATGCCTAATACCAGTCTAATAGAGCTCGATTGGTTCTACCCTATCCTTTTTGCTGATTTTGTGGCCAGTTACATCTTGGGTTTTATCGTGAGGGGAAGAATCAATACTTCACATGTAGTCAGATTGGTTATATATATCAAAATTATCCTTTTAGAGTCGCTTTTAGGTCCAACAGGGTTCTCGTTGCCTCTCCATCAGCTCTTGCACCAGAGGGTGCCACTTCTGGCTCCAGCTTTGGTCGAAACCACCTTAATGCTCTCACTACTCTCCATGATTTTGAAGTATCTCCTAATTTTGTCCCCGGTATGTTAAAACTCTTTCTCTATGTTGTGTATTGTTTACTTGATCTAGGGTCTACTATCTCTTATGTGAACCCATTTGTGGCTGTGTATTTTTTCTTTGGTCCTGAGTTTATTTCTGATCCTTATTGTATATCTACCCTGATTGGTTACTCTGTGATAGCTAAAAGAGTCTATAAGGGATGTGTGGTAGATAAACTCTTATGGATTTGATAGATTAGAAATGGTTGAATTTGATGTCATATTGGGGATGAATTGGTTGCATTCATGCTATGTTTCTTTAGACTGTCGGACCTATAAGGTCAAAATCTCCCTAATGAGCCAGTCATTATATGGGAAGTGAGTTCTTTAGTGCCTAAAGAAAGGTTCATCTTATATCTTAAAGCTCAAAAGTTGATTTCCAAAGGGTGTTTGTATTATTTGGTCTGAGTTAAAGATTCTAACTTGGAAGGTCCTTCCTTACATTCTGCTCATGCGGTAAATGAGTTTCTTGAGGTCTTCCCTGATGACCTTCCTGGTGTCCCTCCCGATAAGGAGATTGATTTTGATATTGATCTTATTCCAGACACTCATCCTATTTGCATTTCCCCATATAGAATGGCTCCAACCAAGTTGAAGGAACTCAAGAAGCAATTGAAAGACCTCTTAGACAAAGGTTTTACCCATCCTAATATGTCCCTATAGTATGCAACGGTGTTGTTCGTGCATAAGTAAGATGGGCTTCTTCGGATGTATGTAGGCTGTTGGCAAGGAGATAAGGAATTTAGAGTAATCTCTTTGTTAGGTAGACTAGTGTGTTTTGTGGGTGATACATGATCATTGTTAGATGCTATGTTTGAGATTTTAATCCTAATTGTAGTGATAGGAATGATAACTTGAGGATAATGATACAAGGTTCGTGGGGATGAGTTAGTAGGGTGATGTAACATGTGAGAGAGCTTGGGTGATGCCTTATAAAATAGTGGAATATGTAATGTGATATAGGTATGAGGCCTAAGTGTTGAGGTAGAAATGACGGCTAAATCATTAGATGGATAAGAATCTTAGGTTGCAAGAGTAATGTATACTCAGTTTCGAGCTAGGAGTGCCGCGTATTCTTATCTTATGTCCTTAAGATTTCTTAGAATGGGGAAGTCTAGGGAGCTGTTACCTGTTGTTAGCTAGAGATGAACTGGGGGAGAACTAGATGGCTTATATAAACTCTTGTTATAGGTTTTAAACTTATTGAGGTATAGCGATATGGTATTAGAGGAGTAATGCTGGTATTCTAAGGAATTACAAATGAAGTGTTGAGTGTTTAAGAGCATAGATGTCTATACCCCTAATTAGTGAGTTGCAAGGTGATGATTTTATAGGTTACTAGACCATTGGTGGGGTAGATCGTATAGTTGGTATAGTAAAGATAGGCTTGAATATTGTGATTCATAGATATACCAATCATGGTTTTGGGTAGTTGGGAATCTTGATGGAATGTGATGTTTGATTGCAGTAATAGGGTAGAGTAGTATTTTGGAGGGATCTAAAGAGTAGTGTCCAGTGCCCTAAGTTAACCTTTTTTTAGCATTGAATAGTCTTAAGCATGAGAGTAATGCATAGATAGACTTAGGCTCTCGTAGTGATGTATCTGTGGTAAATTATAAGGTTGAATTAGTAAGGCATGGTATTCATAACTAATTTTGTAAACTGTGGACTGAAGGTGAAAGTGATTCGAGATAGGCTTAAGACCTCCCAAAGTCACAAAATCCCTATGCAAACAAGAGGTGAAGGGACTTGGAGTTTGAGGTTGGAGATTGTATGTTCTTGAAGGTGTCTCCCATGAAGGGAGTAATGAGATTTAGTAAGAAAGAGAAGCTAAGTCCTCTCTATATTGATCCATACTTGGTTTTGGAGGGGGTTAGTAATGTTGCCTATGAGCTGGAGTTGCCTTCTATTTTGAGCTTCATTCATTTGGTTTTCCATGTCTCCATGTTGAAAAAGTGTGTAGGTGATCCTTCATCAGTTGTTCCTTTGGAAGGGTTGGGTATTTTGGATTTCTCATCTTATGAGGTAGTCCCAGTTGAGATCTTGGATCAAAACGTTTGCCGATTTTGAATGAAAGACGTGGTTTTGGTGATGGTTCTATGGCGGAACCAAAAGTCCAAGAAAGCTACTTGGGAAGTGGAAGAGGACATAAAGTCCACATATCCGCATTTGTTCCCAGTTTCAAAATTTCATGCTTAAGGTATGTGATGTTGTCAATATCTTTGTTTTTTGTCTTTGTTTTCTAACTTGGTAAAAGGGAAGTTTGATGGGTAATATTGTGTTAAATCATGCTTCTGCTTGTCTTTACCCGTCATTCGAGGATGAATGATCCAAGTGGGGGAGAATTGAAATACCCTAGTCTTCACCCTTAGAATATTTCTTGAGTTTGAGCTTCTGGACATCATATGACTTGAGGGTACTTGTAGTATGATGTGGCTACGATTTAGGTCCTCAACTCATATGATAATTAGTGTGGTTTGGTTGTTTACTATCTACGGTATGAGAAGGCATCATAATATTCATATATTAGGGTACGAGAAGTATAGTGACAAACTATATGATGTCCTATGTCTAGCCAAGATAATTCTGTCTAGGGTATAATTTAAGGGTACCAATCATATGTTATGGATACGAGTTGGACCTTGTGGTCATATGTTGGATAATGTTGGGGTCTATGTTGCTGACTAATGTATGAGTAGTACCCACCACTCGTATGCTGTAGGAACTGTTTGGGTGGTGTGGTTGTACCCTCTTGCATACCATTTTTTAGCTCTTAAGCCGATGGTGTTCCAGATATTTCCCACCCAAAAACCCTTAAGTACCCACATCTTATAACACTTTGTGGCCTCTCATAACACACTTTGAATGATCAAAACACTCTTAAAACTCTCTCTAAACCCTCATTTGAAGATTGAGCTAGGGTTTCTACAAGGTGATCATCTATAGGCTCAAGAGTCAAGTTCTTTCCATGAATCTTCGTGAATAAGGCATGTGACTCTTCCCTCATTGTTAGTTCTCAAATATCATGTGTTTTAAGCATCATTTATGATTCATTAATGGTGGTTTTGAAAACCAATGTTGAGGGTTTTGTTGCATATTAATGAGTATTGTTTACTTTTAGTTTAAATTATGTTTATACATGTTTTTGATGATGGTTTGCACATATGGGTACTTGGTAATTGTGGTTTAACAAATGGGTTATGGTTAGCCCTAAGCTTGATGGTTTTTACTTTGGTTTTAGCCTTGATAATAGTATGCCTAAAATGTTTATGAGAACAAACTAGTCTCATGTTAAATGGTGTTTTGAACTAAGACATTGGCCTAATGAATATGAATGAGTGGTAAATGGTTTTGTGAAGGCCTTCTTGGCCATGTAATGATTTTAATGGAAACCTTTGTGGTTTAGTTGGCAAAAAGGGTTTGAGTCCCTAAAAATTAAGTTGATTTATGTCTACTAGACAATGAGTTCGAGTCCCTAAACTTTGAATTGAATTAGTGTCTTTGTTAGACAATGGGTTTGAGTCCCAAAGTCAAATGAATGATTGGTTAATTGATAATGGTAATGACATGTTATATATTTTCAAGTGGTGTTGGTATGACGATATCAACAAAGTGCCTTTGGTAAGTAGTCTCTTTAATGGTTTAGTATGTGTAATGAATATTTTAATTGGGCTTTACAGAGGGTTGTGTAGCCGAGTTGTAAAGGCGGAGGTCCCGGAGGAGATCAACACTGGAAATCGTGTTTGCCAATACGGGGGTTAAAATGGCCTGAGGTTCAAATCCTCTTGCTTACTATAGCCTGGAGGTTCAAGTCTCCCATAATATATTATGTGGGAGGTTTGAGTCCACCATATAATACTACATGATTGGGTGATTGAGTCACCTTAGTATATGAGTGGAAGGTTTGAGTCCCCTATGTATATATGTAAGATTATTCTCCAGTTTGTGCAGCTATACGAACTGGGAGCCGACCAGGGGGTGAGAACTGGAGCCTATATAGCCCATGGGTGTTATTAGCATGACAGCTAAGCTACACAACCCAGGTTAAGATTTCAAAGGTCCATGTTAAAACCTTGTTCCCTATCTCAACATGGTATATATATATATATATATATATATATATATATATATATGTATGTATTGCATTGGTTATATGTATTGATTGATTGGATTTGAATTGTTGGCATTACATTATCCTTATCCTTGTGTTACATGCTAGCACTCCAATCGCTAACTGTCTTCGGACGCTGTATCTCCATGCAATGCAGGTATTGGTCATACTATCAGACCTCCTGCTCAGTGACTTGGATTCGGGGACAGCTTGTGTTGACTTGAAGTGGTGAGCTTCCATACTTCAGAAGGATCCATTTCTTACTTTGAGTTTCTTTATTATTTTTTGGTTTAGATTTGGATATTGTTTTTTTTGCTATGGTCGATGGCATGTCCCGACTGAATATTATTGGTTCATTTTAGTGGCTTTGTATGAACAAACTGTGGACTTGGGTATGATATGAAACGGATATGAATTTGGTTATGCTATGGTTGTTAGTTAATATTGGTTGGTTTGGCTTTTTTGGGTTGGTCATGGTCATGGACCTATCCCAAAGTCTTTGAGTTGTAAATTACTCTACCTTGTTATTATGTCGGAATTCATCGAACTCCGGGTATATGTTGGTTGGTTGGATTGGGTATCACGGGTGGTCTCCTTGTTGGACTTGAGACGACCATTACGACTAGGCTTTGGTTAGGGTCGTGTCAGAACCCTTACCTAGAATCACGTGGGAGAAGTAGGCCTTAAAATAAAGTCTTTATTTGCTTTAATCACATAGTTTATAATAAGTGTCTTAATTCATCGTAGAACTAATTAGGTGGCAACTTCCTTAATTTATTTTGAGGTTTCCAATATGTTGTACCTCAATTTGATCCGTATTAAAATGGGGTGCAACAACTTGGCGAATTTGTTAATTTATTTTGAAGTTTTCAATATGTTGTACCTCAATTTGACCCGTGTTAAAATGGAGTATGTAGGCAACCCTTAATTATTTTTTATTGTAATACAAACTACGTTCTAACCTAATTCCCTCACTGAATTACATGGATCACCTACGTAGGATTTGGTCGCACTAGGATAGAAACTAGAAATCCTTATTTACATAATTTTGAACTACACACGACCTGATTCCCTTGGTGGGATATGTAGGAAACCCATATCGGGTCCGATCCCTTTATTATAAAATCTCATATTCTTTTTATGTACCTTGAACTATGTTCTGACCTGATTCTCTGTACGAGATACGTAGGCAATCCATACAATGTTCGATAACTTAGTATACATTTATAAAGAAAAAACTAGGACAGTTTCTGAGAAGACATGATTTATAATAATTGGACATTGTTGAGATACATTTGACTGAGGCTACCATACAAGGAATAACAAATAAAGAACGTTTAGTTTTTTTATAAAAGTGTCACGGTCTAAAATTGGTAGACGTTTGAAAAATTATACATATCTTTGCATATATCAATATCCTTTAAATATTTTTCTTAATATGCTTTCACTACTTGTTCATTTGCTAAGTCTCAAATGAGATCACAAGGCCTGAACAGACAAAATGAATGGAGGATCAACAAAGTAAAGCTTCGAGTCAACACGAATCAGCACCCTTCTCCCAACTAAGAATTTTTCTTTGAGTGCAGGGACAACTAATATACAAGATGACAACACTAGGTTGACGTCAATCAGGCCAAAAATATCATTTGTCCGCTACGACGAATTGCTCATCAAGGATAAATATTGAAGATCAAAAGAGGATATTCAATTAATCACAATAACCATATACAACTGAACATCTCCACTTATTTTATTCTTTACTCTATTAACTTCTTGATAATTCACTTTATTCACTTAACAACTTCATACTGAATTTTATAGGAACCAACGTCAAGTCTTCGAAGACAAATGAATATATCACTTGACCATATCACTCCTTCATCATAAACCACCTGACTTTATTTTTTTTTTATTACTTTCTCTATTTTTACTTTATGACTCTATTCAACAACTTTTCTCTAAATCAAGAAAAGGATTTACAATAGTCAACATTGGTCCGTATAGACAATCAGAGACATCATTCATTGTTAGATCTCTATAGATAATTGGAGTTCATCATCAAGGCTCGTAGATAATTAGAGACATCATTCATTATCATATTTCTGTAGACAATCTGAGTTCATCATCAAGTCCCCATAGACAATTAGAGACGTCATTACTCATCAAGTCTCGTATACAATCGGACACATCATTCATTATCAAATCTTCGTATATAATCAAAGTTCATTATCAAGTCCCCGTAGATAATCAAAAATGTCATTCATCATCAAGTTCTCATAGACAATCGGAGACGTCATTCATCATCAAGTCCTGTAGACAATCGTAGACATCATTCATTATAAGATATTCATAGATAATCAGAGTTCATCATCAAGTCCCCGTAGACAATTGGAGATATAATTCATCATCAAGTTTCCATAGACAATCAGAGATATAATTTATCATCAAGTCCCCGTAGACTATCGAAGGCATCATTCATCATAAAGTTTTTAAATATAATTGGAAGATTCATTCATCATCAAGTCCCTGTAGACAATACGAGACTTCATGCACCATTAACTCTCTGAAGACAACTAGAAGCATCAATTATCATTAAGTCTCCGAAGATAATCGGATGCATCATTCAATATTAAAAGTTTTTAAAGGCAATCAGAGACTTCATCATCAACATAAGCCAAGTGGCTACACTCTTACTTTGCCCTCTACTTTACCTATTACTTTAAATCGCTATACCTACTTTAATAATTTTACCTTAAATCTTATAGACATCATTAATCATCAGGTCTTTTAAAAATGGCTGGACACATCGTGCATCATTCATCATTGAGTCCCAAATACACGTGGAAGCCTCATTTAATATTAAAGTTTTTGAAGATAATCGAATACTTTATTACATCATTTGCATTAGCCGAGCGACTAAACTTTTACCTTTGTTTTTTCTTATACATTTTCATATTTTTGATTCGATTGACAATTTTACCATGAGTTTGATTTTTGATAGAAAATATAATTTGCGACAATAATACATACATGACAATGTAGAACTATCTCTAAGCAGTGAACTAGGGCAAAATGAGTGAAATGTCAAGAATCCCTAGCAGCATTGACGATTAAGAACTCAACCCGACTCGAATTTCAAAAATTCTCATGTAATTCTAATTTATATACAAATCTGTTACTAAGACCAGTGTAATCATAATTCCAACATTGGGACAAAAATTTGAGTTTCTCTCAAAATTTTATCATAACATATTTTTGAACTACATCAACCTGATTTTCATAAAATCCAAGATTGTAGGTGACTTAAAAGCCAGGGTTCGGTCGAATTCATAATCACAATCATGTCAAGTATACTTTCACCATTCCATCCTTTTGGGTGTAGCATTTTTAAAATCAGTCTAATTTACCAGCCGAGATAAAATTGATTTACGTTAACACCTTCGCCCAAAGACACTTTCATCATCTTTGATCTAAGAGAAACAAGCTATTGACGCCTAATTTTGGCTCTCCTTTTTCAGAATAATTAATTTCTCAATGCTTTGAATTCTTGAATAATTTTCTAAATATATTTTTCTTATTGTTAACATTAACAATTTGAAAATGATATTTTTCTTATCTTTTCTATTAAAAATAGTATCACATCTTACAAATGTGCTCGAAAAAAATAAAATAATAATGATAATATATTTTTTTAAAAAATTTATCATTTCACTATCATATTTAAAATGAATAAATAAACATATCTTAATGTGTTAACATGATTCTTGCTATATTATTATTTTTTTGCAAATTTACTTATATTATTTTATTTTAAAATACAGCTAAACAAATGTACAATCGGGCATACGTGTGTGTATAAATATTTATATATATACACACACACATATATATACGTACGCTTTTGGAAAAATTAATTAGAACAAAATAAGCATCATTGAATTAGTTAAGCGAAATCAATTTGGGAGAATTAGATTAATTAACTTATCCATTTGGGCCGATTCCTTCAATTAATTTTCATCCCTTAAAACTTAACTAAAACCAACCCTCCAACAACCAAAACTATCCTAGCCGAATTTCAACTCTCTGACTCGCCCAAATATCCTATTATCCTAACCTGTCGACTAAACACGCCCCAAATTTTCTTTTTCATATTGAAACCAGACCAAATCATCAAACGCCAATGCTCTTCTTTCTCTCCTCTTTGCAAGAACCAAACTGCTCAGACTATCAGGTAATAGTAATTTTGATGGTCTTCCACTTTCTTCCCCATCTTTTAGACTGCTCCTATCAATATGGAAGTTTTACATCAACTTTATATCCCTTCACCATCAACTTTCCTACTCAAATTAGACCCTAAAATACCCCCACTGCCACTACTGCTCTTGAAAAGTTGAAGAGTATGGAGGACCACTGGATTTAGGAGTGTTACCTCTTAATCTAATGGGTCCGAAATAGAAGCCTCCTAGACTATCTCTTTTTCCGTTTGCATCAACTTGAAAAGGTAGAAAATTTTGTCCTTTTATATCTTCAATTTCATCTCCTTTTTTCTCTCTGTGATTTGGGCTTTTCAAGAATTCAAAGTTTGAATTCTTAGAGCCTCACTTGAGAGCCATTGCGTCCCTCCTTTGTGTTGGCTGTAAAAAGAACCTTTAGGATCTCATTTTATCATCAAGGATCACCAAGAAAGAATTATTTGAAATTAGCACCAAACATCAACGAATTCATACTATCACTTCTTAATTATTTTTCCTCTTTTTAAGTTCAAGTTTGAGTTTTAATCTTGACAAGTAAGCCCTAGTTGGCTTCCCCACACAAGGTAAATCCTTTCCCATTTTAATTATGTTACACTTTGATTTTTTTCTTTGTTAATTGATTATCGTGTGGTCAATTGAGATGATGACCGACTGGCTTTGCATATAAGATGTGAAATTAAATCCTTTTATAATTTTGAGATTATGTATGTTTGTGACTTAGGATTTAACTTGAGTAATTTCTATGAAGTTTTATGTTTTTAGTATGGTTGGCTACTTTTTATGGGATAATTGTAATGTCGATTGGAATGTTTGCACATCACAGTAGCTATTTTAGCTCTTTTCTATATCTATTTAATCATTTACAAGATCTCGATAATTTTTAATCTAGTATGATCAAGGCCTTAAAAGGTTTTAAAAGAAAAAACTCAAATATGAATTATCCCTTTAATTACTTTTTGTCCATTCTCTTTCATTTACTTGACTATGTGAATCGACTTTTTGTTTTCAAAATTGGTTTTGATGTTGTTCACTATCCACAAATTGAATTCACAAATATAATTTCATTTTATGTTTATGTTATTTCAATATGTGAGGCTGTGTGATTATTTATCATCAAAAAATGAGTTTGTGAAACTATAGGATAACATATTGCTCTAAAATTTCTAGTGTTGAGTTAGTACCTTTTATGTCCTTTTTATTTTTATTGAGTGAGTTCTAGAAGGAGTACGTGAGTTCTCCCATCTAACTTTGTTCATCACTTATCCTATCTCATATTATACCATATGGGCTACTTACATATGAATATGTGACGTATGTGATTATTAGAGAATATGATTCAAATAATTGTCAGGATAATATAGAACAAAAAGGTAAACCAAAAATAGATTCTAATTTGCTCTTCATTTATACTCGCAAATTATCTGTTGGTGTGATTTTGAACAAATCTGTCAGTTTTGTTTATAACATATTAGTATTTAGAAGTCAGAAACTGTTCACTCTTATTTAGGGTTTATGTTCCAGGTAGCTAAATTCTTTATGCATTTATAGTCTAATAGGAAATCAGGTTCTTAGTCCCATACTAAGTGTTCATTCTAAAGAAAAATAATATAGTATCACTCTTTCTCCTAGAAAATAAGTTTTGATTTGAAATTTGTCAAAGAAATGTATCACTCATTTGGTTCAAGTGTGAATTTTGGAATGGATCAGCATATATGAATATCTCACATTTACAAAGCTAAAACAATGTTTTAAAAAGCATAAATGCATCCCATGTTTGCTTGTCTTTCTCTTAAGTTTCAAAATATCCTTAAATGTGGTTTCATTTGGTGTGTTATCAATTTTAGTTCTCTGGAGTGTTAAAGCAATAAGAAAGAAATATTCTTCACTTGTTTTCCCTATAATAAAATGTGAGCCTATTTGTAGTTTCTACTTCACATCCTTATAGGCACATGCATATCTTTTCCTTTCGTCTTTGCATACGTTCCATTAATTGAAGTGTTTGTGTAGATTTTTATTTTAAAAGGATGTCACATAACTCCTTAGATATTTAAATAATATATATATATATATATATATTATGTTTTAAAGAGGGCATTGCATTTTGAGAAGTGATTGCATAGGTAGTTGAAATATGATGGACTTAGGGGATTATTTTAAAAAAAAGAGATATGTATTATATTTTTTCTATATTTATCTCGTTTGAAAGTTATCTTGTTTGGAATTTGATAATCTCATCTTTAAATATCATGTCTTGATATGCGACTTTATTTGATTCTTTTTAAGTTGAATTATCTTTTTAATTTCATTACTCTCTATTTATTTGCATGTACACTCTGGGAGAAAACAAAATTGGAGTCTTAAGTCTATACCTTAGAATGAAGTTAAAATACCCTGGGTTTTGATCCTGAGAAAATTTCAAGAGTTTGAGCTTCTAGACGTCATACGACTTGTGGGTACTTATCGTATGATGTGGTACAATTTAGGGTCCTCAACTCGTATAATAATTAGTGTGGTTTGATTATATTCTATTCAAGGTACGAAAGGACAACATAAGAGTCATATAGAGAGGGTACGAGTTAGGTGATCCACTCGCATATTGCTCAATGTGTCTAGCCTAGAGGATTCTACCTAGGGTATGAATTATGGGTACTTGTCATATAATTTGGTATGAGTTGGTCCTTGAGAGTCGTATAGTGGACAATATATGATGTACACCATTCTGTTTAGGGTACGAGTGGTGGGTACTACTCGTATGTTATGTATATGAGTCAAGGGGGAGAGTCGTACCCTCCTAGCATATTTTTCTGCTTTTAAGCTAAGGGTATCTGGATATTTCCCATCTTTCCCAACTTAAAACCCCTGTCTTATAACTTCCTTAGGACATCATTAGCTATCAAAACACATCTAATAGACTCTTAAAAGCTCCCAAATCCTCAAGGTCAAGAACATTTAGGGTTCAAGCATATTAATGGGATTTCAAGGGTGATTTCTCTCCATCTTCTTTGGTATCTAAGGAATGTTACTTCTCCCTCATTGTTAGTTCAACTAAATTCATTTTTTGATGAATTGTTTCATGATTTAAATGTGGGTATTTTTTGGTTTTGAATTATATGTTGGGGGTTTTGGTTATTAATGGTTAATTTAGTTTTTATATTATAGTGGTGGTTTGAACATGTGGTTTCATGGGAATGGTCAATTGGTACTTGGTTTTGGTTTTGGAAACTATATGCCCTTAATATGTTTGTTATAAAATGCCCATGATAATTCTTTTACTACATAGTTGGACTTTGGTTGAAAATTTTGCATGGTATAATATAGTAATGGAACCTAAATTGGTTAACCGATTTTAATGGGTAAATGGTAAGGCCTTGGTGGCCATGTATTTGATTTAAAACCTTGTGGGGTACATGGGAATACCCCAAGTGAATTTAATAGTGGAACCTATAGGGTACATGGAGATCCCTTAAGTTATTGGCTAAGGACATTACTTGCAGGATATAGTCGGTATGACGATACCATTTCTTATAGACTTGGTTAATAATATATGGAATTGGTGGTTTGATTGTGTGCTAATGGTTTTAATTGGGAAATAATGGTGGGTTTTGATAGCTAACTATGAAGGTGTGAGTCCAATAGATTGACGCTGGAAACTCATTTTTATCGAAATGAGGATTAGTCATGGCGACTATTGACTTGTGGGGTACATGGGAACCCCTAAGTTATACTTGCATATATGTATCATAGAGGGTGAAGATGACACCAAAATCATCTGCCCCCATGATATCTTCAGTTCATGCGGCTACACATACTAGGTCCTATTAAGGGTGTAACATTGGACCCATATAACCCATGGGTGGTTTTAGGACGGCAAAGCTACACATACCTAGGTTAATGTTTTTAAAGGCATGCTAAACCCAGTTCTCTTTTCTTGGTATGGATTATATATGTACATGTATGATTGTGCTTGCATATGGTTATTTACTTGGTTTCAAATGTTGGCATTATTTTATTCTTATCCTGAGTGCATGTTAGCATTTACCCGCTAACCCATCTTCGGATACTGTATCCCTACATGATATAGAAACAGATCGTACTACTCTTCCTGCTCAGTAATCAAACTTGGGGATAACTTGGGTTAGATTGAAATGGTAAGATTCCATACTCTGAAAGGCTCCATTTTGTGTTATGGATTTCTCTATGTACTTTTTTCATGTCACCAACTTTGGTTTTGGCTATTGTTGGGGGTATCTCCCAATCGGGTATTGTTTTACTTTTAGATAGAGGCTTTGTGGGACTACTTTGGGTTGATATGGGCGGTGTCGCCAATAGTGTTAGCCTTGATATTGGTATAGTATTAGGGTTGACACCGGTTGGCTGTAGTTGATTTATGATTGTTCCATTTTGTTATGTTATATATGTATACAAAATTCATCCAATAATGGGTGTAGGTTGGTTATGGTTGGATATTGGGAGTGGTCTCCAGTCTCGGTAGGGATTGAGGCACCCGACACGACTAAGCCTTGGTTTAGGTCATGTCAGATTAGTACTAGAGCCCTATATTTATGGTCAATTGGAAGTCCACAAAGTCGTGTTGAGTAGAGTCTCTTTTAAGGGTGTGTAGCATGCCACACTCATAAGGGAAGGGCTACAAGGCATTTAGGAAATGTTTCTCTTTCTTGTGTTCTATTTTCAAACTATGAAGTCTAAGTCCTGAATTCTTCTCTAATTACTATTTGTTCGCTTTTCAGATCATGCCTCAATGATCAGTTCATGGAAACTCCTCTATCTTAACTAGGGATAATGGTGATATGCTACGATCTTCTCATGGGATCTATACTTAGTCTAGGGGTCCAATTTTGAATTGTTTTGGAGTTCTATCGCTTCCCTCTAGTCCTTCTCAGGCTCCTCAGGCTGAAATAACAAACACTGAGTTTCGTTAGTCTATTTATATATTATCACAATTGGTATCTACTTAGTTTGAAAGTGGTATTCCTATTACTCCATCTTCTGAGGCCATAAGGGTTGGCCTGTTCATGAGGTTGAACCTTCTAACCTTTACTGGTATTAAGGTGGAGGAGAATCTTCAAGGTTTCCTTGATAAAATGGAAAAGATTTTTTGAGTTATGCATGCCATGAATATGGAAGGGGTAGAGTTTGTTGCCTATCAGCTAAAGGATGTGGCGTACCAATGGTATAAGAAATGGATCAGACAAGGGGTGACGTTGATGAGTCATCAATATGGGAGGATTTCTCCAGTGATTTTCTGGATTGCTTCTTTCCTCAGGAGTTGAAGGATGCTAAGGTGGAAGATTTTTTTAATTTGAGGCAGGGTAAGATGTCTGTTAAGGAGTAGGCCTTGAAATTTCACCAGTTAACACGGTATGCTCCAGAGTTGGTTTCTAGCATAAGGGCCCAAATGAGAGATTGTTCCATGAGTTGATCCTTGAGAGTAAGTCTGACTTGTTAATTATGAACATGTATATCTCTAGGTTGGTTGTGTACAGGTAGATGAAAAAAAGAAGAAGCAGGCCGAGTTAAGTGAGAGGCAGGGAAAAATGTTCAAATTTTTTGAGTAGGGTGGTGGTCAACAAAAGAGTGGCAGGGATGGTGGTAAGTAGCTGAAAAAGAAGTGGAGGAGTTCTGGTTCCTTCTCCATGACTAGTGCTCCTTGCCCAAAGCCATTGGGTGATAGGCGTTTCCATGGTGGCTACAACTTTAGGGCACAGAGTGCCTAGTATCAGGCTAGTGGGGCTCAGTCGACTCTATCATATCCTCCTTGAAGGTTTTATGGTCATTTGCATCAGGTTTTCTATGATGACCCAATGCTTTAACTGTGGTTAGCCAGGATATATGCTTAGAAACTGTCTTATTGGTAAGGTTGACTCTAGGGAAAACAAGGTATCAGTTGTTTTATCTTCAGATATAGCACCAAAGGGTGCACTATTTAGGTCTTACACTGGTTAGAATTGTCTTTATGATCTCACTACCTGACAAGAGTTTGACGCATCGCCTGATGTCATGACTGGTATGTTGCAACTTTTTTCTCATGATGTGTATTGTTTACTTGATCTGGGGTCCACTCTATCTTATATGACCCCATTTGTGGCTGTGCATTTTGATTTTGGTCCCGAGAATATTTTGGACCCTTTTTCTATTTCTACCTCGATAGGTGACTTAGTGATTACTAAAAGAGTCTATAGGTAGTGTGTGGTATCTGTTGGTAGTAAAGAGACTTTGGTAGATTTATTTGAGTTAGTTATGGTTGCCTTTGATGTCATTTTGGGGATGGATTGGTTGCTCTCAGTCTATGCATCTCTAGACTGTCAGACCCGTAAGGTCGTCTTTAAATTTCCTAATGAGCCTGTTATTGAGTGAGAGGGTGGTTTCCTAGCTCCTAAGGGGAGGTTTATATCATATCTTAGAGCTTGGATATTGATCTCCAAGGGGTGTCTCTATCATCTAGTTCGGGTTAAAGATTCTAACTCAGAGGGTCCTTTTTTGCATTCTATCCCAGTGGTAAATGAATTTCCTGAGGTCTTCTCTGAGGACTTTCCTAGTGTTCCTCAGGATAGGGAGATTGAATTTGGGATTGATCTTGTTCTTGACACTCATCCAATTTCTATTTCTCCATATAGAATGGCTCCAACTGAGTTGAAGAAGCTAAAGGAGCAATTAAAAGATCTTTTAGATAAGGGTTTAATCCATCCTAGTGTGTCCCCGTGGAGGTGCACTAATGTTATTTGTGCGTAAGAAGGATGTATCCCTTTGGATGTGTATTGATTACCGGCAGTTGAATAAGGTGATGGTAAAGAAAAAGTATCCTCTTCCAATGATAGATGATTTATTTAATCAGTTGTAGGGTGCTAAGTTTTTCTCTAGAATTGATCTTTGATTCAGGTATCATCACTTAAAGATTAGGGAGGGGGATATCCCTAAGATTGCTTTCCTTACCCGATATGGGAATTATGAGTTTTTGGTTATGTCTTTTGGGTTAACCAATGCCCCGACGACGTTCATGGATTGGATGAATAGGGTCTTACATCAATTTTTGGATTTGTTTGTCCTTGTGTTCATAGATGACATTCTGGTGTACTCTTAGAGTGAGGGGATCATATCGATCACCTCCGTGTGCTGTTGAAAAACTTGAAAGAGCAATAGTTGTATGCCAAATTCTCGATATGTGAATTCTGGTTAAATGCTGTCACTTTTCTTTGTCATATTATTTCTAGTGAGGGGATCTTGGTGGATTCACAAAAGGTTATAGTGGTTAGAAAGTGGCCTAGACCCATGACTCTAATCGATATTCAGAGCTTCTTGGGTTTAGCTGGCTACTACCAGAGGTTTATAGAAAGTTTTTCAACTATAGTTTCCCCATTGACTAATTTGACTCAGAAAAAGGTAAAGTTTTTATGGTCGAATGCTTGTGAGGGTAGTTTCGAGAAGCTGAAGGATAAGCTAGCTTCTGCTCTGGTTTTAACTTTGCCTGAAGGCATGGATGGGTGTGTGGTTTACTGTGATGCATTTCATGTGGGACTTGGTTGTGTTCTGATACAATATGGTAAGGTGATAGCCTATGCTTGCAGGCAGTTGAAGGTGCATGACAGGAATTATCCTACTTATGATTTAGAATTATTAGCTGAGGTGCGTTGAAAATTTAGTGGCACTATTTGTATGAGGTGTGCGTGGATATACTCTTGGATTATAAGAGCTGCAGTATTTATTTACTTAGAAAGAACTTAACCTCAGGCAGAGAGGTGGCTTGAGCTTCTCAAGGACTATGACATGAGTCTTCACTACCATCTAGATAAAGCTAATGTGGTTGCTGATGCTCTTAGCAGGTTATCCATGAGGAGTGTAGCTCATATGGATTAGGATAAGGGGGAGTTGGTGAAGGACATTCACTATTTGTCTAACCTTAGAGTTTGCCTCTTAGACTTTGAGGATGGGAGTGTGTTCATTCAGAAGGTGGCGCAGTCGTCTCTTAGTGATGAAATCAAAGAGAAGAGATGTTAGATCCTATCTTATTAAGGATCAAGGGTGATGTCGGTGGTCAAAGGGTGACGGACTTCAAGATTTTTTATGATGGTACTTTGTGGTATCAAGAGAGGTTATGTGTTCCCGATGTTGATGGTTTACGAGAAAGGATCTTAGCCGAGGAGCATGGTCACGCTATGCTATTCATCCTGGTATTATGAAAATGTATCATGACCTCAAAGAGATATATTATTGGACCAATATGAAGAAGGATATGGCTAATTTTGTGGCCAAGTGTATGGTATGTTAATAAGTGAAAGTTGAGCATATGAGGCCCAAGGGATTGTCTCGACAAATTGAGTTGCCAGAGTATAAGTGATGAGTGATCAACATAGAATTTATTACCAGTCTTCCATGGTCTCAAAATTATTTTGATTCGGTTTGGGTCATCGTGGATAAAATGACAAAGTCTGCTCACTTCTTGTCAGTGAGGACTAACTTCTCGGCTGAGGATTATGTGAGGTTGTATCTTCATGAGATTGTGAAGCTACATGGGGTATCAATTTCTATCATCTCAGATCATGGTATGCTATTTACATCTTACTTTTGGTGGTTGTTTCGGAAATGACCAAGGTGAGTCTTAGTACTGTATTTTACCCGCAGTCGGATGGGCAAATAGAGAGAACTATTCAGATGTTGCAACATATGCTTCATATGTGTGTGATGACTATGATGGTAGTTGGGTTGAGCATCTGCCTCTCCTAGAGTTTGCTTACAATAATAGTTACCACTCTAGCATCGGGATAGTTCCATTTGAAGCATTGTATGGTAGGAGGTGTAGATCTCCTATTGGGTAGTCTAAGGTTGGTGAGGCAGAGATGTTTGGCCCAGATTAGATTTACCAAGCCATGGAAAAGGTGAAGGTGATTCAGGATAGGCTTAAGGCTTCTCAGAGTCACCAAAAGTTATATGTGGATATGAGGCGAAGAGAGTTAGAGTTTAAGGGTAGGGATATGATATTCTAAAAGGTGACTCCCATAAAGGGAGTGATGCGGTTTGGTAAAAAGGGGAAGCTCAGTTATGTCGGTCCTTACTTGATTTTGCAAAGGGTTGGTAATGTTGCATATGAGTTGGATTTGCCTCCTAGTTAGAGCTCTATTTATCCATTGTTCCATGTTTCTATGTTGAGGACGTGTATGGGTTATCCGTCTCAAATTGTTCCTACCAAAGATATTGGTATTTCAGATTCTTTATCTTACAAAGAGGTCCCAATTGAGATCTTGGATTGGCAGGTTCATCAGTTATGGACCCAGGATATAGCTTTGGTCAAGGTTCTATGGATGAACAACAAGGTTGAAGAGGATACTTGGGAAGCGAAAGAGGACATAAAGTCCAAGTATCCATTACTATTTTCTATTCTGGGAGTTCGTGCAAAAGGTATGTGTTCTTCACCATACTTTTGTTTTCAAACTTTGTTAAAGGAAAAATTGACTTCCTTGCATCTTTGTTTTCTAACTTATTTAAAGGTTAGAGTTGAGGTAGTGGGATAAATCGTGCTTGTATTGCCTTGTTCTATTATTCGAGGATAAATGATCCAAGTGGGGGAGAATTGAAACACCCTCGGTTTTGCTCCTTAGAAAATTCTGTGAGTTTGAGCTTCTGGACATCATGCGACTTGTGGGTACTTATTGTATGATGTGGTACAATTTTGTTTCCTTGACTCATATGATAATCAGTGTGGTTTGGTTATATTTTATCCAAGGTACGAAAGGACATCATAAGACTCATATAGAGAGAGTACGAATTAGATGAGCCACTGGTATGTTGCTCAATGTGTCTAGCCTAGAGGATTCTGCCTAGGGTATGGGTTATAGGTACTTGTCGTATGATTTGGTATGAGTTGGTCCTTGGGAGTCGTATGGTGGAAAATGTCTGATGTCTACCATTCTGTCTAAGGTACGAATGATGGGTACCACTCATATGACGTGTATACAAGTCAAGAGGGGAGTCCTACCCTCCTGCGCATATTTTTCATCTTTTAAACTGAGGGAATTCTGGACATTTTTCCTCTTACCCAAATTAAAACCTACATATTATAACTTTCTTAGGGCATTATTAGCTATCAAAAACACACCAAATAAACTCTCAAACACTCCCAAATCCTCAAGGTCAAGAACACTTAGGGTTTTAATTAAGCATATCAACTAGGGCTTTTAAGGGTGATTTCTCTCCATCTTCTTTGGTATCTAAGGAATGTCACTCTTCCCTCATTGTTAGTTCAACTAAATTCTTGTTTTAATGAATGGTTTTCATGATTTAATTGTTGATATTATTTGCATTTGAATTATATGTTGGAGGGTTTTGGTTATTAATGGTTGATTTACTTTTTACCATGTTTTTACTTTTGGTTTTCATATTATAATGGTGGTTTGAACATGTGGTTTCATGAAAATGGTCAATTGGTACTTGGTTTTGGTTTTGGCTATATGCCCTCAGCATGATTGTAAAAATACCTAGGAGAATTTCTTTTACCATATAGTTGGACTTTCATTGAAAACTTTGCATGGTATAATATGGTAATGGAACCTAAATTGGTTAAATGGTTTTAATGGCTAAATGGTAAGGCCTTGGTGGCCATGGATTTGATTAAAAACCTTATGGGGTATACGGGAATCACCCAAGTGAATCTAATAGTGGACCCTACGGGTTACATGGGAATCATGATGTGCTATAGAAATATAGCACTTTCGATGCTTAAAATGAGGAAAATATACAAGTTTCTGAGGCCTTTTTATTAGTTATTATATGTTTTGGGTATGTTTGGTAGGAAACCATATTTTGGAAGCTATGTTCATAAAAATGGTGAAAAAGGTGTTTTTGGCCACTTTTGGAGCAATTATGGATGACTGAGATGTTTTTTGGCTTGATCGTGACCAATGCATGTTCGAGATTTGAAGAATAGCTGAAAAACTACCTCTCGGTACCTACTAAGTTGATCAAAAGACTGCATGTACACCTACGGAACACATGTAGACAAAGCGGGTGCTAGAAAGTCAAAATCCCAAGTGTTGATTATTGTAGGATATTTTCTCCTGCTACCTGCGCCGTGCTAGACCGCAGGTACAGGGAGCAGGTGGCCACCGACCCCATTTTCTCCTATTTCTTTCGGGCTTAGTTTTTAGGGTTTTCTCTTATATTATAAATACCCCTTATGTACTTTTTAGTGGAGGTTACACACTTTTAATACTTAGAAACAATTTTGATTTCAATATCCATCTTTGATCTTGGGATTTCATTGTATTGACTTTGATTGAGTATTCAGTTTATGGTTATGGGATTTCTTCATCTTAGCATTGTGATTTCATCTTTGCTTTCCAATATGAATGTTATTGATTTCTGAGTGGCTAAAACCCATAGCTAGGGTTATGAAAACCTTGGAAAATTGACGAAGTAGAGGAAATGTGATCTGGCAGGAACCAATACGCATTGTATGCATTGATTTATCTTTGATATGACTGATTTCTTAATGGGTGCATATATCAGGATCCCTCCTAGATATTGCTACTTACTCTAAAAAAAGAGTAGTGACTAGGAAAAGATAAAGGCAGCAGTAATTTGGGAGTTAATAGTCGATCTGTTGCAGTACAACGGTATATTTGAATGATTATTAGCTTTCATCTAATAACTTGAGACTCAAAAGGTAAAGGGTTAGTCACGCGACACCATGAGACTCAGAAAGTAAAGGGTGAACTCTTTCTACTCGCCCAAAAGACTGTAGGAGATACATAACTTAACGGTTCTGCATGCAAGCTATTGGTTTGGTTCAACAGCCTACGGAGTTGAGACGCCAGGGGGAATACAATACTAGTGTTCACTTACAACTAATTTTCAATCAAGTTATTATTGTTTTGTGTTCAAGACGACTACATACAAATCCCCCATTTACTTTCCTATTTTGCCCATAGACTGTAATCACCAAGATCTATCAAACCATGTGTTCCCTTGGGATTCAATCTCAACCTTAGTTGGGTTACTATATCTTGACATAGACCGTACCATTATCTAAAAGTAGGTGCTACTAGGATGTCATCAAGAAATTAGCACCATTGCCGGGAAGCACGGTGTTAATTTGTGGATTGAGGTTATTTTTGTTTTTTAATTTTTTTAGTTTTTCTTTTTTGTTCTTAGCTGGGTATATGCCAGTGTATTCTTAGAATACAGAGTAGAAACAATCCCTTAATCCCAGTAAATTCTAATCTAGAGAGGGTACAAAAAACACCTAGTAGGATGTCTTAGCAGAAAAAAGTGATAATCCTAAAGGGGTTTGCGATATTGTACATCCTACTGAAGGGGTACAAGATATTTTTTATTGTCATACTGGTGAGATTTTAACTCAAACTGAAGCTGAAAGGGGAGTAGAAGAAGAAGCTCAGAGGATAGCCAAGGATGTAGATCTAGCTTAAAAAAGATAAGCAATAGACCAACGAGCAGCACTCGATGGGAATCAAAATAGAACTAGAGGTTCGTGTGTTCAAGTTATACCAGCATATCAGTATATACAACCATATAACAATGATGAAAAGATATAGGATATGATGATCCGATAGAGATTGGAGCCATAGTACCTCCTGTTTTACCCCGAGGCATCAAATTTGACATAATGAGTGCCATGATCTAACTTTTAAATTTGAAGGGTTTGTTTGCAGGATTGCCCACCGATGATGCAAACTTTCATCTTGAAAATTTCCTTGGGATTTGTAACTCGTATACCAATCCACGGGTAAATCAAGAAGCACTTAGACTGAGGCTTTTTCCTTTTTCACTTACAGGAGAAACATCTTTATGGTTAGGGGAATTGCCAAGAGGCTCTATCATAACTTGGAACGAGTTGCATAGAAAATTCTTAAACAGGTTCTTCCCTTCGTCAAGGATGTTGCAGCTAAAGGATGAGATCTACAATTTCAAGCAGTTACAGTCAGAATCCATGTACGAGGCTTGGTTTCAGGTTTAAGAAAAATTAGAACTTGGTGCCCAATCATCAATATTCAGGGAAAATCTTATCAGAGATATTCTACAGATCCCTGAACATCAGTTCCAGAGCTATGGTAGACACCATCTATGGAGGATCTTTATGAGACTACTTTGGGAGGTAGCTTCGGATATGTTAGATCAGATCTCACTTACTAACTCAGAGTGGCAAACTCGAAAGGCTGAGAGAGTATCTGGTACTTATGCTATTGGTGCTTCCTGTGACCAGAGAGCAACTGATGATATAATAACACAAGAAATTGCATTACTAAGGACTGATTTAGGGGTGCTAGCAAAGCAGTTTACAGCAACAAGTTCTGAGAAAGTTAATGCAGTAGTAGTACAGGGGCCAACTTCCAAAGCATATGAGTCTAAATTAGAAGAGGAAGCAAATTATCTGGATTGTCAGATGGCAGGTTTTCAAGCCCAAGGGCAAGGGAACTAAGGTTGGAATTATTATAATAGATACAAATACCATAGCAGAGAGATGGTGACTGAAGAAAGAAGGATTACTACAGAGAGAAGGGAGATAGATACATCCTACCTGGTAGACGTAAAGCAGAATCTCGAATGGATGAGATGCTGATTAAATTGGTGAGAGGTCAGAAAAATTAGGAGACCAACCTTAAGGATATTAAGGCTATATTTCTGGATTGACCCAGAAGGTCGAGTCACATACCACTGCTATCAAGCAGTTGAAGCACCAGTTTGGACAGATGTCAGCAACTCTGAACAAGAGGCAACTAGGTTCCCTTTCGAGCAACACAGTGAAAGATCCAAAAAATGATAGTCATGTACTTGCTATTAACACAAAAAGTTGTATCACTATTATGGATCCCCCAATGCCTGGTATAGAAGTTGTTGATGATAAGACATCTACCGCTGAGTTTGAGAAGTAACAGGTGATAGCCCGATCATTCAGCCAGAAGTGAGATAGATTCTGAGACCTGTTTTGCGAAGAAATGACTATTGAATTTTTTTACAAGTTCAAATATTTTCGAAAAAGTTTTTAAACTCGTGAATAGAATCACCACTTAATTTAGTTGGGAAAATCAAGAAAACCTTTGAAATTACTTAAACGATCTAAAATAGAAAAATCATAAAAAATTCTGAGTAAGTAGTTCCTATTAATACTCTTGGAAAGTTGTTAAGGCACCACGAGTATCCTCTAACTTGTGGTTATCCGAACTTTTTGAAAATGATTCTTTGACTAACTTGGAGAAAAAAAGTTGGTTTTTGAAAAGAAAATTATTAAGAAAACATTTTTTAGAGGTTTATGCAAAATCAACTTTTGATGACTTAGTAGGGAATTTAACTAAGTCTAAGAAACATCAATAACAGCTAGCACGTAAAAGGGAAGGGGCAAAACTAAAAGACTTAGGCCATTAGGACTAAATCCATAAACCTGTCCTACGCTAATTTGGGTTTTTGGCCCATAACCTGCATCTGTCCTATACTATTTATTTGGGCCTGTGGCCTATTTTCACCTATCCTAAACTAGTTTTCAGGCCTTGAGGGCCCAAAATCCATTTCAACTGTATTAATTTACAACTTTGGCTTCGAGATCCAAATGAATGAACAATGGAATAAATAAACAAACAAATAAATAAAAAGATAACAATAAAAAAATAAGACTTTCAAGTCTCTTAGCCACTTCAAAGATAAGATTTTAACCCATTATTCTTCTTTCATCTCCTTGCATTGGATACATCACACGATCGGCTTTGGACTTAGTTTTGAGGCAGACTCAAGAAGACGAGCCTCATTGGCCCATTGAATGCAAAGAAAAAGAAAGTCCAGTTGAACCTCGAACAGATTTTTCATGCCAAAGAAAATGGAGGATTAGAGTTTTATTTGTAATAATAATAATTAATTTGATAAAATAAATACAAAACACAACTGATTCAAACCAAATAAAATCTTGAACAAGTTCATACTACACATGAGATTGCCTTTTCATATTTCAAGTAACCACAACAAAGTTTTATCTTCTTACTAAACCATAATACTAACTCGGAGTATTTCAGAGTTTAAAAGATGCATTCCAAAAAACAAAACTGATAAGAAAACATATAGGGAAGGAAAAAGATAAAATTGGACATGGAAGTTAATTAAACAATCTTCATTTAGGCTATCAAAGGAAAACTCACAAATCTATTCGTTCCTCACAGGGAATTAGGCATGTATCTTCATACTTGACTTGAAATACAATGTTGAATACCAAACATCATGAAAGCACCTTATAAACTTATTAAAAGATTTGATGATCAAAACAATTCTCCTAGAAAACTAGAACCTCTTGCCGTTTCATAACAAACTCCAGAGTGACAATTCAAGTATAAATTGTAGCGAAGACATAAATAAGAATAAGAACAAGATCATCATCTCTTTACTAGAAATCAGAAAATAAAAGAAGAAAAGTAGGAAGTAACTTGAGAGCTAACCTATTAAATCAAAACACATAATTTTTGCTAACAAAGTAAAAAAAAACTACTTAGAAGATTATTGAACGAATCAAGATTGCTCTACTTCAACCATAAAAGTGAAAACAATTAATTTTAAGAAAACAGAGACCATTTGGAACTTGATTTCGAAAGTTTCTTTTCACAACTAGTTCAACTTGAATTGCACAGTGACTCAACAAAAATCATCTTGCAAGGCATTCTTCGAGAAAGAGGAAAAACAACCACATGGCCTTTTTCTAGATTTCAATAGATATAGTTTAAGCGATAGCCCCGAAACAAGATAAAACTAAAGAACAATCCACATGACCACCAACACTGGACTTCATGAAGAAAACATAATGATATAGCGCAATCTTGTCCTCATCCCTTCTTAGTAAATCAGAATGAATTTTTGGGAGTCAATATGATCTTTCGGGATTCCCAGGACTGGTGCTATATTATGGATATACACCTACCATTCCTATTGACCTTGTAGGTTAAGTCGGATTAGGAAGACAGTCCTAAAAAATAGGACTTAAACATAGACAGCAACACAAAAACTATAATAAAAGATAAAAAATAGCTAAAACAATATTTGTGATAAGATGATGAACCCATACTAAAGCAGGAAATATATGAATAAAAGAGATATTTAATCAGCCCACAACAAACGAGTGCCGAATCAACATGTTCAGAGTTTAACAGACAAAAAGTTAAGATTATACAACAAGCTCAGAAATAAAAATGAAATAAGAGATACTGAGTCACAATGAATCAATCAGATCAACTGAACCAACATCATTTACAATACAAAAGGAGCCCTATATCCTTCAAGGATTCTATGGTAAATAAGTCCTAGGATACAAACTATCCAAAACACTAATATGACACAAAACGACAAGATAAATAAAATCAAAAACTAAATAGAATGAGGTGTTGCCTATTTTAGAGAAGAAAGACGGGAGCTTAGCCTTCAACGGAATCTCGAACACCACCAAAAAACTTTGCCACGACTTCGAGAACTCGTCGACTTTTCACTAAATTTTTTTTTACTAGAAAAATAGATTTTTTGCTCAAAAGTTTTTTCAACCCTCCAGACTTGTCTCTTTTTTTATTTAAAGGAATTATATATAGAAAACAAAGATAGGGAGATGAATTTTGCTTTTGTCGGTGTGGGATTTTCGGGTGAAAACCCAAATCCCACGGCTGAGAATTAATTTCTGCGAAATGGATGATGAGAGATGGAATTTCTATCCTTGCTTGCATCGGAAGTGAATGAGAAGAGTGCAAGTGGAAATTCATGGAATATTCCATCGAATCCATGGGTTTCTTTTTTGGGAAAATTGATTTTATTTTTGAATTTCAAATAAAAAACTTGGGGATTAAGAAAGAGCCATGTATGGTACTAATTTAGTATGAATTTGGATATGTAAGATAAAATCTAGAAGCTTCTAGGCTAAATTTGTATCAAAATATTATGTTAATCATGTGAGGGTGGAAAGACATAGACGTTTGGATAAGAATGAGCTGTTGGGACTTTTGTCGGGTCAAATTTGGGTTGCTATTGAAATTGGGTGTCGATTTTCACTATTGTTGCTGATTATTATTGATGTTTACTATAAAAATTAGTGGGAGATATTGTGAGTATTTTTTATTGAAGAAGATTATAAAAATGGGTCAAGTTAGTGCGGGTAATGGACTGGAGATAATAGATGGTAGGCCGGGTTGGGTAGCTTTGATGTTGGGATGTTGAGGGAATTGGGCCACTGGGTTGGCAAGAAATTAAGGTGTTGGATTTGGGTTGGTGTTAAAAGGATTTAGATAGATACTAGGTCATTCATAAAATAGCCTAAATAGGTTAAACCTTGATCGAATTTAAAATGTTGACCGAATTGAATATCAATTGATCAAATTGCATTGCAATTGTGGCCAAGTTGATTTCACTTAAGGTTAAGTTTAATAAATTGACCCAGTTTAATTAAAATTTGAAATAAATTAACTACTATTTTAATCCCGAGCTTCTTGATTTAATAAAACTAAACAAATATTTTTCTGAATAAATTATTTTTATGAAATAAATTATATTTAAATTAATATTTTATCTATTCGAATTAGTTTCAAAATAATACTAGATTAAAATTTAATTTTTTGTAAAATGATTACTTAAGTGACAAATTTCTATGACCTTGTATACACGGGCACAAAAATATATAATCTCCACTTATAAATGGTAAAATTATCTCGATAAATACTTTTAAAATCTTTTATCCAGATAAAATAAATATTACAATTTTATTTAGAATCGAAGAAATTCAGAATTAAACTTAGCCATAGAGGGAAAAAATTAGGTGTCAATAAGACCACCCCCATCTTTTCCGCAACGACTGATGTAGAAGAAAGAAGAAGGTACGTTTAAATGGTTCATTGAGATAGAGAGAGAATTGAGCCAGAACATGCCTCTTCTTAAGGCATTAGAGAAGATGCCTGGATATGCCAGGTTCATGAAATAGTTGATAACAAGGAAGAAAGGAGAAACTTTTGAGGATATTGAGGGTATACACCACTGCAGTGCAGTCACGACTAGGTCCTTGTCATAGAAAAATGGTGACCCCAGAGCGTTCACTATACTATGCACTATTGGGTCATCCATATTTGCCTGAGCTTTGTGTGATTTAGACGCGGCTACTGATGACTGACCGTACAGTGAAGAAGCCTGTGGGAATCTCTTTTGATGTGATCGTTAGGGTGGACAAATTTATTTTTTGACTAACTTTGTCATCTTGGACTGTGAGGTGGACACTGAGATGCCTGTTATTTTGCGAAGACCATTCATGGCCATAGGCAGAGGTATGGTTGACATAGAGAAGGGTGAGCTAAAATTTTGTGTCAACTATGACGAGGCAACATCAACATTTGAAAGTCTATGAAGCAGCCAACCAACATGAGATTAGTGTTGGTGATCGATTGTATTGATGACCCTGAAGGATATTCCAATGGGTATCTTGAAAAATTCTGAGTAATTAAGATATATGCATCATGCCGTGATGTTAAATTAAGAGCTGCATTGGAGGAAACCCATGGGATTATTGGTGAAGTCTGAGTAACAACATGGCTACGTTGTGCTGTGATGTTAAATCAAGCACCGAGTGGGAGGTAACCCACTATATTTTAGTGTTTACGTTTTTGTTGTTTTTGTTTTTGTAGGTTTTTAGATTTGGACCTTACATGGAATACAGTAAATATTGTTACATTCATCTATTTACAGGTAAGGGGACTGTGTGATTAGCCCATCACGGTCACAAGTTCCACACGGTAAGTTAAGTAGAAAATAGAAAAGTTGAAATTTTGAGGATAAAAAATGGTAAGTTATGGACTTTGGCACCTAATTTTACTTTTGGAACATAAAACTTAGGCTACGGGACCATAAGTATCTGGAAATACGTCAACACTCCAAATCTAGGTTGTGGAAAAGTGAGCCAAAAATTTTGGCTCGGCACCTGCTCCCAGCACCTGCGGGCCGCAGGTTCTACCTACGCCCAGGACCTGACCGCAAGTACAGGGCACAGGTACAAGTCACGTCTAGTTCGGAATTTGGGCCCACTTTTTGATTAAAATTTTAGGCCCACCAACATTTAAATATGACCTATTATAGCCCCCCACCTATATACAAAAAGTCTAACCCTTATTCTAACTCATTCTAATCCTCAAAACTTCAAATTTCTCTTTGAATTCAAAGTTTCCACTTTAAATATAAACTAACTCCACACTTAAGAAAAGGCGAAATTAACACTTTTTTGAGATACCAACTTGTTCAAACAAGCTAGAAACAAGTTTCAACCTTGGTTTTTCTTAAGTTCTTTTTTATTCTCTTCCAATTTTACATATAAGAGACAAACTTTCTTGGCTCCTAATGGTTATATAATGCTTTATTTATGGTTGAAACAAGTTGATAGTGTATTTCATTGATAAATGTATAAAAACTATCATGCTTGCATAAGGGTGCCTTGAAGTAGCCTAAAATCATAATGTAGGGCCTTGGTTCAAGTTGAAATTCTAAGTTAGTCCCTAATCGGAAGTTGAACTTGAATGAATGAAAGTAATACCATGAGTTGACCATGTTTGTTTGCTTTGAAATTCATGATTCTTGAGTAGCGTGTATATATTGGACTTTTTGGGATTTCAAATAGGTTATAGGGGTGTGAAAAATGAGGAAAACTCAAACTTTTTGAATTTTGAGTTTTTTTTCAACTTTCACTATCCCTCACTTTTGTTGGAAGCTAATAACTGGGTTTTCAAGTATACATGGCACCTAGAGTGATAAATAAAAAAATAGCTGGTACTTTGAGGAGACGGGTAGGGTCTCTTGAGCTGAGTGGTTTGGTAGAGGAGTAACCAAGATAACATTATGTTGATGCTGCAGTTGCAGTGGTATGTAGAATCACGCGGGTACAGACTCGCCAGGCTACTCAATCAGTCATAGCCCGAATGAGGATGAATTCTGCAAGAATATCACCACCACATACTCCTCCATCCATTGATGATGATGATAAGAAGACATAGTCTGAGTCGACTCTATAGGCTAATGCTCAAGACCCCCAGTCTGAGGAGGGGTCCTAGGATTCTTCTAAGGAGGTTGAGCAGGTGCAGACATCAATAGTGCTTTAGCCTGAGGACGGTACCACTACTCTTACACAACAAATAGAGATCCCCAGTTTGAGAAGGGTAAAACAAAGGCACCCCATGTTGCACAAAAGGTACCCATACTTACACATGCCCTAAATACACCTCCCAAGAAGGGATATCTGAGGTGGTATGTAAAAGGGATGCGACATATATATGACCTTGATATCACTATTTGGGAGTTAGGAAGGCCTACATGAGGTATCTAAGAGGATCGACTTATCGGGGTTGACGGTTACCACAATTGAGGGCAATATTTAACAGGTATCAACTCGAGTGGATGAATAGGCCACTCGGTTCTTATAGCCCGACTATGGTACGCGAGTTTTATACATCTTATAGAGCCACTGTAGTCCTTCCCATGCACCACTATCTAGGCTTTATCAGATTTGCATGATAGCTACAACTTGATCATACACTAGTCAGAGGAGTCAGAGTTGACATCAGAGAGGAGACTATCCACAGAGTCATATTTGGCCCAGATTACATCACACCTGTATCTACAACAGAGTACAACCACAGATTGAGGATCGCATGGGATATTCATATTATGTGGGATACTGAGCACAGAGTTGAGAGGGTCGAGATGGCTAGGTAGATAGCCGATTATATTTCATGATAAGGTTATGCTACCATATGGATTAAGGGGCAAGCGGTGATCAAGAAGGTCATGTTGACACTAGAGGAAAAATTTTGGTGGTTGCTGATACTATATAGCCTGCTTCCCACTGCCTCCTATAATACATTAATGTAGGAGGGAGCTGCATTAGTTGCCTACTTTATGGTCGGTTATGACATTGATTTTTCTGCCATTCTCAGGTATGAGCTACATAATAAAGCCTTTGGTGAGCTAACTAACTTGCCATTTCCTTATATAAGTTAGAGGCTATGCGATGAGGAAGGTATGCCTGAGATACCAGGTATTAATAAGAGGGTGACTACCACCGCTACAGTGCAGATAAATACCATGAAGGTTCTAACATATCCAAGCAATTCCAGGCAACCTAGACAGCAGGCAGCAGCACCACAGACCCAGACTGTAGGCCCGACAATTTTTGTAGTACCTGATGAGGCACGTATAGATGATACAAGTATTGGTGTAGATATAGAGATACGGGAGCAGAGATATGCTCTAAATTTGAGTACTTAGGGTGAAGGGACATAAACTACTTTTTATTTAGCCCTGGCTTTGACCTCAAAGGCGGTTGGTGTATCTACAAAGCCTGTTCTCTTATCCACTACAACTCTTGTGACAGATAAAATTACTATATCCAGTGAGTTTTTACAGATCCCAGTGGACAGTTAGAGGGCTACAATCGCTCAGTTAAAAGTTATTGAGATCGAGATGACTACTCTTTTTGGGTAGATGAGATCGAGGGTTAGGACTAGATTTGAGCATGCTGAGGCTAGATGGGAGGCTACTCAGAAAGCCACACTGTCAGAGCTGCGTGTTGACTTTCATATGTGAATTAATGAGATAAAGAAATGGGTTACATCCCTATATACAGAGATAGGTGCACCAGATTTAGTTCAGATAAGAAAGAATTTTGATATCCTACCAGCAGAGGTACGCTTTCTTATGGAGATCCATGTAGCATATACTCCCTCGATGTTACCCTTTATAGTCCAGATATCACCTCCGCATGCATTGAGATACTTTGAATTCTTAGTGGAGGATGATGAGGAGGTCCCAGCAGTTGGGACCAAGAGAGGTCACTTACATGATTTATAGGATCCTATTATGACAGAGGAGGAGTCCCTTAAAAAGGCCAAACATGATTATTTTGAGACTGCATTCGTAGATAGGTAGAGGCGTGATGATATAGCAGTGGATGCATCATCCAGTAGTGCACCACCACCACCCTCTTCGCCGATTTTTATGTCCCCATCTGGGGAGGCTCCTGATGTAGGCGCATAGTGCGTCCCAGGTATGTCTCACTTCTCTATGTTTTGTTTTATTTTAAAGCATTGAGGATAGTACAAAATTTTTCATTGGGGATGGGCATATCATACCGCTGTGTGTTTTTATTTACGTGTTTCTTGTTCTATCGGTCGCAGTATAATTGTAGAACCGACATGTCTAGGATAATTATGTGTCGTATTGTGTTTTTCTTCGTATTGTGATGTTTTGTGTAATTAGGAGATTTTGAGTATTTAGGGAAGTAGTCAGACTTTGACTGATTTTTGATAACCCTCTAAAAATTTTATGTTTTAAGAACTGTGTTGATGTACATATATGTGAACTTTATGGATCTTGTTATGGCATTAGTATTAAGGACATGATAACCATTTGCTGATAATTTCATGAACTGGATAAGTAGTAGTAGGTGATATTGACTCTGTGCTATTTGAGTGTGAGATACTAACTTGTTTTCTTTGTATGTTAAATTCAAAACTTATCTGGTTAGTCTTGCCTAGGTTGAAGGATAGTCAGTTAGGAAAGAAACATCGGCCATTTTTTATTTTAGTCCACTTATAGCATAAATGACCTTTCATGTGTGAAATAATACCCCTTGATCCCTATTTCGAGCCTTGTAAGCCTGTTTTTCTTGTTTTAAACATTCACCTTCCCATTTGTGTTACACTTCACCTGTTTGGCCTTATTTCTCCTTGGACAGTATGCACCTCAACATGAGCAAAAAGTCTAAGTTGAGGATGGCTATCATAGAGGTGTGTAGTATAAAATAGGTATGAAGAAAGGCAAAATAGGAGAAATAAAGAAAGTAGGGCTAGGTGTGGTAAATAGAAAAAAAATAAAAAGAGAGAAAAATTTTGAAAAAGTGAAAAAAAAAATAAAAGACCACACCCAACCAGAGTATACAATAAAAGAATAAAAGGGAGAAATAAAGGCAGAATAAAAAAGAAATTGGCTAGTAAGTGAGACCCCAAAGTTAGTGTAGTGTCAAGGAGGCTTAGTCGCTTTATATCTCCATATCTATCTTACTAACCCCAAGCCTATATTACATGCCGAGAAAAGTCCTATAGTGATCTCGACTTGACTAGATGAATGCTAAGGTAAAGAAAATAAGGAAAAACCTATGGTATTTGACATGAATTGATTGGAACTTCTTTGTTGAGTGTGAGTGTCTCTTGACCGTCCCTGCATTGACATGCATAAATTTATATGAGTGAGTGGGACATTCTTGTTGTAAGGGCACTTGAGTCATGTTGCTAGTTATCTGCTTGTTTTGGGTAGTGTAATTTGTACATATGAGTGATTGTTTGTTGCTAGTGTAATTGCCATAGCTTGATTTGCTTGTGTCATATTGTTATACTTCATGTTCATACATAGTTGGTTTTGAAAAGAGTTATAGGAGGGGATGTTATAATTTGAACTTAATGTGATGACTGACTGCCTTGAATACTTAAATTTTCTTAATTAAGCGTTGTTTTTATTTTGTTATCTTTTTGTTGTCTGAGGACATGCAAATGTTCTTAGTTGAGGGTGTTGATGTGCTATAGAAATATAGAACTTTCGATGCTTAAAACAAGAAAAATATGCAAGTTTCTGAGGCCTTTTTGTTAGTTATGATCTGTTTTGGGTATGTTTTGCAAGAAACCATATTTTGGAAGATAAGTTCGTGAAAATGGAAAAAGATGTTTTGGGCTGATTTTGGAGCAATTATGGATGATTGAAATGCTTTTCATCTTGATCATGATTAATGCATGTTCGAGATTCAAAGAAGAGCTGAAAAATTGACCCCCGACACCTACTAAGTTGACCTACAGACCGCATATACACCTACGGTCGTATGTAGACAAGTCAAAATCTCAAGAGCTGAGCATTGCAGGATTTTTTCTCCTACTACCTGCACCCTGTACCTGGGCCGTAGGTAGTACCTGCGCCCTGCCAGACCATAGATACAGGTAGTAGGTGGCCACCGACCCTATTTTCTCCTATTTCATTCGAGCTTAGTTTTTAAAGTTTTCTTTTGTACTATAAATACTCCTTATGTACTTTTTAGTGGAGGTTATGCACTTTTAAAACTTAGAAACATATCTCTATTTCAAGATCCATCTTTGATCTTCGGATTTCATTGTATTGACTTTGATTGATTATTCAGTTTATGGTTGTGGGTTTTCGTCTTATCATTGTGATTTTATCTTTTCTTTCCAATTGAATGTTATTAATTTCTTCACAATCATGAGTGGATAAAACCCATAGCTAGGGTTGTGGAAATCCTGACAAATTGATAAAGTATAGGAAGTGTGATCGTTGACAGGAACCAATCCACCCATGGCATGTATTGCTTTATCTTCAATATGACTGATTTCTTAATGGGTGCACACCTTAGGATCCCGCCTAGATATTGCTACTTACTCTAAAAAAGGAGTAGTGACTAGGAAAAGATAAAGATAATAGTAATTTGGGAGTTAATAGTCGATCTATTGTAGTACAACAGTATATCTGAATGATTATTAGCTTTCATCTAATAACTTGAGACCCAAAAGGTGATAGTTAACTGGGATAAGAGTAAGGGTCAGTAACACAACACCCCGAGACTCAAAAAGCAAAGGGTGAAATCCTCCCACTCGTCCAAAAGACTGTAGAAGGTACATAACTTATCAGTTTTACATGCAAAGTATTGGGTTGGTTCAACAACGAAAGATAAACCTACAGAGTTGAGACGACAGGGGCAACACAATCCTAGTGTTCACTTACAACTAATCTTCAACCAAGTTAATATTGTTCTGTGTTCAAGATGACTACAAATAAATCCCCACATTTACTTTTCATTTTTTTCCATAGACTATAACCACTGAGATCTTCCAAACCACGTGTTCCCTTGGGATTTGACCCCAACCTTAGTTGGGTTACTATATCTTGACAGCGGCTGTAACATTATCTAAAAGGAGGTGTTGCTTGGATGTCATCAAATCCCCTAAGTGATTGGCTAAGGACATTGTTTGCTAGCTATAGCCGGTATGACGATACCACTTCTTATAGCCTTGATTAATAATATATGGAATTAGTGATTTGGTTGTGTGCTGATGGTTTTAATTCTCCACTAATAGAAGGTGATAGCTAACCGTGAAGGTGTGAGTCCAATGGATGGACATTGGAAACTCATATTTGCCGACATAAGGATTGGTAATGGAGACCATAGACTTATGGTGTACACGGGAATCCCCTAAGTTATACTTGTATATATGTATCATGAAGGGTGAAGGGTACATGGGAATCTCCTACCCCTATGGTATCTCCGGTTCGTGTGGTTACACATACTAGAGCTCGTTTAGGGGGTAACACTGAACCCATATAGCCCGTGGGTGATTCTAGGATGACGAAGCTACACATACCCAGGTTAATGGTTTTAAAGGCATGCTAAACCCGATTCCTCTTTCTCGGCATGGATTATATATGTATATGTATGGTTGTGCTTACACATGGTTATTTACTTGGTTTCAAATATTGGCATTATTTTATTCTTATCTTGAGTGAATATTAACGTTCACCCGCTAAACCATTTTTGGGCGTTGTATCCCTACGTGATGTAGGAACTGGCCATACTACTTCTCCTACTCAGTGATCGAACTCGGGGATAGCTTGTGTTGGATTGAAGTGGTGAGCTTCTATACTCCGAAAGACTCCATTTCATGTTATGAATTTCTCTACATATTTTTGTCATGTCATAGACTTTAGTTTTGGCTATGGTCGGGGCCATGTCCCGATCGGGTATTATTTTATTTTTGGATAGAGGCTTTGTGGGACTACTTTGGGTTGGTATGGGTGGTGTCGGCAATGATGTTAGCCTTGACATTGGTAATGGGGTTGACACTGATTGACTATATTTGATATATGATTGTTCCATTTTGTTATGTTATATGTATTCAAAATTCATTCAACATTGGGTTTAGGGTAGTTATAGTTGGGTATTGGGGGTGGTCTCTAGTCTTAGTTGGGCTTGAGGCACCCGACACGACTAGGCCCTAGTTCGAATCGTGTCAGAAGTCTTTAGTTTTTTTTAATTACATAGATTATGATAGGTGTCCTAATTCACCGTATAACTAATTAATTTGCGACTTAATTTATTTTGTGGTTTCCAATATATTGTACCTTGATTTGAACTATGTTAAATGGGGTGCAACACTTACTGAACAAAAAATAAACCACATAGATGTTTAACCTCATTTATGTTTTTATTTGTTTTCTCATTTCTCAAATGCACAATTATTGCCACCATCATAATGAAGCTTCCTCTTTTATTATTTAAACTTTAATATATGCAAGAAAACATACATTTTTTTCAATTTACTTTGATTTTGTTATGACAAGATTTTGTATTATTGAAATTAAATTTTTAATGGAGAAACTTCAAAGTTAAAATTATTAGCTCATATTTTAGCAATTTATTTCAAAGAATTTTTCTTATTCATCAATCTACGAGTAAAATCACATAAGAAATGCACTAAATTGTCGCTCAAAATATGTCTAAATCGTAGCACTAGCATTGTTTTGCGTGTAACCCTATTTTTATTTTTT
The DNA here is from genome assembly GCF_002878395.1 of Capsicum annuum. Classification (NCBI taxonomy): domain Eukaryota; kingdom Viridiplantae; phylum Streptophyta; class Magnoliopsida; order Solanales; family Solanaceae; genus Capsicum; species Capsicum annuum. The sequence continues at coordinate 131,730,717 of NC_061114.1, read as the reverse complement.
TAAAAATAAAATATGACAAATAAAGATAAAGAATGTATTGAGGGACTCAAAATCATGCCATGTAACTGAAAAGAAATAGCAAGAAGAGGAAAAAATATATCAACGAAAGTTGAGAAATACCAGTATATATTTGAAGATGAGAGAGAGATTGAAATCTATTTTTTAGAAATAGGAAAAAAATAAAGAAAGATGAAAAATATGGATATATTTGAAAAGGAGAGACAAAAAACTGAAATCTATTTTTTAGGAAGAGAGATAAAAAAAATTGGCAACTATTCTGGTCAAAAACATTAGAAATAACCATTTAATGCCAACTTTTGAATATTTAGCTATAACATGCCAATTTGAATTCTTAGTTGACACATGGTGCCACTTTTTCCTTTAGATTACAGGAAAAATTAGAAAAAGTATTACAATAAATAGCAACACTTTTATAAAATTACAGTTTATAGCAAGAGGAACATTATTTTACTTATTAACTAGGCAAGTGCATGATTTACTTTCACTATTTTATATTTTCCTATTTTCACTTCATTATTTCACCTCTCCTAAATATAGTCATATCTTTTACCCCCTTTTTTTTTCATCTTATTTTTTATTTTATTTTATTTTCATTTTTTTATTTCTACTTTATTTTCTCTCTTCTATTTATCTTCTTTTTTTTTCTTTTATCTTTTTTTTTTAATTTTTTGTTTTCTTTTTTTATTTTTTTCCTTTTTCATATTTGAAGAAAATTATCTTCATGATCTTCAAAATAAAATATCATTACTATCTTTCACTCTCTTATATCTTTACCATTTTTTTTTCTTGTTTGTTTTTCTTCATCTTATTTTTTTATCATTTTATTTTTTATTTTGATTTCTTATTTTTTATTTTTTATTTTTTATTTTTTATTTTTTATTTTTTTCTTTCCACTTTATTTTCTCTCTTCTATTTCTTTTTTTTTTTTATCTTTTTCGTTTTCTTTTTTTTTTCTTTCTCATATTTTTTTTTCTTTTTCTATTTTCGTTCTCTTTTTCTCTTTTCTTTTTTTCTTTTATTTTTACACTTCTATTTCTCTTTCTTTTTTTTTTTTTTTTTATTTGTCCTTTTAAAATTAAAGTTATATATATATATATATATATATATATATATTCTTCTATCTCTAGCTTTTATTTTAAAAAGACAAATATGTATATCACATACACATATTCAAAAAACATATAAAAGACATAGCCTAACAGCCATACAAATCTGAATATGTATTTACAGTACAAAACATATATATGTATTTACGAAATACATATCATATTCATATTAAACAGTAACAAACATAACTATACTATATATCTTCATATGTATTTGTGAAATACAAAGATCTCATATAAAATAGGAATATACATATTGATCAGGTATGTATTCTGTAAATATATATGCAGAGTTATATGTATTTTATATGGTGTTGGATTTGTTCTTTGAACTGTACATACTATGTCATTTAGAGGATAACATTTGTACTTATTTATTTTCTTTTACTGTTTAAGATATATATATGTATTTTTTTATTACCTATATGTATATATATATAATTGTCAATTTTGTTATAGAGATTTTGTGTCCTATATGTTTATATATACAAGTGAGTCAGATATGTATTTCTGTAAATAGATATGCAGATATATATGTATATTTTTTACTGTAAATACATATGCAGATCTGTATGTCTAGTTATTTTGTATATTTTTTGAATATATATATATATGATATAGATAGTTATCTTTTAAAAATAAAAGATAGCGATAGAAGAGTAAAGAAAAATGAAAAATAAAATTTAAAAAAAAAAAAGAAGTAAAAAAGAAAAAAAGAAGAAGAAAGAGAAATAGAAACAAAAAAGAAGAAAGAGAAATAGAAACTAGAAATAGAAGTGTAAAAACAAAAGAGAAAAAAATTTAAAATAATAATAAGAAGAAAACGAAAAAAAATATGAGAAAAGGAAAAAAAAAAGAAAAAAAAAAGAAAAAAATAAAAAAAAGGAAAAAGGAAAAAAAAAAGAAGTAGAAGAGAGAAAATAAAGTGAAAAAAAAAAATTTAAAATAAAAAAAGATAAAAAAAAACTAATATAAAAAAAAAACTAATAAGAAAAAATAGTTAGAGATATAAGAGAATGATATTTTGAAATTTTGAAGATTACTAAAATAATAATCTTCATATTTGAGTTTGATTCAGAAATGGAATCTATTAATTTAAATAAGAGTAATTTATGAGAATTTAATTAGATGGGATAATTATTCCTTATTTAAATCAACTAATTTGAGTAAAACAAGGACAATAAATCTTGTTGTATATGTATTTGTATAACAAAAGTTTACTTAATACAAAATAAATTTGCTATTTTTCGTAATTATGAAACTGTTGCTATAAAAGTTACAGTTAAGGCTCTATAATTGCTATTTCTGAAATTTTCCCTAGATTATATATGGGTAAAGGATATGGGCTGTCCATTTTTTTAAAAAATGGCTCACATTTGAAAAGGTGGACATGAGCTGTCCAGTCGGCTAAACTAATTTTTTTTTTAGCCATTTGGCCCAATTGGTCACATGCAGTCTCTAAACACAATTGATACACTTTTATACTACATTGATACATTTTTATACTATATTGATACACTTTTTAAAAAAGAGAAAGAAAATTCTATGCAAGCACATGCAGTCCCTATACCTAATTGATACTCTTTTATACCATATTAATATAATTTTATACTACATTGATATACTTGTAGTGTCCATATACTCAATTGATACTCTCTTATACTAGATTGATACATTTTTAGAATGCATGTAGAAACTATATAGAGTTGTATAAAATATGTATCTAAATAATAATTGTAGTTAAAAATTGTATAGAATGTGTATAAAAATACTATAATTATTATATAAAATATGTATATGTATAGAAACTATATCATTATTATATATAAATATATATCTTTAATAATTGTATTATATTAAAAGTATATGATATTGTATTTTATTGTATAAATAAGTAAAACTAAACAGAATAAATAGTATGTTATTTTAATAATAATGGTAATTGTAAAATAATCTAAAAAAAATTCAATTACTCGATTATTTAAAAAGAATATTATACAATAAATTTTTTCAAAATACTCTTCTCCTGTACTAATATTGTTATTAATTATCTTGAAAGCTGTAATGTGGAAAGCGGTAGGGACTTGGAGTCAATCCAGGTGTAATAATTTAGTAGCAAGTCTCACACATGAAGCTAATGAAGAGTGGTTCATACTTTTTGAGTCACAGTACATAAAGATGAAAAGTTGGTCCAGTAAATAAAATGGGAAGGGCCGAATTGTGATTCCCGGTAGTTAATCATATGCAAGTAACAAAAAGGCTATTTACCAGATTTATTATGCGAGTAGCGAGTGGCTATTTATTGGTATTATAAATTTGAGTGCTAATTTTGTAGAATTAATTTATTTTAGGTGTTATTTTTGTCCTTTCCCCATTATATATTGCAAGTCGTAACAATACTTCTTAAATTGCAACTAATAGCAACTTTTAAAAGAAAAGAAAAAAGCAAAAACAAACTAATAATAGATTTAAAACAAAAAAAATAAGATAAAATATTTTTGTTAAAAAAAAATTCATCTTAAAAGGAGTTAGTTATTATGCGGCTAAAATTATGGAACCTATTAATGAACAATTTTTTTTCCTCTTTCATCAATTATATTTATTTTCAATTTTTAAAAAGGAAAACAAATGTTCTCCTTGTCTCTCCATAGTTCCTTCTTACCAAATATCTTTATAATTACGGATTATAGTACAATATCTTTGATCTCTAATTCATGAATTTGGAGAATCTTAGTAGCTTAGTTGTTTAGTTACCTGAACTCTCACCTTGTTGGTGACGGTTTGATTTCCCACATTGTAATCCTCCCCCCCCTCCCATTCCCCTTCCCCTACCCCAATTTTTTTTAAAAAATATTCATGAATTTTAAATTTGCAATAATATTGATGGTAGAATTATCGTATGAAAATTGATGCCAATAAATATTATATGTTAATAATTTAGTTTTGTTTTGTAAAAATTTTATACAACCTAGTATTCATGTATTATTTTATACGATTAAATTGAAATCAATTTATATATAACAAAGTCATATTTTAAATGATTTTAAATTTTTTGGTCTCAATTTATGAAATTGGTTCGTATAAAATTCTACATACAAATGATGTTTTCTTATAACTGTTTTTAGTGTATGAAAATGGTACATAATATGGTATCCATGAATTAGTTTAATAATTTTTTTTCATACTTAAGTGATGTTTATTGTTTGAGTTCGCAATGAATGAAATTGATATTAAAATTAGTATCGATGAAGCTTTGTATATATGCCATTTGTATAAAATAGGTTTTATGAATGTGAGAATTGATAAGAAAAATGGTGTTGTATATTACATGACTTATTTAGTATATGTAATGGATATTTAGTGAAAAACTATCATCGTACATATTGAAAATAAACTATAGTTTGATATCAATTATTTTTTTGTTGCAATGGAAAGGGTAATCAGTATTAGCCATGGTTGATATTGGTGTTGATTTACTATATTAATTTTACCTTCTACCAATAAGTATAGTTCAATAATTATATAAAAATATAATTACAACTTGTAATAAATAATCGAAGAAGTACATATAAACTAATTTTCACACATAATAAAACTCAATACATTAAATAGGTCGGGATTTTAATTTTAAAGGATTTTGGGTTGTTGGTGTAATACCCCAAAAAATTTTTCGTCGAAATTTTGTGCATAAACGTATTGGATCCTATCTTCGAAAATGATTTATAATTTTTCTGTATGTCATTTCTTGGATTTCGACCCACCATTTCGTAGAGCATCGAATAAGATTTCCAACGATATGTGGATCACCCAAAACGGACACTCGAGCGATGAGTTACGACCATTCCGATCAAACTACGACCATTCCGATCGAACTGTGAACAGTAAAATGTGCAGGAAAAAAAATACTGCAGCCAGGAAATTTTTTTGGTCAACTTCAAACGATCATAACTTCTTGTACATAATAAACTGTGCGAGCTGCTATATATCAACGGAAATCCCTGAGAGTCTTCTTTCCAATAAAATTGGTTTCATCCAATTTAGACATCGGAGTAAAAAGTTATGGCCAATTTACTTCAGCCTATCAGATAGATCACTGAAGGACAGATTCGGATTTTATTTGTTTCTTAGGAGCATTTTGGTCTTTCACCACTCTTTTAAACCTCTATAAATACCCCATTCAGCTGAGAACTTGTATTATTTTTCTCTCATTTCTCTTATATGTATGTATATATATATATATATATATATATATATATATATATATATCAAGTTAGGGTTAGGGTTTTGAATTGGGGAAATTAATTGGAGGCTTTGATTCAAGAATTCCTTCCGTCAATCTCTTCCGGCCACGAAATCTAAGGTATGCAAGTGTTTATCTATGGACTCCTTTCGTCCATAGAGTCCACGAATCCCTTTTTGAAAGTTCAAGTGTTGTGTATGTATATATATATTTTCTAGACTTTGATGATGTATATATATATATGTTGATTACTATTTGATGGTTGAGATATATATGAGGATTATGTATGTTACTTGATATATATATATATATATGATGATTATGCATGTTGGTTGATATATATATGTGTGGTGATGGTGTATGTTGGTTGATACATACATGGATGAGATATATGGGGTGGCGGAAAACATGAGAATTTGACGAATTCACCAATGCCTAAAAGTGCATGTAAGGTGTTTGTGGAATTGTCTAAGAGGCTATAAATTTACATTCTTAGGATATAATAAGTTCTAAATGACTAGACTACTTTCTATGTATACGTTCAACATGAACTCCATGTTATTATCTAAAATTGGGGATGTTGTGTGGAAGGCTTATGATATAGTTGTAAGTGCGGACGAGGGATTTAGTTGGTAGAATTAAGATGAATGATGGTGTTGTAGCATATGTAATTATTCATACTGACCTATGCCTAAATGGTGCATGCAAGGTAATTGTAAAAATGCCTAGTTGAAGAAGAATGGATCGTATGACCCCTTGTGATCGAAGTGATGAGTTCATACCATACTTGCATGCTACGTGTTTACTATGATGCTTGAGGGAAATGGTAAGGCCATTAGGCCACGCTAAGTGTGAAATGTCTAATTATGGGTCTAATTGCATATATCAAGATCTTAAAGGAAAGAACCTTGAGAAGTGAATCATGATGTGTTGAATGTATGTTATTTGTGTGTATCCCGATTGGATGAACTATGTTATGTTGTATTCTTCCTTAACCATATGCATCCTTGTTGAATGATCTACGATGTAATGGCATGAGATCCCAATACTTGTATATGAATATGATCTTCAAATGATTGGTGTGAGGTGTTAATGAATGCATGGTGCATGATGTCCTGTAGGCATGTGAGTATACGTTGTTGTATACTATGTATTACTTATGTTATTGATTGCTGGGGGTTACGTATGCCCGAAATAGTCTGCTAGTCTAGAGCTGAGTTAGTTCTGCGATAATCTTAGTCGTGCTACGCTCGATGAATTTCCGATGATTTGAGAACTTAACATGAATTCAGTAAGAACTTAGTATGTGGAGTTTTGAACAAGAATATCTTTTAATTCTTGTGCTCAAAGAATTGATTTTATCATTGAAATTTCATGATTTTGTAAAGTGGATAAATACCCAAAATATTTTAATGACGAATTATGAGGTTATGAAAAATATAAATTGTTTAAGCTTTGATGTACATGATTACTTTATTATTCCCAAGTTATGATTTGATATGGTGAATTTCATATTTCTACCAATATAGGATTCTTTATATAAGAGCCATGATTTGAGTTACATTACGACATAAAAAATTTTACTATGATTTGAAGATCTTAAATGCTTTTCAAAAGCTATTGTCATGATTTGAATACTGAAATGAAAGAATGATCATTTGAGAATATTTATTTGTATCTGCAGAGTCGGGATGAGTTATATTGATTTTAAGCTCGCAGAGATAAAATGCTGTGTTATTGATACCATGTTGATGTTGAGAAAAATTAAAATATTTTGAGCTAAAATGTGTTGAGTTAGGAATCCACAAATTGATATGATTGGATAAATGAGAAAGAGATTTGATTTGGTCTTTATGATAGACCCTTGTGATGTTGTGGTGGATTTTCTAATGCGTTCTGAGCTAGTCGGGGAGTATTACTTAGCACCGAGAGGGAAATTTGGTATTTCCCTAAACCTATGTGCCACTGTAGGGTTGTTGATGATGATATTATTGGCCAGAGAGCTGAATTGTGATTATGAAAGCTTTAAGGTTGTACTCCCTGGCAAGAGTACAACACTCCCGCCAATGGGAGTGCTCTCCCTAGGAGGGCAAACATTGGTATTCCACGCAGCTCACGTGGGGTTGTCAGTTATAGGAAACTCCCTTGTCCATAAGGGCATGTTTCTTGAAACTATCGAGTCGCTCCGAGTCTTGAGTTGATGAGTTTGGTTGTCTATGATGAGTCATGAGAATTTATGATGAATATTGATGATTTATGGGATTTTACTTATATTTTCCTCTCTATAATATTATGAGAAGTATGGATAATGAAATTCAAGCCATGTGAGTCTTCATTTTCCATATGTATGTTTTACGAAATCAAAGATATTATTCAAATTATTGCGTGCACCCCCACATATTCAGTTGCTTATGAGGAGTCATGGTGAGTTATGTAACTACTTCCCATGGTTTCTGTGTCAGTATAAATCTTCATGAGTCAGGGGTGTGAGTGTATTTGATTGATTAGTGTTGGTATCCTGTGATTCAGTAATGCAGTACCCCAGTACAGTAGTGAGTTTCGAGGACAGTAAGTGGTATCCGAGCTGTGGTATCTGGAGTTGTTATAATTATTATAGTGGTTATGAACTGTGCATTCATATATGTGTACTCATTCGTTATTCTCATGATTATTCTGTTGATTAAATATTCATGCATAAGCCCTTGCATTTAGCCTTCCCTACTTGCATACTCAGTACATCTTAGTACTAACGCATTTGCACTATGGTGTTCTTTTATTTTGGGCACCATAGATTCAGAGGAGTAAAACTTGGAGCATCTTAGAAGTCACTTGTATAGTAGCAGTGGGTGCAGTAGTAAGTTCTCATCATCCGAGGATGTTGTTATTACAGTATTTGATTTTAGTAGACGGAGTTAGTTGGGGGAATTGTCCCTTCAACTCCATAGTTCAGGCTTACAATTGGGAATCGGGGCGTTCCGGTTCTCAGGAATCGGGGCGTTACAATTGGGAATTCATGCTTTCCGTTAATGAAACTTTGAAAGAGTTTTGAGTTTGCACTTTGATATTTAACTAAATAATCAACCAATGGATTGGGTTTACTAAACCAATTTTACTGAAAAGGGATTGACTAATCTTCATAGTATACTGAAGATTATGGAGAGAAAAGGAGAAACCAAACGAAAAATCGTGAGATTTTTTCGAAAAGGGTAAAAGGGATAATAAATAAAAATATAATATTGACCATATTTTACTTCTTTCATAATTATCAACAAAATTAAAATATTTTAACAATAAAGTAAATATGGAGAATAATGTAAATATTGAAATAGTTAAAACAATTTTTTTTACTGAAAAGTCAAAAATCGTGTATCAATGTAGAAAGTATCTTTGCCAAATTTTACTCCTTATGTTAAGAACATATTTTGTAAGTTTACTGACAAAGTTAAAAGATATAAATAAAGATAATTATTGAAACCAACAATTATTCCTTCCATAATTATCAAAAGAGTTAATAAGGAGGGATGGATATTAAAGACTAAAAATTAGGAGATAATTTGACTAAAAATAATGCAAAAACATTTTTTTAATTAAAAAAATTAATTTTCAAAAAGTTGCTATAACTTGCAATTGTTTTTTTAATTCAGTAATTATGAAAAAGTGTTGGTATAACTTGCAATAAATAATCTAATAAGTATATACAAGATAATTTTCACATCATATAAATATACTAAATAAGATTAAATAATACAAAACATAACATGATTTTTTATTTTTCAAAACATAATGGTAAAATTTTATCAAAACCTATATAAACTATGCGATAACTTCTTTTAAAAACCAAATCAATTAACCATTAAATCTTCCACTATTCCTAAATACGTGGAGCATATTAATTTATGATATTTTTCAAAAAATAAACACTTTTTTTTAGTGAAATAAAAGTGCATTAAGTAAATGAAGATAGTTGGTTACAATCCAGAGCTAGTCTGGTACAAAAATATGAGAGGTATGATCAAAGCTTACACTACGAGGTACAAGACGTGAGAGATTTTTTCCCTTGTAATCTTCTCAAAAAGTTAGTCCTATACTAGGTGAAGGAGTAGCAAAAATATGCATCATTTCGAACAAACATTTGTTGGAGCCTAGCTTCGTCAAAGAGTCTGCAACTCTATTCTGTTCCCTGTATGTGTGATGCACTGGAGGATTCCCCATCTTCTCTAGTAAAGATCTGCATTTTAAAATAATTGAGTTATAAAGTAAGTTCGCATTATTCAGCATGTTGATCACCTGAAGAGAGTCTATGCAGATATACAAAGGAATTAGATTATAGTCTATTGACCGGTGAAGACCATGCTTGAGGGCGAGGAGTTCTATGAGGTTGTTGGTAGCATGGGTGAAGCCTCTACTAAAAACCACAACCCAGTCCCCTCTACTATTCCTGATGACTCCCCCTATCCATCCTTTACCTGGGTTCCCAAGGCAGGACCCATCAGTGTTAAGCTTGTAAGGGTTGGCGGTGGGGTGTTGCCATTTGATGGAGATGATGTCTCTAGGCTGCTGGATGATGTAATACCCAGGTGGTGGTAGTCCACAGCTTCGGCATGAGGAGTGCTAAAATTAGGGATGGAGTTGTCATTTTTAAAGTTCTTTCTATTTCTGATTTTCTAGAGGTGCCAGAGACAAAAAGGGAGTAAGTATCCCAAGGGGTGTTTTGATTAAAATAATCCTTACTCAGATTTTTCCAAGTGGATTGCCAATTAGTGATGTAAAAAGGGGTGAGGTTAAGATACAAGAGACCTTTGTAATTGTGGATGAGTTGGTTCCAGAAGGCTCTGGTAACCCTATACCTAAAAAAGATGTGGTGCTAGTCCTCCTGACTATTATCATAGCTATGATAGTTGGGAGTGATTTTTACACCTCTTTTGGCAAGAGTGTGGTTGGTGGGGAGGCTATTGTGCTGTAAAAGCCAGATAAAGGTCTTGATTTTGTTGGGAACCTTAAGTTTCCAGATCTAACTGTAGGATTTATGATTGATCCTGCGTTGATGATTAAGGCTATTGATGTGGTTATACACATACTTAGAGGAAAATGTGCCATCCCCAGTAATGTTCCAAACTGGGGTGTCATGCTTTAAGTTAGGGGACTGGTGGAAGGCACTAGTCATGTTGTGAACAATACTAGAAGGGATGTTAACGGAAGGGAGGTGAAGTCCCATATCCCCTTTTTCCAGATGTCTTTGACTTTAATTGGAGAAGAAAGAAATGGTATAGGCCCCTTGATAATGGAAGAGGGGAGAAGGGGCATGCTCGGGATCCATATATCTTCCCAAGTATTTACCTTTGAGCCATCCTTAATGGTCCAGAAGAGGTTATATTTGCAGAGTTTCAGGCTATTGGTGATAGCTCTCCAGGTTGTAGATCCTTCATTACTTTTTCTTTTGGAGTTGTACTTGGATAGGAGGGTATTGACCCAAATGACATTGAGGTTGGAGTACATTCTCCACCCCAAATGACAAAGTAGTACATGATTTTTTTGGCTGGCTCTCTGCATCCCAAGTTCCTATCTCTTTTAGGAAGAGTGATATTGTCCCACTTTAGGAGGTGCATTTTTCTCTTGGCATCTGTGGTTCCCTAAATAAAATTTCTTTGGGATTTGTCAATAAGAGTATGAACCAAAGTGAGAAGCTCTATGTACTGCATCATATGGTTAGGAATGCTAGCCAAGGAGGATTTTGCTAGGGTCACCCTACTAGTCATATTAAGGAACTTAGTTTTCTAGACAACAAGCTTGTTGTTGAGGTTGTCAATGAGGAATTGGAAGTCTCCTCCCAGGTAATTACCAAAATTAGTGGCAGGTTAGATGCCAAGAGTGGAGCTGAGGATCTACTAATCTTCTATTGGGTAGTTAACAGAGAAGATAACCTTAGACTTAGAAAGGTTAATTTTTTGGCCAGAGTGAGCACTGAACAGCTGGAGGGTTTTATTAATTGTAAGATAGTTTTTGAAGTCAACTCGAGTAAAAAGGGTGAGGTCATCAACAAAAAAGAGGTAGGAAATAGGGTGACCTATTGTTGAGATAGAGAGAGGAGTTCAATTGAGGATATTAACCTTGTAGTTGATTCTAATTGAGGATATCAACCTTATAGTTAATTCCAATTGGGGATATCAACCTTATAGTTGATTCTTCTAGATAGCATTTCCATGTAAAGAATAAAAAGGTAAGGGGATATGGGGTCACCTTGTCTGATGCCCATAAAAGGGGTGAAGCTAGTAGTTTTCCCACCATTGACAAGAACAGAGATGGAAGAAGAAGAGATGGCAGAGAGAATAAGCTTGATGAGTTTAGGAGGGAAGTTAAAGAAAAAGAGGGCCTGTCTAATGAAAGACCATTCAAGTTTGTCAAAGGATTTCTCAAGATCAATTTTGAGGATCATGTTAGCATTTTTACCTTTCGTCTTAGAGAAGTGAATGATATACTCTTGGACAATGATGGCATTATCAGAGGCCCTCCTATTGGCCATGAAGCTTTCCTTTCCACGAACAATGATATTTACCAAGAAAGGTTTCAGCCTGTTGGTTGTAATCTTAGTAATGAGCTTGTATTGAGTAGTACAAAGACCAATAGATCTGAAGTTCTTAAGGGTGGTGGCATTCCTACTTTTAGGGATGAGGAAAATATAGGTAGAGTTGACAAGGGGGTCCATAGAGTAGGAAGTAAAGGTTTTCTTGAAAAATTTAACAATGGGAGGGCCCATTATGTCACAAAACTTCTGGTACATAAAGGGGTGAAACCCATCTGGCCTAAGGGCTTTATTGGGTTTAAAGGAGAGAATAGCTTTCTTCACCATTACCATGGATATAATAGCCTGGAGGGCTTCATAGTAGAGGGTGTCAATATTCTCAGAGGTTGAGGGGTTGAGTTGAGTGGCATGGTAGCCTAGAGAGTGCTTAGTGGTGAAAAGGTTGGCATAGTAGGAGGACACCAACTTCTCAATGTCAGCATGATTATAATGCCAGGTGCCCCCTTCATCCATGAGCGAGTTGATTCTATTTCTTCTCCTTCTATTTAGGGTAGAAGTATGAAAGAATCTAGAGTTGGATTCTCCCCATAATCCATTAGATTCTGGACTTGAGCTTCCACAATTTAGTCTCCTGGGTCAGAACCTGGTTGTATTCTCTTAGAATGTTTTTCTCTAAGCCTTGGAGAAAGGGGCTGGCAGGGTGATTTGGGGATCTTTGAATGCCATCTAACCTTGCAAGCAAGTGTTTTTTCTTGGCAAAGATATTTCCAAAGATGAGCTTATTCCAATCCCTAGCATTATTCTCAAAAGCATTGGTGGCCTCAGTAATGCAAGTGCAATCCAGGAAGGAGTCTTTTATAATATTAGGAAAGTCCTGGTGACTGAGCCACATGGACTCCACCCTGAAGGGTTTCATCTGGTTGTTAGAGGGAGAACCCATATTAAGTAGGAGGGGGGGAAATGATCAGAATGGGTTCTAGGGTGATGGTACCTACGCATCATTAGAAAGGAACCTATCAAGTCTTTCAAGGATGAGACGTTGCCTATTTTTAGATCTCATATTAGACCAAGTGTATTGCTACCCCTGAAGCCTAAATCAATGAGATTACAGTGATTTAAGCAATTCATAAAAAGGTTAACCCTATTCATGTTAATTTTGGAGCCTCCAAACTTTTCAGAAGCCTTGGGGACTTCATTAAAGTCTCCCCCAACTAACCAGCTTTTGCCTTCAGAAGGATAATGGTGTCAGAGAAAGAAGAGAGCTGGTCCCAGAGATCAAGTCTAGACTGAAATTTTGTACTATCATAGATAAACACTAAGAAACTAGGAAGAGAGAGGGGAGAGTACCTTGACTTTAGCATTGATAACTTGAGGGGAGATGGAAATAGAAGAGATGGAGATAGAGTCATCTTTCCACATGATGACAATACCTCCAGAGTTTCCATTAGCCTCAGACTGGATATAGTTATGGTAGCCTATCTCCTCACAAAGGTCCTGATGCTCATTCATCTTAGTTTCCAGTAGTACAAGGATGCATGGTTTATGCATGTTAACCATGGCCTTACAATGCTTTCTAAACTCAGCATTCTTGGCCCTCCTGACATTCCATACTATGCAGTTTTTTATCTTGGAGTGTGGGGGTGGTGAGCTTTCATCATAGCCACCATGTCCTTCCCCTTGGGGTTGGAGGTGGATGTCCCAGAGAGAGTCTTTCTTTTCCTGCTGAGGGAGTAAAGTATGACCTCGGTGGTCTCTTTTATCATAGGGTTTACTCGACTTATTTTTATTCCTAGTCCTGCTAGCCCTAGAGATAACAGAATGATCACTATCTCCTGAATATGTTTTGTGAACTCTAGACTAAGCGGATCTACTAGATTGAGGATTTCTGTTCTCGGCACCCTAAGGTTGGACAGGAAATCCTCCATGTCCTTATTGCTTTCTTTTAGGGCCTCCAATGCAATTATCCTCTCTATTCTCTCTAGTGTGAGATGGGAGAGGTTGGAGATGGGGCCATTTGCTCTGTAGATGGAGGTGCAAATGTTGGTCCCAATAGTATCATTGTAGGGTCATAAGGTGGAAAGAAGGAAAGTCCCATACTGATGTGGTTCATTATGGTTTCTAAGGACTCTGTATTCAGGTCCTCTTAGACTGGCGAGTTGATCACAAGGAACAGAGTGGCCATCCAGACGTTGGGCCCAAAGTATGTAGGCCCTAGTTCAGGCTTACCATGGCTAGCTGGGATAGGTATTGAGGATCCTGGATTAGAATTATGACTTGCCTCCCTTCCCATTCTAGATGAAGTGGGACTGTTTAGTTTGAAAGGCACACTTCTAACTAAGAAGTTGGTTGGTAGTCCTGAGGTATTGGGGATGCGGTGATGGTTATCTGGTTGATAATTGGTGAATCCATCAGTGCTTTCTATAGAAGGCTCTATCATTATAGCCTCAGTATAAATAGATTGAGAGGAGTAAGGAGAAGGCAGTTGAGGAGTCTTCCCATGGGGAACTCTATCAGAATTAAATGCCTTGTCTAAAGCTAAGACACTTTCAGTCACAACCTTATGGGAAGTGGAAGGGTATCCTGTAGGTGTGAGAGAATAATTATGATTGCTTGTGCCAGTGTGTAAGTGAGATAGCCCAGCAGTGTGGGCTTCATTTAGTTTATCCTCGGATAGCAGAAAATTGGGATTAATTTAAAGGTTGAGGGGATTTAAAAGAGATGGGCTGGGAACATTAGGGACCAAATATTTCTGAAGGCTTTCGAAAGTCTTACTTTGGTGGGCTTTTCCTTTGAGTGGGCCACTGTTCAATTTTGAGGCTAACTTACCCAGGGGAGGGGGATGGGCTTAGAGATTTTGCACTGGGCTGGCCCAATCTAGAAAGTCTTAGGGGATACGGGAGAGACTTCTTCGACGCTGCCATGGGATGAGTAGGATTTAAAAACTTACCTGTCGCTGCATCAAAGGTTTTAACCTTGACGATGGGCAGGTATTTGGTGTTTGTGTGAGGCGGCGGTGTTGCTGGCTTCTTCTTCCTGGTGAACTGAACAGTTTGCCATTCTAGCAATTGCCTATAATCGGTTTAGACTGCTCCGGCTCACTGGGTGCTTGAGTTTTTTCATTTGTTCCATTGGACCCTTAGGCATCCATCTGAGTGGCTATAAGCAGAGTGAAGATATGTGGCCTAATCTCCTGCAATTTTTACACAAAAAACCCTCTCCTTCATAAAGGAGGGGCTGGGTATGTTTGTTGATGGTGATAAAAGTATCCACTGGAATCTTGAGGGGTATTTGCATACAGATCCTTACGTACCTTTCCCAAAGTGCAGCTAAGGTGCATGCATCGACCTTCAGGAGTTTCCCGATCTTATGGCCTATCCGTCGTAGAATGAGGGCATCATATAACTCTGTTGGTAGTTGTGCCAATCTCACCTAAATGGCTGTAGAGTATACCTTTGATTTAGCAGGCACAGAGTTGGGTTCCCATTTTCGAACGGAGACAAAGGTGCTCGCAATGAACCAAGGCCCCCCTTGTAGGATTGAGGATTGGCTTTCCGTCATAGTAATTTTTGCAGAGTAGAACCCCATCCCTAGATCGATGAGTGAAAAGGGTTCTTTCAAATTCCAGAGTGCTTCCAATTTCTTTTTTAGGAATTGGTGATTGAATTTTGTATTGATCGGTTTAACTATGACTGAGTGGATCCAAGGGGCATACAACCTCCATTTTTCCACGTCCGTCAATAGGATGCCTCGATCGGAGGTTCCAATGTTAATTTCCTTTACTGGTGCCCCCAAATCTGTGACTAGATCAAGGGATATGATTTTCCCTATAGTGGCCTCTTTGTATGAGATTGGAGGTAAGGGAGGTTCTTCCATGACTATGTCAGTAGGGGATCCCGATATTGGGGGGTTTGGTAGGAGCGACGGAGTTAAGGTAGAATCCCCTGAGATAATTTTTTTAAAAAAACATTTCTATTCTCCGCAGTATCCTCACCAACGACTACAATTTTGAAAGTACTCTCTCCACCGCCACAGTAATTTTTTCTTAGGTTTTTTTATCCGCAAATTTATTATTGCGATGGTGGGCCAGTCATTAAATCACTTATTTGAGCACATCTAATTCTATACTGTTCAAGCACCACGAAATTGTGGATACACCAATTTTTATATAGAATATTATAAAATTATTGATAAATTAAATTTATATAGTTCAGACACCATAAAATTCTTAATACATCAACTTTTACATAGTTCAGACACTATAAAATTATAACGTAATACATCAATTTTCATTTGATCGCTTCATTCAATATTAGTTTTGAAATTTCTGAGAGAGAAAACACAATTAATAGTAGTAAATTTTGTAATTGGTACAAACCGCATTTCAAACATATTATATACACATGTAGCTTTTTAATATTTTAAGATTAATTTATATAAAATTTATACATATTTCATACACATTGTGACCATAAATATATTAATAATCATATGCGCTAGATTTCATACAAGTTTCATACATATGTCAATAATTTATGAATAAACTATGTATTTAATGTGTATGATTTGAGGTTGCTTTATGGTGCACAATTGATATAAATTATGGTACCTTGCTGGTAAAATTGATTATTTGGTGTATAAAAAATGATATCTATTATGGTATTCATGTGGTATTGTGGGTGCATTATGTTATCACTAGAATATAACGATAGTTACAATTTTTTTTGGTAGAAACAATGATAGTTACTCTATGAAAGAGAACAACGGATGTTGCTACAAGTCCATTTTAACTTCAGATTCGAAAAACTAGTACTGCAGAAATAAAGAAATAAATGATTAATAGATACTGCAAAAAGTGTACATTATATGACCAATAGCCTATTCCAAAATATAAGAGGTTTTTTTGAGGATCAATTATCCTTTTATTTGAGACTGTTAGATATCTCATGAGGAGTTGTTTGTTATCGAATTAAAATTAAATTGAATGAACTATATCATCGATCATATAAAAAAATGGGACAAAAAAGTAAAACATGATTATTTCTCAAAAATCTTATAGTCAAAATAAAATATTATTGCGTTAAAATTAATCTAAAAGAATAGCAATATGAAATAAGAAGTAAACAAGAAAATAAGGAGACGACAAGAGATGAGAATTTTTCATTCCAATTGTTCAAGTGTACAAATATATACAATATGAATCCTTATGCCTCTATTTATAGCGTCATCTAGAGGCATGCAAAGGGTTGTCATAAACATGACATTAACTATTAACATAATGTAGAAGGTTATGAATGTAAAAGGTTACAAGAATAATGGTCATGAATGGTGGAGATTATCTTCATAATAGAGGGAAGTAATAGAGATAAGTAGCGAGAATAATTTCTAGACTAGTAGACATCCACACTTGTTCGTTTTACAACACTCCCCCTTGGATGTCCATAAATTATGTGCCTCATTAAAATCTTACTAAGAAAAAATCATGTGGGAAAAATTTTCATTGAAGGAAAAAGAGCGCACATATCTTATAATACACATTTGTTTGTTGCCTCGTTAAAAAACCTTGCATGAAAAACCCATTGAGACAAAACCTATGCCAAGAAAAAAGAGTGCAATGCGTGTTTTGCTCCCTCTGATGCAAGCATCATTTCACTTCTCAAAGATGATGCTTTTTAATCTTACATGTCATCTTTCAAATGTTGATATTGGCTGGGCCATTGTGATCAAATCACATTCATGAAGATATTGCATTCTTGAAATCATCCTGATGTGTTGGTTTCTTATTTCTTGGATATGTAAAGCCTTGAACTCAACTAAATAAATTTTTTAAAATAACGTTATTTGTGATCTCATCATCACAAGTCATTTGCACATTGAGCTTGTTTGTAGCAACAACCAATTAGTTGTGAAAACTTTCATTTGCATGGTATTAAAATTGATCGTAGATCAAATATTCTTCCTGCATTTGTATAACTAACAATTCTTTGACAATATTTGTTAGAAATAATAAATTCATATCAATAATATTTGATTTCACTCACATTCACCTAAAAGTGAAATTATGTCTTTTCTATACATTAATAAAAATTATTATCTTATATATAGAAATAGCAAGATATAAAGACACAATTGCACTAATACATGGTATTTTATAACTATTTTACGAGATCAAAATTGATCTTTCTTTATGTGATCTCACAACCATTGGGATATTCAATGGATTGCATCTCTTTTAAATTCTTCAAATATTTTCCAGTATCATTTACCGTCTAGATAGATATGATAGTCATTCGTTATATGCATTCAAGATTTTCATATATTTTTAAATTTAAAGAAACCTTATTGCATCCACCAGAGGAGAACACATTTCAAACAATAATGCCAGGATTTTTGTGAATAACCTTTATGCCTTAAGACACAAGTCGTACTTAATATCTTATGATTTTACTTTTCGCACAATCAACTATTTATACTCCACTGACATTATAACTTAGTCTATGGACTAACTCAAAACATCACTTTTCAAGTTTAATATAATATACTTGAATTACGTATTTTATTTATCCACACTATTTGACAGATTTAAATTCAAGATCATTGTAACTATTTCTAATGGTGAGCACTACATTAAACTAAAAATACCATTGACGTTATTTGATATCGGTTCCAATAAGACACATCTTATTGAGATCTCTCCATTTCATTATTTTTAGGTACCTGAACCTTTGTCAAAGTCTTATGAAGTATTATGTCATGGTACTTTTGTAAAGCACTTGCCTTATTATCAAGATCATCTTGATCATTTGATCCTATCCTTCTTTAAGGAATTTTACATTTGGAATCAATTATTCTATCACATTTCAAGCGTGCCATAGACTCCACCCTCCAAGCACTTTTCATTGGAGCATCTACAATCGAATTATTATATAGGGTCAATCTGACAATGAACTTGCAATATTTTGTAAATCATAAATTAGTTGTTGAACTTTAAGTTCACTTTTTTATGAGGATCTAGATAGCTTTTTCTATATGTTTCAACTATTAATCATATCTCTCCCTAATGTTACAAAATCTAACACTCACCCCAACCTTATTTGAGGATTTATCTTTGTGTGTGGTGGATATTGCAAGTTCAAAATTTTAGATGGATTTATTTAGTTCCTGACCCTCAATCAATAATATAAGGAAATCTTAATGGCTTGATGCATACAAATATTACTACATTTAAATAAACTCATCTCATACCAAAATTTCTTTTTGGGAGATTTGTTCTCATAACCAATGATTCAGCTATAATTTGAGGCACATAATTTTCTGCTAAATTAATCAGCACATCAACTTTAATAGTTTGAAACAATGCTATCAATTTAATAATTTGAGAAAACTATCTTGCAAAAATCAAATTGCAAGTTGATAGCAGCGCATGCGATAAAACATAAATGCATCTTATTTCATAGTAAACAGTCCACATGGCAGGTGAACGGACCCTTATTCACCTTGTTATACGTTCAAAAGTTTAGAAAATACAATCACAATTTTATTTGGTGTAATATTTTATCATGAAAACAAGCAACGCAAGAGAATTCTTGAATATTTTTTTATTTCTTCAATATAAAACTGCATGAGTTCTCAATTATTTTTGTATCATATTTGAATTGGGGTGGTCAACTGATCATGCCAACTTATATATTTTCTGTAAACCTCTAGTTTACTATAGCATGTGATTCATCACCATGCCCATATTTATATCAACAAACATTAGAAAAATGAGTAGTCTTTCTCATGAATATTTATAACTCGTTTCAATTATAATAATATGAAGATATAAAATTTTTTCAAAGTTTATAGTCTCAAAATAATAATTTCTTTTTTTTTGGTGAATTTTCTTAAAACGTTAAAAGTTTCTTTAGGAGACTTGCTCCAATCTCCATATTATAAATAATTTCATTCCTCCGTGTAGTAACACATTAGTTTTTCGAAGCTATCAAATACTTGCGTACTACCTCATATTTCAAAACTCCATTTGTATGGTGACTATCTCCTTTAACGGAGAAAATTATTTTCATTATAGTTAAAATCATTTTATGCAAGACCTCTTTCTTGCTTTACTTTTGCCTTTAACAATTTATTTTTATAACATTTGGCAAAGTCTTTTTTGGCGTACCATTTATACACGATCAATAAAAAATTCATACCACCACATCATAATAGCCATTTTGATCATGGCCAAAACTTTTATAGGCAAGAATCACTTCTTGATTTGACCCTTTGGTAGATCATTATAAAACATACTATAGCATTAATGACCTTTTTATGTCAAATTAAAATTTTTTATTTCTCCCAGACCTCCCATAGAGGTGAGTTTCGGTGTGTATCCAATCATATATAAGCACGTATTTGTCCGTGAATTTCATCACATCTTGACACATTCACTTTCATGAACAGTCGGGCATCCACGATATTTATCACAAGTCACATTCTCTTCAAGAAATGAACTAATATATTATATGTGCTTAATGTCTTAACATTTATCATGTTGATATGAGATATATCTCAACATTATTTTGAAAGATTAAATGTACCACTTTATATTATTTTGATAGAATATTTATAACATTTATCAAATAAGGTCATATGATAATCGCATTTCCATTGACATTTATACCAAATTGATGGCAAAAATTACCTTCACTTGTGGAAGACTATTTTAAGAACTCATAATGTTCTTTCTTTTATAATTACCACAATGATGACTATAATTACTTTGTCATTTGCTACACCCACATTCATTGGTAAAACTAGTATTATCTATCATCTTTCAGACTTATCATTTGTACAACCATAGTTAATTTTTGTCACCTTCCAGACATATATGCATAACTATCACATAAACATCACGAAATGGAGCAAATCAATATAATGTAGTGGATTTCATGACTTTTTCTCTAAAACATATTATTTTTCTTTAGTCATCAATATGTCATATTGAGAATTGAACCCAATGTCTTACCTATATGAATCCATATCGTTCATAATTCCTAGAAACTTTGAACACATTTGTAATGATCCAAAAATTTTATAAAATAGGTAAAATTTATAATTTTTTGTGATTTGACTATTTTATCCCTTTCCATAGTTGAATTGTGGTATTTCTAGAGTGTGGAAGTAATTGACATAATTTTTGATGTATTTTGGTACCTTTTATGTGATATTGTGACTTTGGTAGCTTTGAGAGCCTTATTTTGAATCTGTGTGATTGTATTTTAATTCATGCAATGGATGGCTGAACAAACTATGCCAGTAGATCTAGAATATCGATTCTAGGTTAGAGAGATCTTTGGTTCAGGTTCTGATGCACCAGAGCTCATTTTGACCTGTTGGTTAGAAGGTTGAAAAATTAGAAAAATGAGTGTGGGATCCACATTTGCTCGAAATGGCCCCAGATGAAAAATCTGACTTCACCAATGCATCTGAAACATTGATTTTAGGATGGTAACATATTTGGTGTGATTTTATGTCTTTTAAATCTCCTTTTGACCATCAGTTTGGAAAATTATAATTTCGGGTTTTGGGGATGAACTTTATGAAAATGATTTTTTTTCGAAATTCTAATATCTCCATTGATTTTGGACTGTCGAATTTAGTATGGTTGCATAGTTTATTTGCATATATCAGTCTCCGAATGAATTCTGGGCATCCCGTCAGAGTCTGGGTCAAACTAGAAAAAAATCTATTTTTTTCAGATTGTTTGTGCAGTATAAATACCCCTCTTTTTTTCCCATTTTGTCATTCTTTCACCTTGTCTCTTGAGATTTAAACACTGTAATAGCGTGAGAACTTAAAATTGAAGATTGTGGGAGCTTGAGAAGTTAGATTAACATCTATTTCTTGATTCTATTACAGATTTAAGGTGATATTTCATCCTTTTCTACTCTAATTCTTGATCAATTTCTCAAAACCCCAAAACCTTAGGGCTTAATTTTAAACCCCAATTTCACTCCTTTTTAGTTGAATAATCTTTTAATCTTATAATTACTAGTTTCATATATTTAACATTCAAAACTACTTTGATTTTTGATTTTAACACGAATATAGAAGATTCTACCCGATAAAACTTAAAAATGATTTTTCTTTGATTTGAACCTTATTTTTGACTCGATTTAACTTGTGTTTTCAGCTTTAGATTCTTAAAAATATGAGGAACACGATGTGAAGTAAAATCATGATTTTGCCCTTCTTTTTAGAAAATCTATTTTGGGTGTCCATTTTAACCCCGAACCAAAAGTAAGCAATATGAATATCGTTAGCTTTATTTTGACACGTGGATTCTATATTTCTTAATTTTAGTTGGTTTTTAGGTCGTGGGTTCAAAGTATAGTGGACCGATTTTGGCATTTGAGATAGATTATGGCTTAAGTCCTTAGACAAGGCTGGGTAGTTAATTTGTTTACGAAAATACATAATAATGGTAGAAATTAATCATGAAATATGACTATCTATATGTTGTGATCGTGTGGGGGCCTAAATGTGATATAATTGTTGAATCTGAGATATCATATGATATGTCAGACCGTATGGGGTCTTGAGTGATGATTTGATAGCCTTGAATACATGAGAATAACTGTATTGTGTTGTTAGAAATACATATTGTGGTGCCTTTGATGTATTGTGATATAATCATACTTTGTGGGCATGTGAATCATGTGAAAAATTTATGGATAGTGAAAATAGTGAGTGAATATTGGCTCACGTGGTTGTGGAATTATAACATTGTGGTTGATTGTAGAAATAATTCATATGTATTGGTTGTGGAAATACATCATTTGAACTGGTTGTGGAAGTATTCATTTTGAATAGTTGTGAACCTTGCATCATCATTCTCATGTCATCATATGCATCATTTCAATTATTCATTTTATTTCTTTAAATTTACTTGTTATCATGTGTGTGTACTTTATTTGTGTCTTATGTTATGTATGTGCTTTGGATACACTAGAAATATTGGAATTATTGGAAATATTGGAAATTTAGGAATTACTAAAAATATTGGAAAAATTAGAAATACAGAAATTACTGGAAATATTAAAAACACTAGAAATACTGGGAATATTGGAAATACTAAAAATACTGAATATTTCTCAAGATTGTGTACCAACCTCAAGACTGTGTGCTAAACTCAAAGTAGTGCGCTAATCTTAAAGTTTTGTGCCAATCTCAAGGCTGCGTGCCAACCTCAAGGTTGTGTTCCAACCTCGTGCATCATCATCATCGTCATCATCACATCATCATTGTTATCAGCATTATCATTTTATATATTGTATTTGCTTTATTGTGTTGACGTTGTGATTGAATTTGCGTATTGACTTGTTAAATGTTTACTTGCTCTATACCCTGTTACTTATACTTGACCATATTGTATATACATGTTCTTCTCTATTTATACTTTCATATGATATAATTTATACTTGTGTTATACTTGTTGTACTGTTGTTGTATTTGTGATATATATTAGAATTTCTAGTGCAAGCGTTGTGGGCTACCGTTTTGGGACATTTTTTGATTGTAGGTGATGTGCCCTTAGTGTGTATTTTGTGTACTTTATTTTCTACTTTGCTTGATTGGTATATGATACCTATTGAGTAAAAGTGGATTGTACTCACTCCTACTATACTATTCTGGTGCAGATTCATTTTGGGTATGTCCCATGTTGCTTAACTTGGGCGATTGTTGGAGATTTTTAGGTAGTTGATGATTTTCAGGCGTTCATATGTCTTCTACTACCTTTCTCTATTGACTATGTCTTTACTTTCATTTCTGAGATAGATTTTCTCCTGTACTTGGATATCTTACATATTTCTTTTAGATTCAGTTGCACTAGACACGTTTTTATACCGTTAACACCTGATCTAGGAAGTTATGGATGCATTGCCATGTTTCTTTCTGAATTTATTATACATGTATGGTTCGACTTTGTCCTAAAAGCCTTACCTTAGGGTTATTTTTGTCTTTTTACCCTTTGTGTATCGGTTTGTGTGATAGGCTTACTTGTCAAGGTTCATCACAACAAGTGCCATCATGACCTATCATTTTTGGGTCATGCCAAATTGGTATCAGAGCCAGGTATCATTGGTCTCATCGGTGTAAGAATGGAATGTCTAATAGAGTCTCATGGATCGGTACATACACGTCTGTATCTATCTTCGAGAGGCTATATGATGTCTTTAGAAAACTTTCCTCATTTTATTCCTTATCATGTGAAGTTATTTCATACCCGTGTTCTATGTTGTGTTTCACTTTTTTTTTGTGCAAATGGTGTTGACTAGGTCCAGTGAGAGTAGAGATATGGAGCCTTCTCCTAGAGAGAGATTTGAGTCGAGAGTGCGACCCTTGAGTTATCGATGGACTTGAGAGAGGGGATGCGCCCATGGTTCATCCTCATCTAGGAGGAGTGCCAGGGGACTCTCCCCTGATCCTCATGTTGATCAGGTTAGAAGAATGGGTTCCACTCCAGTTCCACAGAGTTCTTTGATGTTCTATAGGAATATAGCACTTTCAACGCTTAAATCGAGAAAAATATGCAAGTTTATGAGGTTATTTTGTTAGATATGATACATTTTGGGTATGTTTCACCGGAAATTATGTCTTGGATGCTAAGTTTGCAACAACATGAAAAAGGTATTTTAGCTACTTTTTGAAGTAATTATGGAATGTCCAGAACACTTTTCGGCTTTTCTGTGATCATGGCATTTTCGAGAATTGAAGAAGAGCTGAAAAGATGACTCTTGACACTTACTAAGTCAACTTGTGAACCACAAGTAGGCAAAGCAAGTGTCAGAAGTCTAAAATCCTGAGAGGAGACTTAAAGGATTTTTTCATCCGGTACCTGCACCCTACACTTGCGCTCACCCTGCTGATTACAGGTACTACCTGCACCCAGGGTCAAGGCGCAAGTATAGGCCATATATGGCCACCGACCTTGTTTTCTCCCATTTCATCCGGGATTTGGTTTTAGGGTTTTCTCATGTACTATAAATACCCTTTATGTGTTTTTTATTAGTAGTTACTCACTTTTGATACTCAAAAACATATTTTGATTCCAAGATTCGATTTTGATCATGGGATTTTCTTGTATTGACTTTAGTTGATTAATTTAGTTACGGTTGTGGGTTTTTATGCTTCTTATAATTGTGATTTCATCTATTCTTTCGATTATAAATGTTATTGATTTCTTCACAAGCATAAGCAGTTTAAAACTCATAGCTAGTATTGTGGAAACCCTAGTAGATTGACGAAGTAGGGAAAGGGGGAAGCTCTGTTGTTGTTTCGAACCAATACCCATACATGCATTACTTTATCTTTATTATAATAGTTTTTTTAACGGGTGGACATGTTAGGATCCCACCTAGATATTGCTACTTTCTCCAAAAGAGGAGTAGCGACTAGGAAAAGATAAATTATTTTGTCTCTGGTTAAACTCTAAATTAATTTTGTCTTTATCTTTTCCTAGTTAAATATTACCTTTTGAGTCTCTTGTTATCAGAGGAGTAACCATCCACGCTTTGAGGTTTTATCTAAGTAAGATGGTTAGATTTCATCTTATAACAAGAGACTCAAAAGGTAATATTTAATTGGGATCAAGATAAGGGTTAGTAAGGTGACATTCTAAGACTCAAAAGGTAAAGGGTGGAATTCTTCTGCTCTTTCAAAAGACGAAAGAAGATACATAACTTATCTATTTTGCATGCAAAGTATCGTGTTAGTTCAACAAATCATGATAAGACTATAGAGTTGAGAATCCAGGGGGAACACATTTCTAGTGTTCACCTATGACTAATTACAAATGAAGTTGATATTGTTACTTGCTCAGGATTACTACAGAAAACCCCCATTTACTTTTATACTTCTACCCATTGACTACAACATATGTTGAGCCGACAGAGATTGGAGCCATAGTTCCTCATGCTATACCCCCAGGCATCAAGTTTGACATCACGAGCGTAATAATCCAACTCTTCAATCTAAAGGGTGTGTTTGCAGGTCTGCCTACAGATAATGCAAACTTGTACCTTGCCAATTTCATTAGGATCTGAAGTTCATACACAAATCCAAGGGTCAATTAGGAAGAACATAGACTGAGGTAATTCCCCTTATCACTTACAGGAGAAACATCTTTCTTATTAGGGGAACTACCAAGAGGCTCTATCACTATATAAAATGAGTGGCATAGGCAATTCTTGAATAGGTTCTTTCCTCTATCTAGGATGTTACAGCTTAAGAATGAGATCTATAATTTTAGAAAGCTAGTCAGAATCTATGTACGAGGTATGGTTCAGGTTCAAGAAGAAGCTGAGTATAGTGCCCAACTATCGGTTTTCAGGGATGAACTTATTGGAGATATTTTACCAAACCTTGACCATCAAATCCAAAGCCATGAAAAACACCATATCTAGAGGAGCTTTTATGAGACTATGCTCGGAGGAAGCATTGGCGATGTTAGATCAGATATCTCTCACTAATCGAGGGTGGAAAATTTAAGAGTTTGAGAGGGGATTTGGAACATATGCTATTGGTGCCTCTTGCAACTAGAAAGTAGCTAATGACACAATAACACAAGAGATTGCATTTCTATAAATTGATCTAGGGGTACTAGAAAAGCAGCTTGTAGCAACAACTTCAAGAAATTAAATACAGTAGAAACACAAGGGTCAGCTTCCAAAGCCTATGAGTCAAAATTAGAGGAGAAAGCAAATTATCTAGATCGTCAGTTGGTGGGTTTTCGATCCCAAGGGAAGGAGAACCAAGGTTGGAACTACTATGATAGATACAAAGATCATAGCAGAGAGTGAGATGGTGACTGATAAAAGAAGGATGGCTACAGAAATAAGGAAGATAGGTACATTCCACCTAGAAGATGAGATGCAGAATCTAGAATGGAAGAGATGGTGGCTAAGCTAGTAAAGGGTCAAGAAAATCAAGAGATCATCTATAAGGAGACTAAGGCCTATATTTCAGGATTGACCCGGAAGGTAGAGTCACATGCCACTGCTATCAAACAGTTGGAGCACCAGTTCGGGCATATGTCAACAATTTTAAACTAGATGCAGTTAGGTTTCCTTTTGAGAAATACAGTGCAAAATCCAAAAAATGATGGTCATGTATTTTCTATTACTACAAGGAGTGGTATCACTACTATGGATCCCCCATGACCTGCTACAGAAATTGCTATTGATGAGACACCTGTTGTAGAGTCCAAGAAGGTAACAGGCGATAAAGGTAAAAATTTTGAAGACAAAGGTAAGGGTCCATTCATTGAGCTATAAATTAGACAAATTCTGAGACTACCCCACCTTTTCCTTATAGATTGAAGCAAAAGAAAGAGAAAGGTAAGTTCAATCACTTTATTATGTTGCTGAAAAAATGGAGCTTGAACATACCTCTTATTAAGGTATTAGAGAAAATGCCTGGTACGCCAAGTTCATAAAATAATAGGTCACAAGGAAGAAAAGAGATACAGTTAAGGATATTGATGGTGTGCACCACTGTAGTGCAGTCACGAATAGGTCTTTGGCATAGAAAAAAGGTGATCCCATAGAATTTGCTATACTATATACTATTGGGTCATCCCAATTTTCCAAAGCCTTATGTGACTTAGGATCCAACATTAATTTGATGTCGGTGGCCATATTCAAGAAATTGGGCTTGAACTCTCTGGAACCGACTTTGATGCGACTGTAGATGGCTGACCGCATGGTGAAGAAACCTGTGGGAATCTCTTTTGATGTGATTGTGAGAGTGGATAACTTTATATTTCTAACTCACTTTGTCATCCTAGACTGTGAGGTTGACAACTAGATGCCCATTATATTGGGAAGACCATTTATGGCCACATGTAGAGCTATGGTTGACATAGAGAAATATGAGCTAAAATTCAGAGTCAATGGTGAGAAGGCTACATTCAACATCCAAAAGTCAATGAATTAGCCAATTGATATGAGGGTAGCCTCAGTGATTGATTGTATTGATGACCCAGGAGGATACTCCTATGGATATCTTAATGAATTCTGAGTAGTCAAGATACCCGGGTTGTGTCACGATGTTTAATTAAGCACTGCATGGGAGATAACCCATGGGTATGTTAGTGAAGTCTGAGTTATAAACTAAGCCACATCGTGCTGCAATATTAAATCAAGCGCTGAGTAGGAGGCAACCCACTATGGTTTGTGATCACATTTTTGTTGTTTTTGTTTTTTTTTTTGTTGGTTTTAGTTCTTGAACTTACCCAAAATATGGTAAAAAATTTCTACATTTATCGATTTCCAGGTAAGTGGGCTTTGTGATCAACCCATTATGGTCATAAGTCCCACATGGAAAGTTGAGTAATAAGCTGAAGAGTTGAAATTTTTAGGATGAAAAATAGAAAGTTACGGACTTTGGCATCTAATTATACTTTTGGAACCTCAAACTTAGGTTGTGGGACCATAAGTAGCTAGAAAATATCGAAACACCAAGTCTGGATTGTAGGAAAGTGGGCTAAAATTTTTGGCCCAGCATTTGCACCTTGCACCTGCTGGCTGCAAGTGGCACCTACGCCCCATGCCTGGCCACAGGTGGAAGACGCAGGTGGAAGCCACAGGTAGGTCATAAGTGGGCCCAATATGTAATTCAAATTTTGGGCCCACCAATACAAATATATGACTTAAAACATCCCCCACCTATATTTAAACAACCTTAACCTCATTCTAACTCATTCAAATCCTCAAAACTTCACTTTTCTTATTGAATTCAAACTCCCCTCTTAAAACACAAACTAAACCCACACTTAAGTAAAGGCTAAATTGACACTTATTTGAGATACCAACTTGTCCTAACACACTAAAAATAAGTTTCAACTTTGGTTTTTCTTGACTTATTCATTATTCACTTTCGGTTCTTCATAAAAGAGGTAACTTTCTCTGCTCCTAATGGTTATGTCTTGATTTATTTATTGTTTAAATAAGTTTATATGTGTATCCATTGCAAAATATATAGAATCTATCATACTTGTACGTAGGATCCTTGAAGTAGGCTAAAATCTTAATATAGGGCCCTGCTTTGAAGTAAAATCTAAAGTTAGGCGCCAACCAAAAGTAGAACTTCAATGAATAAAAGTAATACCACTAGTTGAACATGTTTGTTTTCTTTGAAAGCTGTGATTTATGATAAATGTGTGCACATTGGACTTGTTGGGATTTCAAATAGGTTATAAGGGTATGAAAATTAAGGAAAAATCAAACTTTTTGAATTTTGAGTTTTTCTTCAACTTTTGATATCCCTCACTTTTGTTGGAAACTAACAACTAGTTTTTAGGTACATATGACTCCTAAATCTATAAAGAAGAAGAAGGTTGATACCTCGAGGAGATAAATAGAGTTCTTGAGCCTATGGTTTAGTGGAGGAGTACCTGAGGCAATGACAGAAACACTGTATTTGAGATAACACACAAAGTTAAAAGAGGACAGATACGCCAGGCTGCTCAAATAGTTACAGCCTGGCCAAAGATGAAGTCAGCAAGGATGTCACCCTCAAACACTCCTCCATCTAATGATGATGTATGATGAAAGGATATGTTGTTGATTTTGCTTCAATTATTCGGTATGAGTTACATAGCAAAGCATTTAGGGAGTTGATTAATCTTTAATTACCTTGCATAATTCAGAGACTATGTGATGAGGCCAGTGTGACTGAGATATTGGAGTAGATAAGAGGGTACTTAGGACGGTGACTGCAAAGACAAAAACTATGAAGGATCTAGCATGTCCAGACACTTTCAGGAGATCGAAAGGTCATACAACAGTACCACGAGCCCAGACTGAGGGTCCAACAGTTTCCACAAAACCTGCTAAGGTATATCGAGGTAATATGGGTATTAGTATTGATATGGATATAGGGGAGTAGAGAGAGGCTCTAGAATCGAGTGTGCAGGGTGAGGTGACACCAACTTCTTCTTCTTCAGCCTCGGCTTCGACCTTTGAGCTGGTTGATATATCTTTAGAGCCTACTCGCCCATCCACTACAACTCCTACTTTAGGTATGATCACTATATCTAGCAAGTTTTTCTAGAGCTTAGTGGATAGCCAGAGGGCTATCGATGCTCTATTAAGGGTTGTTGAGATCGAGATGACTACCCTTTATGAGTAGATGAGATTAGGGGTTAGGAGTAGATTTGAACAAGTAGAGGCCCGATGGGAGGCCGCACAGAGAGTTGCACTATCCGAGCTACATCTTGATTTCCAAACACAGCTCGATGAGTTTGAGTGATAGGTTACAACTTAATTTATAAAGACAGATGCACCATATCTAGCCTAGATGAGAGAGGAGTTTGATATATTACAAGTAGAGGTACGATCTCTTACAAAGAACCACATAATAACCACTCCCCCGGTTATGCCCTTAGTGGTCTAGATATTATCTCTGTGCATACCTAGATAGTTTTGTTTCTTCATAGAGGTTGTTAAAGAGGTCCCAGCAGTTAGGGAAAGAAAGGCTATATGGACAACTTGTAGGATCCTTATTTGCCATATGACCAGGTTGTTAAAAGGGCCAAACATTATTCATTGGAGGCTGCATTCGTCGATAGGTAAAGCCATACATATATAATAGAGGGTACATCATCTAGTAGTGTACTACCACCCCCACCACCATTGCCAATTAATATTCTTCCATCTAGGGATGCTTATGATTCGAGTACCTAGTACGACCTAGGTATGTTCTCAACTCCCTCCATTTTACTTTGTTTTAGCGCATTGCAGACGGTGCACAATTTTTAGTTGGGGGTTAACATACCATGCTGTCATGGATTTTTATTGCCGTGTTTTTTTTCCTGTCGTCCACGGTATGGCTGTAGAACCAATATGTGTAGGATAATTTTGTATCGTATTATGTTTTATTTTTGTGTAATTAGGAGATTTTTAAGTATTTAGGGTAGTAGTTATGTTTTGATTAATTTGATACCCTTCCAAAATTTTATGTGTTAGAACCGAGTGAATGTATATATGTGTGAACATTGTGGATCATGTTATGACATTAGAATCAGGGACATGATAATCGCTTGCTAACAAATACATGGACCGGATAGGTAGTAGCTTGTAATATTGACTTTGTGCTATGTGTATGTGAGATACTACCTAGTTCCCTTTGCGCGTTGAATCAACACTTACCTGATTAGTCTTGCCCAGGTTGAAGGATAGTTTGTTAGGAAGATTATAGGCTGTTTTTTTATTTTAGTCCACTTTTAGGATAAATGAGCTTCCATGTGTGAATTGTATTCCTTGATCCCTATTTTGATCCCTGTAGCCTATTTTTCTTATGCTATATGTAGTTTTGATGATGAACAGCTAAACTGCAAGGGACCAGGTCCCTAAACGTGCAACATACAGTACAGGTGCCACATAGTATCTGCATAGTTTTGTCCCCTTATGTAACAAACTTGGAGGTGCTATTTTGTACTGACTTGGATAGATGGTCTAATGATATTTCAACCCTAACCATCACTCAACTATTAAAGGGAAAAAATGCCTTTTTATCAAATGGTTTTTACAAATTCTGAAGAGTGAAAAGAGAGGCAGGAAAACCCCATTTTAAAACTGCTAAAATTCTTAGCTGTTTATATTAGCTTAAATAGAAATTATTGTTGAGTGAGCTTGATTTGTAACCGAACTACTCAAGCTATAAAAGTATTGTTTCTCTCTTTGAGTAGAGAGTGTTTAGGTAGAGTTGCTTAAGCTTGTTGCTGATTAGAGTTAATCAGTGGAGAGGGTCCTTGGTAGAGTTACTATGATAAGCTTATAATAGAGTTGTTACAAGTGAAAGAAACCTAAAGTTAGGTTCATAGTCAAGTCTGTAACCAAGAGGTTGGTTATAGTAGACTATTTGGTGCTTATGAGGGAAAGCCTTGGTTTTCCCTTCTTGGGTTTCCATGGAAAAATCTCTTATTCTTACCTGCCTGCACTATTTTTATCTTTCCAGCACCTCATATTGCTTGTGATTAACTTTGAGGGATTGGGTCCCTTACTATGTGGTGCTAACCCCCAAGGGTTTTAACAATTGGTATAAAAGCAGGCTAACTCTAAAAGGTTCATACCTAGAGTGTTTTGCTCATCATGGCTGCTATAACTAAACTAGGGGTGGAAACAAAAGAAGCAAGAAGGAAGAGATTGGTGACCTTGAAGGATCTAGAATCTAATCTAAGTGAAAAAGACACTAAAGTTGCACTTCTGGAAACAAATATTATTAGAGCTATAAAAGGTCTGGTCAGTTTAGTAAAAAGAATGCTCAAAATCCTGATAATTTGAGAAGGAAGGCAATAACTGAATATGCTGTAAAACAAGCTCTGGAAGTATGGTAAGAATCTTCTAGTGAATCAGGTGAAGATGAAAAGACTAGAGGTGTTTGTATGCTAGCAGTGGAAGACATTCCAGTTATCTATGATTCAATGTTTGCATTCATGGCAAACTCAGAAGATGAAAAAGAAAAGGAGGTAACTCTTTTTTATATTAAGGATAATCTTGTAACTGCTCTACTTAAAGGTTAAAGAGCCTTTCTAGTGTGTTTATATACTCTATATGTGAAATAACTACTGAGAAAAATGCTCTAGAAGAAAAGTTAGAGACTCAAGAGATTGAATTAGCTGCTTTGATTCTTCAAATTTCTATAACAAAAGAATAATTTGCTATGTTAAAATCTGACAATCAAAACTTGGTGAGTCAATTAAAGAAAGTCAATGCTTCTGAGGGTAAAGAAAAGAAATAAGCCTCAAAGCTTCAAATTGAACTTGAAGAGAAGTTGAGGGATTTTCAACAACACCTTAGGTCTACGCTCCACAAGAATGAAAAACTAAAGTAGGACCTGGTCTTTTAAAAGAAAAAATTAACAAATCTTTTAAATGGGTTGATTCTTCATATACTCTTTTTAAATTGAATAATTAAAGTATTAATGATGTCAAAATCCTAGCTTACCAAGGAAAATATTAGCCTACTAGGTCCAAAGAGAGGACTGTAAATGATGCTAGAAACAAGGCTTCCAAACTTATGTGTAATCATTGTGGAAAAGATGGGTACATCATGGGAAATAGTCAAACATGGATAAGAGATGTGTAAAGAAAATTCAGATATATTCAGCAGAGTACACACAACCAATTGAGATGAAAAGGAATTCTCTACCGAAATAGGCCAAGAAGGTTCTGATCATACTATTTTCTTCGTACTGGGAACTCAAGCTCAAGTGGGTTCCCAAATCAAACAAGTGATCATGACTCCAGGTTGGAGAAAAGGGTCTACTATCAAGAATACTCATTAAAAGGCATTATTCAAAGCTTAAGAATGGAAGATCTAAATACAACCTTTCTTTCAAGACATTTTAAGTAAAGGTGTCATAGTTTGTAATAGGTTCTTTTAAGGGAACCAGTCCCTAACAAATTCTGGTGAAAAGCTTCAAGATAAAATGGGTGTGCAGAGGCCAAACATGAATTGATTAAGACAACCTAACTTATCATATAAATATGTTTCTTCCCTAAAAATTTGGCTATGTCAAGGAGACAGGTATCCATGATAAAGTAAGGGTATGCCAATATAACTCTGTATCATACCATTGGAGGTATACACCCAACGGAACAACTTTGGAAGGAAACAATTGAATCAAACACAAATAGAAAATTTACTCAAAAAATAAAAGGACCTGGTCTCATCTCTAATGTTAGTGCCAAAACAATGTTCCTTAAAAATCATTAAATTTCTATTTGAAAAAGGCCACATGTCTTTTTCTATTTGAAAAAAAAATTATGAAGCTTAAACTAGTGTGAAGAGTCTTCTTTAGTAATTAATAAGGTCAATTCAAAAATTCCTCTTAAATGGCCATCTCATCAACTACAAATTTAAATCCTTTTATTTCATCCTCTTTACAAGTAAATTGAAATATTTTTTCTTCCTTTTTTTCTCTCTCTCTAAGGGTAAAAAATGGCTGAAGCACCATCTATTTCAAACCCCATGAAAGAACTATCCTCAGATCAACCTCAAAAGCTACATAGTACTTTACCTATCAATCCTCCTTCGGGGATTTCTAAAATCTTCAGTGAAACTATTCCAGTCAAACCTATAAGTTTCAGTAAAAACTCTGATTAGTTAGTCTTAAAAGTTGACCTAAATCAAGGGTTTGACTCTCTGAGTTATCAAGAAACGTCTCAATAAAAAATTCCCTCTTTCATAGAAAAACCTGAGTCCTCTAAGTTATATCCCACATTTGCCCAGCTAGTTGATGAAGAAATTCCTATAAAGAAAGTAGATCCATTTAGCATCATAAATTGGGTAGCTGAGAATTTGCTTTTACTTGGACATAATCTCAAAGAAAGTTCTGCAAGTGGGGAAAAGCAAATAGCAGGAGAAAAGAATGACTTGAAGAAGGATAGAGAATTTGTTTTACCTCTAAATAAGGAAAATAAGGAGGATAAGGATGAGGATGAGGATGAACAACCTCTTGTTTGGAAAATAAATAAATTGAAGGTAAGTAAATAAAAAGGGAAAATGATTAATACTGGCATACAAGGCACTAGATCTTATTCTACTAGGAGGTTTGAAGAGAGATTGTTAGTAGATGCCATGAAGGAAAATAAGTCCTCTACCTTTAAAAAAGAAAATTAAAGAAACCTACTGATGATAAGGAGAAAGATATCAAAGTAGTGGAGGTTATAGAAAATGAAGTTTGTGATTCTAATATTGTTTTGCAACTAAGAGAAAAAGACAAGAAGTCCACAATACTGAAAGGAGTAGGTCCTCTTACTTAAAGTCAAGTAGTTTTGCTGCAAGCTGGAAGAAGCACTTAGCTTTGAGAAAAAAGAAAGTCTCTGAGGGACCTAGTCCCAAGAAGAGAAAAAGTAAGGAACAAAGTCATGACTCAAGGAGAAGAATAAAAGATGAAGAAAGAAGATTATTCCTAAAGAATCTAGGATTACTATCTTGGAAACCCAGAAAGTGTTGTTTGTAAGAGTATTTGATCCAAAGATTTACGAAAAACATGGATAGTAAATTTAGTGGAATATGTGAAACATTAAGTCTTACCATTGTAGTGCAAGGAAAGGAGATACACTTGGATGAAGAAACACTAGGGAGAATCTTTAATTTACCTATTGTAAGGGTGAGAACTGTGAAAAATCAACAACCTACTTTGAATTCATGTAGAGGCATCAAAGGTTAGAGGAATATCAGCAACTGTAGTGAAATAAAAATGAGTATCATCTGGTATTTGAGTTTATTAATAACGTTCTGCTGCCAAGGTCAGGAAAGAGAACAATTGCCTCCAGTGTTGACCTGTTCTTGATTGAAAATTTAGTTAAGTTTGAGTTAATAAGCTTACCATCTCTTATGATAGAGCACATAAAGAAGGTAATCTATGAGAAGGAAGGGAAACATGGAATGCCATATTGGTATTTCCTAAACAAAGTATTTGGTCACTTTGGGGGAGTTGGGGTAAAGGGAACGCCAGGAAATGTCAAACAAAAGTTCAGTCTGACAACCTTGGTTGAAAATAAGTGCATCAAAGGGAAACTAGGTACTGTCTCCAAAGTGTCAGAACTTTTGGCTGCTCAAGAAACCTTAAAAAAGAAAATGAAGGAGTTGAGAATTGTGTTAGAAGCAAAGGACACTAAAATAATACACCTGAAATTGAAGAATCAGAAGTTGTCTTCTGAGGGACTAGGTTCCACTAAAGAACTTGCTGCAGAAAATGCAAATCAAAGGCAAAGTTGTAGAATTAACTGGTGAGGTTCAAGGACCGAATGTTGAAGTAAAGATCCTCACTAAAAAATTATTGAATGATCATGCTGCTGAGGCTACTAGAATGGACATGTTCCTAAAATCACTTTGCTCTAGACCCCCTTCTACCTGAATCTTACCGTGTCTGTCTCCTATATCTATTTCTATTGTAGCCTTTGAAACTTGTCGTTTGATGTTTTTATTGGTGTATTGAATTGGTGGTAATAACAATTAATAAATTTCAGTATGTGTGCTTCATTTGCTTCCTTATTACAACGCTATTCTTTATATTAGTGTTGCCCCAACGGCCATGAGTTAATTAGCCTGCACTTAATTTTCATTATGGTTTACCGTCACTCCTTTTCAATGCTGCCAAAAGGGGGAATACTGACTTTATATGTGAGGACTTGGTGCGTGTGTATGCTCACATGGTGCAGAAGTATGGAAGCACAGTGATAGGAGAAAGTGTACAAATGCATATGAAGGTGCATAATGACAAGAAAAGTGCGTGAATGCTCCAAATAAAGGTGCATAATGATAGGACCAGCAACTAAGATGGTAATAAAAAATGACCATGAGTTCATACCGCACATAATTTGAAGCTGTCGAGAACGATCTCCTCTTCACTTTTCAACTCCAAATAGAAAATAAGCAAAAATTGGCGATATACTCACAGGCAGTAACTTTGAATAGTTATGTCACAATAGCAAATCTCATGAAAAATGCAAAATTCAAAAAACTTCAAACAATAAGAGGTCATGAAAAATAATGTGCAAATAATGGATACAATCTTTCCCCAATCATCAATTGAAGAAACACCTTGAACTAAATTATTCGGTCCAATTGTTTTAATATAAAAGAGGCATAAAATTTTTTAAAAAATAAACGGATGAGAAAAGGAAAAACCTAACCCATTCAAAGATTCTGCCAACAGTGAAGAAGAACCACTTTGGAGCAAAAGAATACATCAATTTGGCAGAGAAAAAAATCTGAGACTAAAATCCACAAAGAGAAAATGAGACAGAGAAAATTCAGATGTTCAAATACAAACACTAAACGAAAGAAAAATAAAGTATCAAGGTGAATATAATTTAAGAGATAGAAATAAGATCATAATAACTTTTTTTAACAACAAAAAGATTAGACTATGCAAATCAAAAAAATGGATCTCAAATATAAAATTAGGACGGTGAACTAACAAAACGACATTATCAATCAAAATTCGAAAGTCAATCAAGTTTTTTATGATCCTTAATACCTATGAAATTGAAAAATGTATAATAAACAAATAAAAGAGAGAGAACTGAATCAATTTTCAAACATCTATTTGTAAATCAACCAAAATTAGAAACATGCAAGCACAAAATGCTACAATAAAGTACTTAAAAATTACAAAATTGAAAACTATATATCCATAAGAAATTAAACGAGTAAAGTAGGTTTACTATCATCATCACATTCAATAAAAACAGATCCATGAAAAAAAAGAATCACCTATTCACGTTTGAAAGAGAAAGGAATAGAGATTGAACAGTATACCCTTTGCTTGGGTTGGTTCAATTAAGAGAATTAGTTTTCTCTCAGATATTTTGATTATAAGATGTTATTTCCTCTTTACATGTGGATATAACACCATTATAGCCAGTAAAACTGGGCCAGACAGAGAAAAAAACTTAAAAGGATTTTACTGTACACTCTAGATAGCTCTTGGTACTACCATCTGATGAAGCATTTGTCCTACTCTTGTTGGTAAAACTTTTATTTATTTTGGTATAATTGGCATGTACAGTGTTGGTCCTCTTGTTGTTGTCTTATATATAAAGGTAAAGTATGATGGAAGGGGTCGTTTGGTTAGAAAATTATTATCCCGGAATAACTAATATCGGGATTAGTTATTTTGGGATTACCCAGGATAACTTATCCCACCATGTATATGGGATAAGTTATCCCACCATGTATAAATGGTGGGATAAGTTATTCTGGGTTGGATTAATCCCTCCAACCAAACAAGGAATTAAGTGATCTTTTATTTTATCCCGAGATAATTTCTTGCTTGAATTTTTTATACATCAAACCAAACGAACCCTAAAAGTGTAAAAGTTTCAAACATTGTGGATAATTATAAAAATCAGATATATTACACAAATTTTCTTCATAAAGAATTAGGTCCTAGTTTCCTCTTTACAGATTGTGCAGATTATCACAATGTGATACATTGTGATACTCAACTGATGAACTACACCACCTTAATATATATATATATATATATATATATATATATATATATTCAAGTAAAATGTATTTCACTTTTTCTACTCTCTTCAATAAAAGCTGAAAATTCACATTTTGCTTCCACATATATTACAATGTGATTTGAATGCACTTATTTTTGTACCCTTCTTATATGATGAGATTTCTAGCCTAGAGATTACCCCATTTCTTTTTTATTTTCACCATGCTCAGCTCTGTTTCTGTTGTTGTACATGCTGTGAACTCCAGCCTCATAAATAATGCTTTGAAAATATTTCATGAGCTAACAATTATTCAAAGTTCATTGCCTGGAAAGTTAAAGATGGAGACTAGATAATTGAAGCGTTAAATAACACTTCAAAATTTTACTCTCAGTGATGTCATTGGCAACATCAATAGATAAAGTTTTTTTCCTATAAAAGGAGCTCATCAGCTCACTGATTTAACACACCAAATAGAGAGAAAAATAATATATAAAGAGTAGTGAGGTATTTCACAGATTGTGATAAAAAATAATCTGTGAAGAAAAAATTAGAATGAGTGATATTTTAGTAAGGTGAGAGTCAAAAGAGGGTTATTTCTTTTGAGCGTGTAGTAGTCACATTGAGTATTATATTTGTGACTACGATGTAAAATTTCTTACTATAGTAATATTAGTTGCTCCTTTTGGTTTGTGGTTTTTTTCCTTATTTAAGAGGGGTTTCACGTAAAATCCTTGATGTCATTATTTTTATTTTATTTTCCTATTATTTTATCATAAATACTTTTATTGTTATTTTGTGTTTACCCAACAAACTGATATCAGAGCCCACAATTTGCAATATATGCATTTTTGGTAAATAATGAAGTCAACATAAGTAGAATGATTACTTTAAATGGCGTTAGTTATTCCTTTTAGAAAGAAAAAAATGAAAGATCTACTCTATGTCAAGAATTTTTATCAGTCGATCTTTGACACTATAAAATTTGCAAATAAAATCGATGAAAAGTGGAACCAGTTGCACAGATAGGTTTGTAGTTTTATTAGGCAGTAGGTTGACGATAATGTGTTGAACCATATTTGTGGGGATACACATGTTCGATCCCAATGAGAGCATCTTGAAATTTTGTATTCTCGAAGGACTGAAAATAATAAGATGGTCTTGATAAAACAAATATTGAAGTTAAAATACCATGATGGTTCACTGATGACAGATCACCTAAATAACTTTCAGGGGATTATGAACTAGTTATTTCCTATGAGCATTAAGTTTTATGAAGAAATTCAAGGTTTACTTCTACTTGGTTCCCTATCAGACTCATGGAAACATTTAGAACTTCATTATCAAATTCTACTCATGATGGCATGATCTCTATGGATTTTGCCAAAAGCAGTGTTCTAATGAAGAAATAATATAAAAGTCTCAACGTTCCTCTTTAGCCGATGTCTTGGTAAATAGTGTTAGGGGGAGAAACATGAATCATGGTTCTTAAAATAGAGAACATTATAGAAGCAAATCTAGAGGAAATTTAAAGATATTGAGTGCTATCATTGTGGGTTAAAAGGGAAGACAAAAACTCTTTTTTGAAAGTTAAAAAAGAACAACAGAGACAAGGAGGAAAAGAAATAAGATGAAAATGAAAATTTCATAGCCACCATCACCGCTGAAGATCATGTTACTGTCCTTGATGCAGATCTAATAAATATTGCTTGTGATGGGTCAAGCTGTGTTGTGAATTTCGGTGCCGTATCTCATGTGACATCAAGAAAGGATTTTTTCTCATCTTATAGTCTAGGTGACTTTAGAACCTTGAGTATGGACAATGAGACTGTTTCTAAGGTGGTTGGTATTAGTACAATTTGTTCAGAAACTAGTACTAGATCTAAACTAGTTTTAAACAATGTAAAGCATGCACCTGATGTTAATTTGTACTTGATTTCTGTTGGCATGCTGTATGATACGGGATATGTTAGTACCAATGGTAGTGGAAAATGAAAACTCATTAAGGGTTCTTTGGTTGTGGCTCATGGAGACAAGCATCGTTGCCTATACTAGACTGTGACTTCTACTTGTACTAATATGGTGAATGCAGTTGAAAGCACTAGCTCTTCAATATTATGGCATAAAAAGCTTAGCCACATTAGTGAGAAAGGACTTAATGTTATATCCAAGAAGAAATTACCATCGGATATTTAAAGTTCTAAACTAGAAAAATGTGAGCACTACTTGGATGGAAAACAAAATTGAGCCTTTTTAATTTTCATCCTTCTTCAAGAAAGACAGAGTAACTTGAACTAGTGCATTTAGATTTATGTGTTCCAATGAAGAAAAGGACTTTGGGTGGTGCACTTTACTTTGTCACTTTCATTGATGATTGCTCAAGGAAACTTTGGGTATATGTCTTAAAGACTAAATATCAAGTGTTGGGTGTTTTTAAGTGGTTTCAGGCTTTAGTTGAAAGAGAAACAGGGAAGAAGCTGAAGTGTATTCGTACTGATAATGATGGTTAATATTGTGGACCATTTGACGAATAGTGCATGCAACAAGGTATCAAACACCAAAAGAATCCTCCTAAAATTCCCCAACATAATGGTTTGGTGGAAATAATGAATAAGACCTTGAAATAAAGAGTCATATGTTTGCTTTCTGAAGCAAAGTTACCAAACTCCTTCTGGGGTGAGACTTTATTGACCGCTGCATATGTTATTAAAATATCTGCTAATGTTTCTATGCAAAGTGATGTACCAAATAAAGTTTGGTATGGGAAGGATGTTTTCTATGTTCATTTTAGAGTATTTGGTTGCAAAGGTTTTATATACGTGCCCAACTATGAGAGGTCAAAGTTAGATGCCAAGACTGGGCAGTGTTTCTTCATTGGTTATAGCCTTGGTAAGTTTGGTTACAAGCTATATGATCTAGTTAAGAAGAAGCCTGTAAGAAGTCGTGACATTGTTTTCATGGAGAATCAAACCATTGAAGATATTGATAAAATAGAGAAGCTAGAATTTTCAAGTTATAATAGCGTGGTTAATCTTGATCAAGTTCCTCGTACAAGTGTGCAGAATGTTGGTGGGGTTGATAATCACGGTGAAGCCAAGAACCATGTTCCAAATTAGCAAGTTGATGTTGATAATGACAATAATTATTATTAACAATGCTCCAATTCAAGAAGCTATGGACGAGTCAAATGTCTCACTTAGAAGGTCTACAAGATAGTGCATTCCTTCTTCTCATTATTCTTCTAATGAGTAGTATTACTCACTGAAAGATGAGAACCTAAATGTTATGAGGATGCCATGGAAGATGAGCATAAGGGTCAATGAATTAAAGTCGTGCAAGATGAGATGAAATATCTGCATGAGAACCACACTAATGAGTTGGTGAAATTGCCTAAGTGCATGAGAGCTTTGAAGAATAAGTGGTTCCTTAAAGTAAAATTTAAAGAACACAACTTGAAGCCAAGATACAAAGCCAGATTGATTGTCAAAGAATTTGGTAAAAGAAAGGGTATTGACTTTGATAAAATATTTTCTCCTATCGTCAAAATAACCTCTATTCATATAGTTCTTGATCTGGCTACTAGTCTTGATTTAGAGATTGAGTAGATAGATATGAAAAAAGTTTTTCTTCATAGTGACCTCGAAGAGGAGGTCTAATTGAAATAACCTGAGAGCTTCAAGATAAAAGGTTAAAAAATTATGTGTGAAAACTTAAGAAGAGCCTCTATAGCTTGAAACAAGCTCCAGACAGTGGGATAAAACTTTTGAATCTGTCATGGGGGAGTCACTATTTGCACAAAAATTTTTTGATGATGATTTTACTATCCTCTTGCTATATATGGATGATATGTTTATTATGGGCAAGAAAACTTCCATAATTGATGAGTTAAAGAAACAGCTATACAAGTCTTTTGCTATGAAAAACTTGGGTCATGTTAAGCAGGTTTTGGGCATGAGAATTACTTGTCTCAAAGTTGAAAGGAAGTTTTATTTGTCATAGGAGAAGTACATTGAATGTGTACTGGAGCGCTTCAATATGAAAAATACAAAGGTTGTTAACACACCCCTTGTTGGTCATATGAAATTTAGCAAAAAAAATGTGTTCTACAATGAACGAGGAGAAAAAGAGAATCACTAAAGTTTCATATTCCTCCGTTATCAGAAGTTTAATCTGTATAATAGTATGTACCAGACCCGATATTGCTCACGTAGTTGGAGTTGTCAGCAGTTTTCTTGAAAATTTTGAAAAAGAGCATTGGGAAGCAGTCAAATAGATACTGAGGTATCTAAGAGGAGCCTCAACTAATTATTTGTGTTTTAGAAGATCTGATCCAATTTTGGAGGCATATAAAGATGCTGATATGACAGGTGACTTTGATAACAAAAACTCTACTGCTGAATTTTTGTTTACATTTTCAGGGGGAGTTATATCATGATAGTCAAAGTTGCAAAAGTGCGTCGCACTATCTACAACTGAAGCTGAGCATATTATGACTACTGAAGAAGGAAAGAAAATGATAAGGCTCAAGCAGTTTCTTTATGAACTTGGATTGCTACAAATGGAGCATGTTGTCTATTGCGACAGTAAAAGTGTAATAGACTTGAGCAAGAACTC
Organism: Capsicum annuum; assembly: GCF_002878395.1. NCBI lineage: Eukaryota > Viridiplantae > Streptophyta > Magnoliopsida > Solanales > Solanaceae > Capsicum > Capsicum annuum. Next base: position 131,688,208 of record NC_061114.1, on the reverse strand, counting down.
TATGTACCATGCAAGAACAAAACACATTGATGTAAGGTACCATTGGATTCGTGAAAAAGTGGAGAATGAATCGTTCTATGTTAAAAAGATTCACATGAGTGAAAATCCTGCAATATGCTAACGAAGGTGGTGTCAAAAGATAAGTTCGAATAGTGCAAAAAACTTGTCGACATGAGCTCTCTCTGAGAAGATGAAAATATCTCCTTCATGTGCATGGCACTGGAGGGGGATATCTGTAGGGTCCATCCCCATATATGATGCTTTGAAAATCTTCCATAAGCTAATAATTATTCAAAGTTCATAGCCTACAAAGTTGAAAATGAAGGCTTGATAGTTGGGGCATTAAGTGACATCAGTAGAGGCAATTTTTTTGCTTATAAAAGGAGCTCATCAGATCACTGGTTTAACACACCAAACAGAGAGAAAAATAATATATAGAGAGTAGTGAGGTATTCCACAGACTGTGATAAAAAATAGTTTGTGAAGGAAAAATTAGAGTGAGCGATATTTAGTAAGGTGAAAGTAAAAAGAGGGTTATTTATTTTGAGTGTGTAGTAGTCACTTTGAGTATTGTACTTGTGACAACGGTGTAAAATTCTTTACTATAGTAATATCAGTTGCTCCTCTTGGTCCGTGATTTTTTTCCTTTATTTAAAAGGGTTTTCACATAAAATACTTGGTGTCATTATTTTTATTTTATTTTCCTATTATTTTTTCAGAAATACTTTTGTTGTTATTTCGCATTTACCTAACACATGCCTGTCACTTTCTTGATGTCTTTTTCACTCTCAGATCTAAGGTATTAGAAACTTGCAGTCGTTAGAGGTTGGAAATGATAAAAAAAATATTTGAGTAAACAAAGCTAATGTCTTTTGTTAAGAGTGTCTTAGACATTTTTTTAAAGATGGATATTGGAGTACAATTAAGGGGTGGGGGGGGGGGGAAGGAAATTATAATGGTACAATCAAATATTCTATAACGGCATTTTACTATAGTGACCTAATTTTCTTTAAAATTGATTTTTCACATTATATGTTATTATTTTATAATAACATTTAACCTATAACAATAATGTTGTTTATTATAGTGGTACACTCTTTGTAAAATTACTTCTCTATAACAACATACTCGAATATTATGTAATATTAATATTTTATAAAAATATATTATTTATTGTATAAAATAGAATATTAAAATATTTATGATAATCATCATTAAAGTAAACAATTGTAAGTTTTTTTAAGTAGTTCAACCATTGTACTTTAGGACAACATAACTTTAATATCTAAAGTTTCCTTAATTTCATGAGAAATCACTCGGGATCGAGAAATTCCAAGGAAAAAATAGGAAAATATTTGAAACCTCATTGTTGCACTAGTGTTTTGGTTAAACTGGTTAATAAATATATTCTTTTTTTTATATATAAAATTATTAAACTAGACAGGTGATATTAAATTGATTATAAAATTATAAATTTTCTTTTTTATTAGTGGTCATTCAGTTCTTATACCTTCTATAATTTAGTATTAATTATTGTAGCATGAAATAATTTTTTATAATTTTTATTTATAACAACTAAATGATATTTAAATATCAAATATCACTACATATGTATAATAATATCTCTTTATAGTAGCCATGAATTTTGCGGATAAACCCTATCACTATAGAGAGGTCGGGTTGTATATTTACTTCATGAAATACCAACCATCGGCCAAGAAAGGGATATATCCCGGTATTTTCTGTCTTTAGTACCTTTTTGGAGTTAATTTTCAACTGTGTCTTACTCATTTAAGTTAAAATTGTGATTTGAATGTGCCATTGAGGTTTGATTTGTATATAAATTCAGTTAGTTAATAAATTGGTGACAACGACTCAGATGGTAAACATCTTCCACTTCCAACCTCGAGGTTATGAGTTCGAGTCCACTAATGGAGAGAAAAGGTGAAAATTTTTGGGTAGGGGTAAAAAGTGTGCTGCTATTGTTTGATATATTGCTTGTGCAAGTCTCTTCCCCTTGCAACGAGTATTTTTCCTACTACTAGAAGAAGGGTTTTTTGAATGCCTAGACATAAGAAAAAAGATGAATAGAAGAGTATGAACAGGACGGAGGATTTGAGAGGAATATAAAGGACAAGAAAAGAGAAGATGGAAAGGAAGAGACGCCTAGAAAAATAAAGAGTTGCCACAATTACTTACTATACATCGAATCGGTGTTAGACGATAAAAGAGGAGAGGTATAAAAAGACACATACATTAGTCATATCAAGTATTAATTAAAGACACCTTTACACACAATCGAGAAAGGAAGAAAATTAGTTAAAAAGGTTTTGCAATAGTATCAAGAGATTCTCTTAAAAAGTAAAATTTTTGTTCCAACAATGGTTTTGTAAAAATATTCATTAATTGAAATTCAGTAATAATAAAAGTTATATAAATATTACCATTTGAAATATGATTTCTAATAAAATGATTCTTCATATCAATATGCTTTTCTCTAGAGTGATGCCCACGATATTTAGATAGACAAATAATGCTGAAATTATCACACAAAATTTTTTACAAGTTTAAAAAAAGTCACAATCACTATGCTGATGAATCATCCAAAGAATTTGTGCACAATATAAACCAATAGAAATATATTCAGACTCAGTAGTGAAGAGGAAAACATAATTTATATCTTATTTCTCCAAGATATGCGAGAATTTCCTATAAGTTGGCATGAGCCACTAGTGTTTTTTCTATCATCCTTGTCACCTGCGCAATCTACATCTGAAAATTTTTTTTAGCTAAAAGTTATTTGATTTAGGACACCAAATTCTAACGAGCTCGATTCAAATCAAATATCTAATAATTCTTTTAACAAGAGTCAGATAAGACTTCTTAGGAGCTGACTGGTATCTAGTAATATTTGCAAATACTGAATAGGATATTTGATTGACTAATAGTGTGATAGAGAAGAGAGCCAATCATACCATTATATTTAGTTTCATCAATAGTCTTAAAATCATCATCATATTCAAACATGCATACAAGGCTCATAGGAGTGCTAGAAGATTTGACATCCTTCATTCCAAATTTCTCAATGAGTTTTTTGGAATATTTACTTGACAAATGAAGGTTCTTTCAGTTGGTTGGTGTATTTATAGTCCTAAGAAGAATGTTAACTCTCCCATCATGATAATTTCAAATTCACTTTGCATTAATTCAAAAAATTCCATGCATAAAACAACATTAGTACTTCAAAATATAATGTCATCAACATAAATTTGAATGATCAGATTTCTAGAGGAAGATTTTTGTAATACCCCGCACTCTTCCAAGCACAAATTCGTCCCTAAAATGTTAAATATTAGCTTACAAAATGAATACCTTTTATTTCGTGTGGTATTTTAAAGATTTCTACTTTCAATTGTGTGAAAAATTGAATAAGCTTTCCATCGATACTAAATTCGCCCAAATTCGACACTCGGTTGAGAAGTTAGAGCAATTTTAAGTTGACAGTGTGCCACCTAAACTCTCAGCGCATCATGGAGAAGGCAAAAATAGCAATCGTCAATTTCATTGGACCTCCGCGATATTGGCGTGTTGTGGAGTGGTCCATTTTCCCATTTGTCAAAATCCAGTAGCCAAACGCGATATCACCGTATCGCGTTAGTGGCCAAAATGGCAAAACTATAGGGCACTGTGATGGTGGCGCATCGCATTGCAAGCCCAGTTCCCATTTGTCAATTTCCAGTGAGCCACCGCGATAGTGGTGCGTCGCGGTGGCCACCTAGTTCGAAAAAATACCACATTTTTAGTTCCGTTTAAAAGTTTAAAGAGGGTATTTTGGTAAATCGCCAAGGCCCCAATCCGTCTAAAACACAATATTTAACATATTTCGAAGCACTTTATGCTTATTTCATCCACTTTCTCTCAAAACAAAACCCTAGATCATCAAACTTTCTCCCTAAGAAATTTAAATTCCTCCATTAATTCTCCAAGAAAACTCAAGATTAAGGATCCCAATACAAGAACTCCAAGAATTCATCTCCAAAAGCACAATAGGAATTCAAGATTCAAGCTTTTCATCTATGATCCATCAATTAAGGTATGTGGGGTTATGAACAAGGAAACTCCTTTCATCCTTGTACCCAAAACTTATTTTAATTACAGATTTACTGAATTTTATACGATTTTTCATGAAATTGAAGTTAGGGTTTATACCCATTAATGTTATTTACAAGCTTATGAGATTTCCAATGATTTAGAAGTCGAATTGCATGATTATGTTCATATTTTCATGAATATTGCAGAAATTAGCAGATTTTAAATTGAATTATCAATGTTTACATTATCAAGCATGAACATTTTGATGTTTTAACATGAGATTGATACATGGGTCACTAAGCCCTAATTAAAGATTGCTATTTCAAGAATTATTGTTCTATAAGCACCCTATGGCTCGATTCCCTTAAGATTATTGATAAAGATTTGACCTTTTGGTCTTAGAATAGATATGAAATCCACTTTACATATTCAAATTACAGATTTAGCTTTACAAATTTATGGTTGGTTTTCATTATAAACCACTAGATTATTTTAAAAGTGGATTTCCATCAAAATGAGCATAAAAATTTAATGAGAGTAGTATTTAGCACTGAGATGGGCATGTTACTACGGTTTCATACCCCAGAACTACGTGCCAATATAGGATTTAGATTGTTCTGATTTCTACGTGGATAATAGCTATGTGATCACTTAGATAGGTTATACTCCCTAGAAAGAGTATGACTCCTCTCCCCAACGTGAGGATTCCTCCTTAGGGGGACATGAACGTTGGACTCTATGAATGCTCACATGGTTTATGTTGGTTAAGAGAACCTCCCTGCTAGCTAACAAAAAAGATTAATAGAAAAGCTTTTAGAAAATAAGTTTAAAGGCTCACATAGTTACTCAGATATTATTTTACTTAAGATTTCAGATTACAGAATTACAACTTTTAGTTTTAGACATAAAAGGGTGAGCCCTTTTTCACTTAGCCTATATGATTTGAGAATAGAATAGAAATACAGATTTTAGAACTAAGTGTTATGAATCACAAGATTTATACTATATTCTTTACTATTCATGATTTATGATCTTCAGATTTTAGATTACTAAAGCCTATGTGAGTCATTTACATTTAGCATGCATGATTTTATAAAATGTGATGATAATATTTTACCTATGCATTCACCCCTATATACTCAGTACATCCTTAAAGTACTAATCCACGTATACATCTATGTGGTACATTGTCTCATAATATAGGTACAAGTCGTGGTATGTACAGTTACAATCAGACAGTTCATATTCGAGCCAGTAGATGATAAGTCCTCCTACTTCGAGGACTTTAGTTAGATATTATTTATATACTTTACTTTCCTACTCCTATGCATTGATTAGTGGTAGCTAGGGTCGCGTCCTAGCTATCTATAGTCAGTATAGTAGAGGCTTCATAAACGTCAGTTAGAGTCAGTTATGTAAATCCAGACCCTCTTTTCAGACTTTATCAAAATGTAAAAGTTGTATCAGTAATATAATTTCATAGATTCATCATTTTCATGTTTTCATAAAGTAAACTCAGTCATTTTATACATATTTATTCAATTGCTTATGAGTTATGCTAGTAGAAGGGTTAGCTTGGGATCACTTGTATTCCTAAGCACCATGTGACATCTCGGGACCATTTTCAGGGCGTTACAATTTTTTTGATAAAAACAATTGTATCAATTTTTCCTCTTGAAAAGTTATGATCAATTAAAAAATTGATTAGTCTATCATACCAAGATGGAGGAGCTTGTTTTTAATCATAGAGAGTTTAAAAACATGATATAAAAAATTTGAATTTTCAAAACCTGAGGGTTGTTTTATAAACATTTGTTCATCAATGAATCCTTTAAAAGACACTTTTGACATCCATTTAAAATAATTTAAAACCTTTAAAAGAAGAGTAGGAAAGTAAAATTCAAATTGATTCTAACCTTGCAACATGTGTGAAAGTTTTTTCATAGTCGACTCTCTCTTATTGTGAGTAGACTTGAGCAACTAGACAAGTTTTATTTTGCACAACTTTACCTGGTTCATCTATTTTATTTCTAAAAACCCATTTACTTCCAATGATTAAAGCATTCTCTGGTTTTGAAAAAAATTCCACTCATTATTTTTGTCAAATTGTTTAAGTTCTTCTTCTATTCTTTGACCCAAATATCATCTTTTGAGGCCTCATTGGCTTTCTTTGGTTCAAGTTGAGATATGAGGGCTACATTTGCACTTCTTTACTGAAACCTATGTTTTCATGCCTTTACTTGGATCACAAATAATGAAATTCTTTGGATAATCAGGTTCATTTTTTCATTCATTTGGAGTCATTTCAAGTACAAATTGATCATTCGAGGCAACATCTAGCTGATCAGTTCGATAACAATTGACTTTAAGGTAGAGTCAGCTTCAGTGGAATAAGATTTATTTTCTTTGACCTGTTCAATCTCATCATCTACAGAACTAACATTCTTTACAACATGGTTAGTAATAAAAAACAACACGCACAGATTTTTCATTGCAAGAAGTACGTTTATTAAAAACTCTATAAGATCTACTAGAATCAGAGTATCCCATAAAAATACCTTCATAACTTTGCGATCAAACTTATCCATGTTGTCCTTATCATTGTTATGAACAAAATATTTGGATCCAAATGCATGAAAGTATCCAATGTTGGGTATTTTATTGTTCTAAAGCTCATAAGGAGTTTTCTTTAGAATTGGTCTAGTGAGACACCTGTTCAAAACATGACAAGAATTACTAACAACTTCTGCCCAAAATTTATATATTAAAAGGTGTTCACAGGTCGTGGTTCGGGCCATGTATTGAAGAGTTCTATCTTTTCGTTCAACTACACTATCTAGTTGAGGAGATCTTCGACCAGAGAAGTTATAAGTGTAACCTTGATTGTTACAAAAGATTTCAAAATTTTTGTTCTTAAATTCTCCTCCATAATCACTTCTAATGGCAGAGATATAGTAGATTTTGTCTCTTTGAACCTTTTCATAGAAAACTTCAAAATTCTTTAAAGTATCATCTTTGTTAGAAAAAAAAACATAACCCATGTAAATTGAGAGTCATCATAAATAAGCCCAAAAGCATACCTTTTACCACTAATTCTAGAAGTTCTAGTGGGACCAAATAGATCCATATGAAGTAGCTGCAATGGTTTAGTTGTAGATACAATATCTTTGACAAAAAATGAATTTCTAGTTCGCTTACCATGTTGGAAGGCATCACAGATGTGAATATTTTTTAAATCAAGCTTTGAGGCTAGTCACAAGTTCATGGTTGGCTGGCTCTTCAATTTGTCTTATGCAAGCATGACCAAGCTTTTTATGCCAAATCCAGGAATCTGTAGAGATGAAGGCAAGACATATATGTCCTTTTGTCCATTTTATAGAGTCTAGAATGTACATATTTCTATGTCTATTTCAATCAAGAAGCTGCATTCCATATCTTTTAATTATATAGCCATCCTTTTTGAATCTTACCTCCAGACCGATATCACGTAACAAACTAATGCTCAACAAGATTATACTTCAAGATTTTAACCAAGTAAACATTATTAACATCACATAAATTGTTAAAAAATATAGTACCAATACCTTTTACTTTGCCTTTGGATTTATCTCCAAAGCTAATGCAACCTCCATCAAAATCTGTTACTATTTCAAACAAGCTTTTATTTGTAGCCATGTGATTTAAACATCCACTGTCAAGATATAATTTCCCTTTAGATTTTGAGTGGAGTTCATGCAAAATAAATGCATCACTTATTTCTAGGTACCCAGGTATTCTTGGGTCTCTCATGGTTAGTTTTTGGATTTGTTGACTCAATTTTAGGTCTCTAAATCTATTTGCTAAGATTTCTAGAGCGAAATCTGCAGTTGTAATATTTTTATCAGGATTATCATGACGATAGCAAGAAGTAGAATATCATCCAGTGGATGTATAATAGGTATTATTACTGTGACTGATTCCTTTAGTCAACTGACTGGTGTTAGTTGACCACTAAAATTTATCACAGCTATAATATCTATTACGGTTGGTATTATGTATGTGAGTGCTCCCGTTGTTTGACTTACTAGAGTTAGTTAACCGTTGAGATCCTTCATCACCATAATATCTAACACGCCCCAAAATCGGGCCATATCATAGGACACCTCAAGCCCACATGAACCAGAGGTCACCCCAATAACCCATCAAAATCATCACATCAATAACATAGGTCGGGTGAATCCCAACCATATAAAGAGATACCGGAAAATATACAATAAGTCATAACTTAAACATGTCTAACCACTTCATTAGATTCGTCAACTAACTAATATACCCAAGTCCGTAGTTCTCCACATTACCTCTATAAAAACTGAAGTTTAGAAATGTATATGTTGGGATAAGCCCCCGACACAAGCCAAACTAAATCAAGTGACTAAGTCTAAAGATAGGAAACCAAGGATGAATATCTTCCAAAGAAAGGAAGCTCACCACTCTAAAGTAAATGCACAAACCACTTCGATCGTTGAATCACTGCGCAGGAAGAGAAGGAGATGCTCCATCCCCTATGTCACATGGGAACATAACACCCAGAGATGGTTAGCGGTTGAAACACTAGTATGTAACTCAAGGATAAGGATAAAATATCATCATCATTCAACAATAAGCAATATATATCATATTCAATCACATTCATAACCTTATCCATACATATAGACATATCACATGCTAATCAAGGGGACAAGTCTTATCAATACTTTGGAAGCTCTCATTCATCATACATACATTGGAGGACTCCAACCTTCTACACTTATAGATTCAAGTATTTCTCATTAGACATAGGAATTTAACCATATTCACATATCCTTAAGTAAGGGACTCTAACCACATACACCTCCATTTAAGTGGGGGATTCTAACCACATACATACCCATTTAAGTGAGGGACTCTAACCACTCACACACATTCATAAAAGTGAGGGACTCTAACCACTCACACATATTCATTCAAGCAAGGGACTCTAAACACATGATCATACATTAGGCAAAGGACTCTAACCTAATGCCATATTAGATAGGGGACTCTAACCCCCAGGCTAATTCATTTGGTGAGTTACTTCAACCTCATGAGATCTCATTATGGAAGGGACTTTAACCACAAGCAATTTTATTAAGCAAGGGACTGTAACCTCAAGCCATCAAGAATATCATTAGTCGACATTGGGACTCTAACCCTTTATCTAGGTATGAACATACATTCAATTCCACACATAAGGGCTTTAACCTATTTAGCCAATTCAACACCATAGGTGACCATATAGTCCTCATAGGATCCTTAATTGCTCAACCATTTCAATAGAACAATGCCTTAATTCAACTCATCATATAATTCAAAATATGGTCCTCAAGACCCTTACAACCATTCATACTTTATTAGCCATTCTATACCACAATTTAGTTCAACACACAATTCAAGTTCGTTTTCATGTTAGGAACTTTAAACCCCTTCTTATTCATCAAACCTCAAGGTCATCAATTACACAATGCATGGTTCATATTACCTTTACAGTATCATTGATAAAGCATTAATACATATTGGGCCATTTCCCTAGGTTAAAGCATCATCAACATGTAACTAGATATCTCACTTAGACATTTTCACAAACACCTTATGTACACGCCTTTACCCGGGCCAATTTCATGGTAGAAATCACCAAGACCAAGGTTACTCAAGACCCATATGTTAGGCCACATACAACAAGAATTCACAAGTGAAAACTACCATCAATAACATATATAAACATAAGTCTAAGCAAGAATCATCATTATTCATCAATAGGCAATAAAAACCTTTTCATTTGATTTCAAAACCACCATGTACACTTACTAATCCAAGTGTGAAATACATGAGTTTAGATTTATTTTGCAAGGGGAAGAGTCACATGCCTTAAAGAACTTCAATCACCAAGAATATTGACTTCACTTTGCCTCTTGAAGATCACACTTGAAACCCTAGCATCTAATCCTTCAAATATAAGCTTAAGAGAGTAATTAGGGTGTTTGATCCATCAAAAATGAATGTTTAAGATTCTACCCACACTTATATAGTGAGAGGTCTTAGGGTTTTAGACATGGGAAATGACCAAAAGGCCCTTAGTTAAAATCCAAAAATTAAACCCACCCAGGGGTATGACTCACCATACAACTAACTTAAGTAATCGTACCCTAGGGTACGAGTGGTACCCTGACTCGTACCCTAGGCTTATCCTAGGTCACACATACTATTAAGGATACAACCATACATGTTTGAGTCATATCCAAAGGGTACGACTCAACCCTAACTCGTATCCATCAACCGCACAAAAAATAATCCACTTTTGATCGAGCCATCACTCTATACGATTAGCCTTGGTATGAATCGTACCTTAAGGTATGATTGGTTGGAGCCTCACTCGTACCTAGGATAATGAGTGACCCTCACCACACTGCCTAGGTATGATAGGGGGTCACCAACTCGTATTCAAAGGGTATGAGTGGTAATCTTAGTCATACCAAGTCCACAGACATCAAATGAGGGAATTTTTTAATGGTTCAAAGCCTAGGTGTTTCAATTCTCCCCCACTTGGATCATTCATCCTCGGATAAGGGGTAAGGCAAGCAATAACCATAAGCAACAGATTATCACAAATCAAAGAAACCTTCAAACAAGTTAGAACAAGGATATAACACATATCATGCTCATTATCAATCAATCATTCACTTTATCATCTTTGGGAATCAAACCCATTCTTTTTCAAAGTCACTTATTCATCTCAAAGCTTGGGAACTTAAACCCCTTATTATCAACACTTACTTATTTCACCACTTAAGGACTTCAACCCATCATCTTATCAAGGATACTTACTCAATTCAAGTATTAGGGACTCGAACCCTTTTGTTTACCAAAGACATGAATAAACTCAAGATAATAGGGACTTAAACTCATCACAACAAGGATACATATAGTTTCAAAGCATTAGGGACTTGAACCCATGCTCTAACAAGACACAGATCAACTTAACATATTAGGAGTTTTAACCCATTGTCTATCAAAGACATAAATTAAATCAAAGAGATCAACAAATACCTCCATCCCAAGTTTCTGAAATAGGAAATAAATGCAGATACTTAGACTTCATGTCATCTTCCACTTTCCACAAAGATTTCTTGGACTTTTGGTTCCTTCATAGAACCTTCACTAAAGCCATTTTTTTCATTCGTAATCGGCGAACTTGCCGATCAAAGATCCTCATCGGGATCTCCGCATAGGACAAAGAGTCCAAAATATCAACATCCCTCAAGGGAATAATCAATGAAGGATCACCCACGCATTTTTGTAACATATAGACATTGAAAACCGAGTGAATAGAGTTTATATTAGAAGGCAATTCCAACTTATAGGCAACGCTGCCAACCCTCTTCATAATCAAGTAGGGGCCAACGTATTGAGGACTAAGCTTCCTCTTTTTACTAAATCGTATCACTCTCTTCATAGGAGACACTTTCAAGAATACCCAATCGCTAATACTAAACTCTAAGTCCCTACGCCTCACATCCATATAGGACTTTTGGTGACTTTAAGTGGTTTTCAACCTATCACGAATCACCTTCACCTTCTCTAAGGCTTGGTGAGCAAAATTGGGGTCAAGTAACTTACCCTCACCAACTTCGTACCACCCAATAGGAGATTGACATCTCCTACCATATAAAGCCTCAAAAGGGGCCATGCCAATACTAGAGTGGTAACTATTATTATAGGTAAACTCAATCAATGGAAAGTGGTCATACCAACTACCACCATAATCAATTGCGCACAATATGTCCTCCAATGTTTGGATGGTCCTTTCCGCTTGCTCATCTATTTGTAGGTGAAAAGTGGTACTAAGGCACACTTTAGTACCTAAACCTTTTTAGAACGACTTCCAAAAATGGGATAAAAATAAAGGATAATGATCCAAAATAATAGAAATAGGATCATCGTGAAACTTCACGATCTTCTCAAGATACAACTTAGCATAATCTTCCGACTAGAAATTAGTTCTCATGGGCAAAAAATGAGTGAACTTAGTCATTCTAACAATAATAACCTAAATAGAATCACATTGATTCTGAGATCTAGGAAGACCGGTAACAAAATCTATATTAATATCCTCCCACTTCTATTCGGGAAATTAGACATCTTGATATAATCCCCCAGGGCCCAAATGTTAAACTTTCACTTATTGACACACCATACACTTGGCCACATGACTAGCCACATCATGCTTTATATTACCCTACCAATAGAACTCTCTAAGATCATGATACATTTTGGTGGAATTGGGATTTAAAGCATATCGAGATTCGGGAGCCTCGGCCATGACCCTTTCTCTCAATCCATCAACGTTGGGAACACATAGGTTACCTTGGTATCTCAAGATTTCATCACCACCAATCACAAAGTCTGCAACTTTGTGTTGACCCACATTGCTCTTGATCTTCATCAACTTGGGGTCCAATGCTTACTTTTATTTATCTCACAACAAGAGACGACTGAGATACCGAAAGCACAAATACACCACCATCATCAGAGTCTGCAAGTCGAACTCTAAGATTATCTAAACAATGAATGTCCTTCACTAATTCCCACTTATCCTCATCTACATGGGCTAAACTTCCCATGGACAATATACTAAGAGCGTAGGCGACTACTTTTACCTTAACGGAATGGTAATGAAGACTCACATAATAGTCTTTCAACAACTCAAGCCACTTTCTTTGCGAGAGATTTAACTTTTTTTGAGTAAAAACATATTGGAGACTCTTATGATCAAAAAAGATATCAACGTGAACCCCATATAGATAATGTCTCCAAATCTTTGACACAAAGACCACATCTAACAACTCTAAGTCATGAGTAGGGTATTTTATCTCATGAACTATCAATTATCTAGAAGCATAGGCCACCAACCTACCTATTGCATCAACACACAACCAAGACCGACACGAGAAGCATCACAATAAATTACAAAATCACCACTACCCCTGTGTAATGCCCTGAGTTTGTACCCTAGATGCTACATGGTGCTTACGACCCTAAAGGACCACAAGTTAACCTATGTTTGATATCTGTTGTGAGCACTGAATATTAATACTATAAAAATGTAGAAAATAGGCTGAAATGCCATAAGGTTTCAAAATTTGAAAATACCTATAAAAAATATCAACTAAAATAATAATTTGCAAAATTGAATATTGTCTGAAACTCTAGTTTGAAAAGCCTCTAACTAAACTGTCTAAATGTAGAGTTGATGGTACAAGCCCCCAACTAACTCCGACTACTGAAATACTGAAGCTACTGAAAATATTGAAATAAAGCATATCCTCGATAGATAAGGACTCATTACTAAATCTGATACTATTGGCTGAATCTAAATCTATCTATGCATGGTTAGAAACCTGAGCATCTAAACCTATGATATAATACATCATAGCACAAATAAAGAGTTTGCGTCAGTACGTGGAATATACTGGTATGCTAGATGATGTAAGGTTGAATGCAAGGGTTCATATGCATGAACGATAACTGACTGAATGATATAGAGTAACTGAGTATGAGAGTACATGGATAACTAAAATTGTTGTAAATACTGAGTATGCACTACTGTGCATATATGTGTATACTATTATTGAGCTTTTACTGAAGTTGAGTTCTGGGTTCTGATAACTGAGTAATTAATATTTGAGATTACTGATAACTGAGTAATTAATATTTGAGATTACTGATAACTGAGTTACTAAAATTGATTGACTGTATCTAACAGTCCTGATTCTGCAGAACTAAACTGAGTTTTATACTAAGACTGAAACTAGAACTATGAAAAGTAATTATCTAACCGACATTCTCCTTTTTTAAATATATTTGGGGTCCAACCTATAACCCCAGCTGGAAGGGTGTCAGTACTATGCCATGAGTAAAGACAAGCTGAAGAGTTACCCTCATCTGGCAGGTACTCTAATGAGAACGGTGGTACCCTCAATTGGCAGCTTAAAATACCCCATCAACCCTCAACTGGCAGTTTGATGTCTCAACCTATGTTGGATATATAGTTTTGGAATGCAAGGACTGCTTCTAAGGATCACACCCTTTACTAGCAGGTGAGACCCTATCCTTGGGTTCACTCAGTGTTGAATTCTACTCCCAACTGAATAGATACTGAACTGGTTATACTAAGCTAAACTAGATGATACTGAGTTTCACTAAGTTCTATAAATGATTGAGTTTACTGGGTTCTGTAACTGACTGAGTTTACTGATCGTGACACTACTGAGACTATTTTGTAACTACTATAGCTCTAGGTAAACAACTAGATTTTTGGGTATTGAATACCCCCAGGACTCGATAGCATAAAAGTAAAGCATAGCATGATCTAGAAAAGCATAACAATGTCCACTTGTTCATAATTCATTCATAGAGACATTTTATCAAACACTTGTAGGACATAAACTTGTACATATGATAGCATGTAATGATTTCACCGTTTATTTCACATGGACAATCCATTAAACACTTGGAGAGCATAACTTATTGCATATAATCATGGGCAGCATGTAAACATTGTAACTATAACATCCAAACTTGCAAATTCAAGGACTATAACCTGGGAACTACATGATTTAATATACATGCTATTTCAATTTTATGGGATCTACAATTAACAATGGATTGAAGCTCAATTAATATCATGAACAAGAATACAACCCAATTTCAAGCATTTAAATCATGAATCAATCATCTTGTAGTTTTAAAAATGGATTCTTGGACTCTATGAATGAAAGGAACCCATAGATGAACACCTAACATACCTGGGTATATTAATTCTTGAAGGTTCTTGAAGGAATTCTTGAGTTTGTTCTTAATTTCTTGAAGCTAGGGTTTAACCCTTTGAGAGAGAATGCTTTAAATTTGGGGAAGAATGAGTGAATAATGGTATAACTAGGTTATTTAGGGCTAAATCTCATGTTTAAGACTAACTTGGGTCATGGAAAAATATCCAATTACCCGTGGGAATGATTTAAAAACCGTAACAGGAAAAACCCGATTTTGGGCCCTGGCGCGATGTGCCACCATCGCACCATGCTACTGGAATTCCACTGGAGCTGTTTAAAAAGGATAACTGGGAATTTGGCCTGTGGTGCGACACGCTACAATCGCGTTGCCACACTGGATCAGACCTGGAAGTTCAATGCGATATGGGCTTATCACGTTGGCTCACTGGTTTTTGACAATTGCCATTTGGCATGCCTCCGTGACGCGTTGATGTCCCAGGTGGTACAATTTCTTACAAAAATGGCTCAAACTCTTTACCCAGTTATCGGATTTGGGCAAATTTTATATCGTTGGAAAGTTGACTGAATTTCCTACGTAACCGTGAGCTCTAAACTAAAAAAAATACTGAGTATTTAGAAAAAGTTATATAGGATTACTCATGTACTGAGAGTTAAGTTAAGCTAGGGAAATACAAGATATTACAATATCTCTCCCTTGGAAACATTCGTCCTCGAATGAGACTGATTAAGCTGAGAAATACTAATGGACTGAGTTTATACACTGAACATGCATATCTGATGCATAGAAGACATGACTGAAGCTACTAATAAGATGAGTTTTCATAATGAACATATATATTTGATACATGAGTACATGACTGAATTGATTCATGAATGTATGACTGAATATGCAATGGTAAAGAATACCAAGTTTGTAATTGTAACTGAACATGGAACTAAGCAAATCTAAGGAAGACTGTTACCTTAAGATAAATTTGAATTTATGGAGAAGAGGTAAGGATACTTGGTCTACATATCTACTTCTGCTTCCCAAGTAGCTCCTTCAACGGACTGATTTCACCAAAGAACTTTGACCAACGGAACTTCTTTGTTCCTCAGTCTGCGAATCTGATGATCGAGGATCTGGAATTAAACCTCTTTAAAAGAGAGATTATTCTGAATATCTGTGCCCTCTAAGGGAACTATGTCTGCTGGGTCACCAATGCATTTCTTTATCAAGGAGACATAGAATGCTGGGTGTACTAAAGCTAGATCAGAAGGCAACTCAAGCTCGTAAGCTACCTTTTCAAAACGACTGAGAATTCTATAAAGACCGACATATCACGGACTGAGCTTTCCCTTCTTTCTAAATCTCTTTACTCCCTTCACGGGAGAAATTTTCAAGAACACAAAATCACCAACCTTAAACTCGGGATCCTTTCTCCTAACATCTGCATAGGATTTCTGTCGAGTCTGGGCAGCCCTAAGCCTTTCTCTGATCAACTGAACCTTCTCTAAGGCATCAAACACTAAATCAGGCCCTACTACTATAGCCTCACCTACCTCAAACTAACCAACTGAAGATCTACATCTCCTACCATAAAGATCCTCAAACGGAGCCATCTGAATACTGGAATGATAAATGTTATTATATGCAAATTTAATCAAAGGCAAATGGTCATCCTAACTACCCTTAAAATCAACGACGCATGCTTTTAACATATCTTCTAGAGTCTGAATGGTCCTTTCTGCTTGACCATCTGTTTGAGGGTGGAAGGCTGTACTGAGGTGAGCTTGGGTACCAAGACCCTTTTAGAAGGCTTTCCCAAAGTGAGAGGTAAACTGGGTACTTCTATTTGAGATGATGGTACTGGGACTCTGTTTAACCGGACCAACTCTCTGATATAGAGTTTGGCGTAGTCCTCGACTGAATAGGAAGTATGAACTAGCAAGAAGTGAACTGATTTGGTCATCCTATACACAATGACCCAAATAGAATCATGTTGATGACGAGTATGAGGCAAACCCATCACAAAGTCCATGTTCACTTCTTCCCATTTCTATGTGGTAATATTGAACTCCTGGATAGACCCATTAGGCTTCTAATGCTCAATATTAACTTGCTGACATATAGAGAACTTGGCAACAAACTCTACAATATCCTTTTTTATCCCACTTCACCAATAGATCTCCTACAAATCATGGTACATCTTAGTGGCCCCTGGATGAATAGACTAACGTGCACCATGCGCTTCTGCAAGAATTCATTGCCTCAATTCATATACACCTGGCACACATAGCTGACCCTAGCAACGTAACACACGATCTTCCCCTTGGGAGAAAACCTCTACTTTCTCATCTCTGACTGACTCTTCCAACTTAGCAAGACTAGGATCTCTATCCTACTTTTCCTTTACTTCAGAAACTAGAGATGATTCTGAACTATCCTACACCCACAAATTGCCTTCTGCTAAATTAACTAAGCAGACACCTAGTCGGGTAAGCTGATGAACTTCCTTAACTAACTTCTTCTTACCATTCTGAACATGAGCAACATTACCCATAGTCAATCTACTGAGAGCATTAGCCACTACATTGGCCTTGCCTAGATGATACAGAACACTCATAGCATAATCTTTCAATAACTCTAACCACCTTCTCTGGTGTAAGTTCAAATTTTTCTGAGAAAAGACATACTGCAAGCTTTTGTGATCTGTAAACACATTAACATGCACCCTATACAAGTAATGCCTCCAAATCTTTAAGGAAAACACTACAACTGCTAACTCAAGATCATGGGTAGGTAATTCTTCTCATGGGGATTAAGTTGTGTAGAGGCGTAGGCTATGACCTTACCTCTCTACATGAGGACACAACCCAAACCTACCCTGGATGCATCACAGTACACAACAAACCCATCTGAACCATCTGGTAGAGTCAAAACTGAGGCTGAGGTGAGTCGAGTCTTCAACTCCTATAAACTCTTCTCACAAGAATCTGACCACTGGAACTTGACTTTCTTCTGAGTCAATCTGGACATGGGGGACACAATAGATGAAAACCCTTCAACAAACTGATGATAATAGCCATCTAAACCCAAGAAGCTCCTGATATCTAATGGAGATATGGGTCGAGGCCAGTTTCTCACTGCTTCGGTCTTTTGAGGATTAACTCTAATGCCATCACCAGAAATAATATGACTAAGAAATGCTACTGACCTTAGCCAAAATTTGCACTTACTAAATTTGGCAGACAATTGATGAGCTCTGAGAGCCTGAATATGATTTTGAGATAATCTGCATGATAATTTTTGCTACAGGAATAAATAAGAAAGTCATCGATGAAGACTATAATGAACATGTCTAAGTATTGCTTGAACACGCAATTCATTGAGTTCGTGAAAGATGTTGGGGCATTAGTAAGACCAAAGGGCATGACTAAAAATTCAAAGTGAGGGTTCGGAAAGTTATTTTAGGAATGTCACATTCTCTGACTCTAAGCTAATGATAGCCTGATCTGAGGTCTATCTTAAAAAAGTAACTAGCTCCCTAAAGTTCGTCAAACAAGTCATTAATTCTAGGAAATGGGTATTTATTCTTGACTTTGACTTTGTTCAACTGACGATAGTTTGTACATATTATGAGGGAACTATCTTTCTTATGCACGAATAAGACTGGTGCGCCCCACGAGAAAAATCTGGGTCTGATGAACCCCTTGTATAAAAGGTCCTTTAACTGTCTTCTAACTCTTCGAGTTCTGTTGGAGCTATTTTGTATGGCAGAATAGATATAGGATGAGTGTTTGGAAGAAGGTCTATTCCAAAGTCAATTTCCCTGTCGAGAGAAACTCTGGGAAGATATTTGGGAAACACATCTGAGAATTCATTTACTACTGGAACTAACTCAAGACTAGGAATCTCTAAACTAGAGTCTTTGACTCGTACAAGATGATAGACACATCCCTTGGATATCATTTTCCTCGCTCTAAGGTATAAAATCAACTGACTCTCAAGTGTTGTAGTACTACCACTCTATTTAAGGATTGGTTCATTTGGAAAATAAAAATGAACAATTCTGTTTCTACAATCAACTGAGGCATAGCATGAATGGAGATAATCTATACTGAGAATGACATCAAAATTTGCCATCTTTAGCTTTACTAAGTCTGCTGAAGTGACTTTTTGAGATTTCATAATCAGACAGTTCCTGTATACCCGCTGGGTTATGATAGACTTACCCACTGGGGTAGAGACTAAGAAAGGCTCTGCTAGGATTTTGGGACTAACTCCAAAGTTAACCGCTATATAAGGAGTTACAAAAGACAAAGAAGCTCCTGGATCTAGCACCGATGCCAGAAATAGAAGCAGAGGCAGACACAGCACCCTTCAGTGCGGGAGTAGATGGAGTAGCAATAGGGGCCCTATTAGACAAAGAGGCTACTAGAGAGGGGAACTCACTCTACATATGACTAACTTTACCATAATAGAAATGTCTATTTCTTACCTTCTCTTACTGACCACAATGAATTTGATCATAAAATTTACAAGGAGGGTGAGGTGGAGCCGAATGGGCCCCATTAGCCTGGTATTAGGAACCATGTCCCCAAGACCCACCACTAAACTAAGATCAATGATCACTCAAAAACTTTAGGTAAGGAGAGTGAACACTATCCGAGGAGAAATAACTCGAACTCCCTCACTTCTTCCGTGGACATTTGCCACCATTACCGCCACTAGACTCAGAAGGCCTAAATTTCTTTCCTTGCATCTTACTAATCTTAACTTGCTTCTTTTTCTCTTCAGTTGCAATAACCTTCTTTCCCCCACAACAGTCATCTCAAAGTTCAGCTTCTTTACTGCCCAATATGCTTGGTGTTCCAATTCCATAGGAAGATGACACACCTTACCATACACCAAGAGATATGGAGACGTCCCAATAGGCGTCTTATATGCTGTTCGATAGGCCCAAAGTGTATCATATAGCTTCTCCTCCCAATTTTTTCTCTGCCCATTCACTATCTTCTAAAGTATTTGCTTAATCTCCTAATTTGACACTTCAACCTGTCTACTAGTTTTGAGATAGTATGCAATGGCAACCTTGTGCCTAACGCCATATTTAGCAAGAAGATTCTTGAACCAAGTGTTAATGAAATGCGTACCTTTGTTCATAATTATTGCTCTTGGTGTAGCAAATCTGGAAAATATATTTTTCTTCATAAATTTCAACACCAATCTTACATCATTGGTCGGACTCGCCATAACTTTTACCCATTTAGAGACATAGTCAACCGCTACTAAAATATACAGATTACCTTTTGAAGGTGGGAATGGACCCATGAAATCAATTCCCCAAACATCAAAGACTTCAACTTCTAACTTATTGTTGAGAGGCATCTCATAAAGCCTAGATATGGTACCCAACCTTTGACATTGATCATAATTCTTTATGAAAACCACTGCATCTCTAAACAGAGTAGGCTAGAAAAAACCTGATTGCAGTACTTTTCTCGTAGTCCTCTCACCCCCATGATGTCCACCATATGGAGATAAGTGGCAATCTTGTAACACATTTAAAAATTTATCCTCTGGAATACACCTATGAATAACTCCATCAGAACCCTGCTTGAAAAGGTATGGTTCATCCCAAATGTAAGCATAAGAATTACGGAGCAATTTCTTTCTTTGTTGTGTGGTAGCCTCAAGAGGGTACACCTCACAACCTATCAAGCTCACAATGTTAGCATACCATGGGAACTCAACTGCATCTAATGACAATAACTTCTCATCAGGAAACTCTTCCTTAATACTCAGAAAGTGATCCACAATATGCTCTCGATTTTCCAGCCATGACAAGTGATCAGCATGTTGATTTTCATCTCCCTTTCTATCTCGCACCTCAAGATCAAATTCTTGAAGTAAAAGAATCCACCTAATCAGTCGTGGCTTTGCATCCTTTTTGTTTATAAGATACTTAATAGTAGCGTGGTCAGTATGAACAATGACCTTTGTACCAACCAAGTAAGATCTAAACTTATCAAATGCATATACCACTGCTAACATCTCTTTCTCCGTAACCATGTAATTAACTTGATCATCCTTCAACACTTTTCTAGCATAGTAAATTGAGAGAAATACCTTATCTTTTCTCTGACCTAACACTACTCCCACTAAAATATCACTAGCATCATACATCAGCTCAAAAGGTTACTCCCAATTTGGTGCGATCAGAATAGGTGCTTTCGTGAACTTCTTCTTAAGCTTCTCAAAAGCTTCATGGAAATCAGCCCCAAACTTGAACTTGGATTCTTTCTCTAACATTTTGTACATTGTACTTGCAATCTTTGAGATATCATGAATGAATTATCTATAAACCCTGCATGATCCAGAAAGCTCTGCACTCCTTTGATTGTGACTGGATGAGGCAACTTTTTAATCACTTTATTCATTGCTTTGTCCACTTCGAGTCCTTTTCATGACACTTTATAGCCTAAGACAATTCCTTACTTAACCATAAAGTGGCAATTTTCCCAATTCAACACCAAGTTTGTTTCTTCGTAATGAGCTAGGACTTTGTCGAGATTCTGCAAGCACTTTTCAAATGAATTACCATACACTGAGAAATCATCCATGAATAGCTCCATAAATTCCTCCACAATGTCTAAAAATATAGCCATCATATATCTTTGAAATATAGCAGGTGCATTGCATAAGCCGAATGGCATGTATCTGAATACATATGTACCATATGGACAAGTGAAAGTGGTCTTCTCTTAGTCTTCCGGTGCTATTCTTATCTAATTGTAGCCGGAGTAACCATCCATAAAATAATAATACTCTTGCCCCGCCAATCTATCCACCATCTGGTGTATGAAAAAAATTGGTTAATGATCTTTACGAGTTTCTTCATTCAACATTTGATAATCAATACAAATCCTCCAACCGGCCACAGTATTTGTGGGAATCAACTCATTATCATCATTAGTCACTACAGTCATTCCTCCCTTCTTTGGTACACAGTGCACTGGACTCACCCTTTTGCTAACGTAAATAAGGTAAACAATACTACTATCTAACCACTTGACCAGTTCTTTCCAGAACACCTCCTTCATCATAGGATTCAACCTTCGTTGTTGCTGCACTCTAGGTCTGTAACCCTCTTCTATGTAAATATTGTGCATGTAAAATGCTGGATTGATTTATATAATGTCAGATATCTATCGACTAATCGCCTTCCTTCTCCTCTTTAGAACTGCTACAACTTCCTTTACCTGTATATCTGATAATCTGGCAGACAAAATAATAGGCAAGGTATCTTGATCATCGAGAAAAACATATTGTAATTTTAAAGAAATAACCTTAAGCTCCAAGTTAGGAGCTTCTTCAACTGAAGTCTTGGGTGAGGGACCACTTGACCTATATAAAGGCTCGAATGGCACTTTGTTTGTCTCAATCACTACCAAATTTATAACCTGGACCAATTCCAATGCCTCTACGTCTCCATACAGATTATGACCCATCAAAGCTCGCTCTAATGGATCATCAGAAAAAAGCAATTGCCAATCCGAAGCAAGATCAATAACTGATATAGAAGACAACTCCTCATATATAGCTAGTAGTTTCAATGCTTTGCACACATCAAAAACTTCTACTTTGTCATGCCCTCCATTTTCATTTTTCGAGCTGCCACATCAATGAGTAACTGTCCTGTTGCTAAGAAAGGTTGTCCCAAAATAAATGGAACAACTAGATCATCCTCAAAGTCAAGAATTACAAAATCCACTAGAAAGATTAAAGAACCTACTTGCACTAACACATCTTCAATAATATTATCTTTCCTAGCAAGTGGCTTATCCGCTAACTGCAATACAACAGTTGTGGGTTTGGGACTCCCAAGAGCCATCTTTCGGTACCATGACGTGGGCATGAGATTTATGCTAGTACCTAAGTCACACAATCTACGTGCACAAATAGTCTGACCAATGGTAATTTGCAAGGTGAAACTACCTGGATCCTTCAACTTCGTGGGCAGTTTATTTTGAATTTTAGACGTGCATTCTTGAGTAAGTGCAAATGTAGCATATTCAGTCAACCGGTTCTTATTGGCAACAATATCCTTTAAGTATTTCGTATATTTTGGCTTACTCTACAGAATGTCAACAAGAGAAAAGTTTACTTTAACCTGCTTCAGAAGATCTAGAAACTTCTTATAACTGGCTTCCTCTTGATGTTTCCTTACCCTTTGAGGAAAGGGTAAGGGGATAGTCTTTTTCTCTACATAAATTTCTTCACTTGCCTCTTTTTCCTTTACTTCCAATTCTTCCTTCTCTTTTAAAATGTCACCAACGACTATGGAATTATCCTTCTCCTGAACCATCTTCTTAGTTTATAGCCCACTCCTTGTTGTAACCACATTCACCTATTTTGGATTAGCCCTCAGTGTCTCTAGGAAATGCTCTGTGTGGCCTTGTATTCTACGTTCCTGCAATTTGACCCAACTGCAACTCCAGATTTCTTGTGAGCAATTGTTGACTCATCAACTCAGCTGCAAATTGTGACTATTGACTCTTTATGTCTACCGCAAACTATGCTTGTTGAGCCATGAATTGCTTAATAAAATCCTCCACATTGCTATTCTGAGAAGTCACTTGATTATTTTGAATCGGCTGTGGATTTGATTGCACTGGTCCCTTATACTAATTTGCATTCTATGCCTGACTTTCACCCCATGAAAAATTAGGGTGGTTCCTCTAGTTTGGATTATACGTACTACCAAAATTCTATTGACCATGACGATTTGCATTCCCCATATAGTTGACTGAATCTAGATTAACTGAACATGCATCTGCTTTATTCTCACCACTTCAGCAAACTTCACACCACGAATATACCTGTTAAATTGCATTTGTTGTGGCTGCTGGTTGTGTTGCACCCAACTGTAAGTTGTTGAGTTGAGTAGTAATATAATTCTGCACTGCTACAAACTGTGCCTGTAATCAGTGAATTGATCAACCTCCAATACCCCTGCAACGTTCTTTGGAGTACTCCTTGAGTCTGCATGCCAATCAAGATTCCCTTGTGCTATTTGATTCAACAATGTATACAGTTCTTCATATGTTTTCTCCAAAGCTTGACCTTCTACTACTGAATCCAAGAGAATCTTCGTATTAGACTCAAGGCCTTCTATAAATGTGTGCACCAAGATATCATTCGATTGATGGTGATGAGGATAATTTCTGAGCATGCCTTTAAATCTTTCCCAAGCTTGGTAGAGATTTTCTCCATCTTTCTATCTGAAACTTAAGATCTCACTCCTTAATATGCAGTCTTCTGGGATGAAAAGAATCGAATAAGGAACTTCCAAGCATAATAGTCCCATAAAGTGATGAAGTGTGGCGGTTTAACATGTAACCATCTCTTTGCTTCCCCATTTAGAGAAAAAGGGAAGAGTGTAAACCTGACATAATCAGCATTCACATCTTTAGAAATGTATGTATCACTTATTTCCAGGAAGATCTATATGTGCTGCTGCGGATCCTCGTATGAAAGTCTATGAAAGTGCCCCACATAATTCAACAATTGCACCATATTTTGTTTCAATTCCCACCGTCCTCCTGGTTTAGGCTTCCAAATCCTGTTAGTTCCATGGTTTGTAAATGGGATTGCCACCTTACGAACAGGTCTTATGGCTGGTTGAACAGGAACAACTGGAATAACAAGTGCTGGAACATTTCCAATATTTGGATCAGCAACAATTAGATCTCGTATTTCTGCCATTTGTCCCTATTGAATGTAATATTTAGCTCTTCGCCTTAATGAAAAATTACTTTCGGTTCTGCAAAGGGATCTACTAACTCTTTATCCCTAGCTAGACTAATGTTCAGCTAAACCTGTAAAAATTCATCCGCCAAGATCAAGTTGTTAACACTTAAACTTATAATCAAAAACTAAAAATTAAGCAATTTACTAATTCTATTAGATCCCTGTCAACGGGGCCAAAAACTTGTTGCGTCTCTACACACAAGCAAGTGTACGTGATAGTACAAGTAGTATAAAGACTTAGACATCATATATCATTCCCATGAGGATTAATAAACTAGAAATTTAATCAACCATTAGTTTATGATAATTGGGTATTAAGTGATTTAAAGTATCAAAATGATTTTGATTTTTATAAATAAAAATTAAGATTATTAAACCAGAAATAACTAGTGATGACTAAAGAAAAGCAAGCAACGGTTGTAATCAATAATGATGATGATTCCAGGGTTGAGGCCTTTCGAACAATCATACAATTCTCTATTCTTATCACAGTCTAATTGGTTATAGGGTTGATGATTCGCAAGGTTTATGCCACGATCTTGGTCACCCGACCTCAAATCTTTTATCTATTAAATGTTGTAGATACAACTCCTGCAGAGATACAATAATTCTTCTAGATTCATAAGGTTGTCTTCTTGCAAGTGAACCAAGAAAGTCTTCTAGGTATATCCCTATTCTAGATACTAATTGAAATCCCTTATTTCATAAAAGAATAAGAACCTTGCTCCCTAATTTTTTCGTTCTAACCTACAATTCTCCTCCCGAATGCACATAGAAATATAGATTTATTCTAATGGTGGCCAATCATTAAAATAGTAAGCTCAAGAAATTAAGAACAACCCAGATGATAATCCGAAAAGAAACTATGAATAAGAATATAAAAGAGTAATCATGTTCTTATTCTCAACCCCAGAAATAGGGTGTTTAGCTACTCATGTTTTAATTCATCATTCAAACAAAGTAATTAATCATACCCAAAACAAGTTTTGAAGTAAAAGAAAATGAAAAGAATGTCTAAGAACCGTAAAAGAGAGAAAGTTTTGCTTTTCTGCCACTACTTCCCTTGCCAAAAGTGTCCAAAATTATCCTGTCTTTTTCCTTTTATAGCTGGGCCAAAACACTTAAAATTTTCCCAAAATTATCACACGACGCGTCGCTCCATGCCATCAAATTCGATTTCCCATTAAAATCTGAGCAATCACAGAAATCAATTATTCCATGAAATTTGTGAAATGCACTCTCACCGCGATGCACCACTATCACGGGGAGCCACTGGATTTGGACAATTGTAAAGTATCCTTCCTCCGTGATGTGGTAAACCTCCAGGTCACACCAATTTATAAATTTGGACTATCCTGCGATGCGGTGGTTTTGCGAACCTGTACTAAAAAGTGCAAAGTGAGAATTTATGCCTTTCTGCAATGCGTTAATTTTGCGAACCTCCACTGGAATTCGACCATTGCTATTTTATTGGTCAGTGCGATGCGGAGTCTGTTCAAATAAGGATTTCTACTTTTCAACTTTCCTTTTTGAGCTTTATTTCACTCCCTTGTATTCCTTCAATCCTTCCATATCATCATTGTATCCAAATGCAAACAATTCTTCATGATTTTTAGCCTGAAAGTACTAATCATATCCATTAGGCACGAAATGGAATAAAAGGTGAATTATACTTTAAGAATTCATACAAAAGTTGTTGAATTAAGTCTAAATCTGGGTGCATATTAGTGCTTTGAGCATATAAATATGCCCAAGATCAGTCAGGTGAATCCTGACAATATAATGAGATAGCAAAAACATACTACGAGTCATAACTTAAACATGTCTAAACACTGCATAAAATTCATAAACTGAGCAATATATGCAAGTCCACAGTCATCCACAATACCTCTATACAAATCGAAGTTTAGAAATATATATGTTGGGACAAGCCCCTGACAATAGCCAATCCAAATCAAATGACTAAGTCTAAAGATAGGAGTCCAAGGATGAATGTGTTCCAAAGAAAGGAAGCTCACCACTCCAAAGTCAACGCATTAACTACTTCAATTGTCTAATCACTACGCAGAAAGAGAAGGAGATGTTCTATCCCCCTATGTCAGTGGGGACATAGAATTTGGAGACGGTTAGCGCTTGAAAAACAAGCATGCAACTCAAAGATAAGGATAAAATAACATCATTATTCAACAACATGCAATATATATCATATTCAACCACATTCATAACCTTATCCATACATATAGACATATCACATGCTAATCAAGTAGACAAGTCTTATCAACACTTTGGAAGCTTTCATTCATCATACATGCATTGGAGGACTCCAACCTTCCACACTTATAGATTCAAGCATTTCTTAATAGGCATAGGACTTTAACCATATTCACACATCCACAAGTAAGGGACTCTAACCATATACACCTCTATTTAAGTGAGGGACTCTAAGTACATACACATCTATTTAAGTAAGGGACTCTAACCACTCACACACATTTATATAAGTGGGGGACTCTAACCACTCATATATATTCATTAAGCAAGGGACTCTAACCAAATGCTTACATATTACGCAAGGGACTTCAACCTTATGACATATTAGATAGGGTACTCTAACCCCAAGCTAATTCATTTGGCGAGGCACTTCGACCTCATGAGATCTCATTATGCAAGGGACTTTAACCACAAGCAATTTCTTTAGGCAAGGGACTTTAACCTCAAGCCATCACGACTATCATTAGTTGACATAGGGACTCTAACCCTTTATCCATTCATCCATATATATTCAATTCCTCACATAAGGACTTTAACCCATTTAGCTAATTCAACTCCATGCATGAATACATAGTCCTCATAGGATCTTACATTTCTCAACCATTTCAATAGGCCAATGCCTTAGTTCAACTCATCATACAATTCAAACTATGGTCCTCAAAACCCTTACAACCACTCATAGTTCATTAGCAATTCTATACCATAATTTAGTTCAGCACATAATTCAAGTTCATTTTCATATTAGGTACTTTAACCCCCTTCTTATCCATCAACTCATCAAGGTCATAAATGACATAATACATGGCTCATTGTACCTTCACAGTATCATTTATCAATCATTCATATATATTAGGAAATTTCCCTAGTTTAAAGTATCATTATCATATAACTAGATATCTTACTTAGATATTTTGACAAACACCTTGTGTCCACGCCTTTATCAAGGCCAATTTCATGGTAGAAATCGTCAAGACTAGGGTTACACAAGACCCATATGTTAGACCACGTAGAAATCATTAAGACTAGGGTTACTCAATACCCATATGTTAGACCACATACAACAAGCATTCACATGTGCAAACTACCATCAATAACATATATAAACATAAGTCTAAGAAAGAATCATCATTATTCATCATTAGGCAACAAAACCCTTTTCATTTGATTTTAAAACCACCATGTACACTTACTAATACAAGTATGAAATATATGGGATTAGATTTATTTATCAAGGATAAGAGTTAAATACCTTAGACAACTTCAATCACCAAGAGTATTGACTTCACTTTGCCTCTTAAAGATCACCCTTGAAACCCTAGCCTTTAATCCTTTAAAAATGAGATTAAGAGAGTAATTAAGGTGTGTGATCCATCAAAAAAGAATGTTTAGGAGGATAAACACACTTATATAGTGAGAGGTCTTAGATATTTACACATGGGAAATGATCACAAAGCCCTTAGTGAAAAGCTAAAATTTGAACCCTTCCATGGGTATGACTCACCATGCGACTCACTTAAGTAACCGTACCCTAGGATACATGTAGTATCCTGACTTGTACCCTAGGCTTATCCTAGGAAAAATACATTGTTAAGGATATGACCATACACCTTTGAGTCATATCCAAAGGATAAAACTCAACCCTAACTCTTATCCATCAACTGTACCAAAAACAATCCATTTTTTATTAAGGCATCGCTCTATACGATTGACCTTGGTATGATTGGTTTGATCCTCACTCGTACCTAGTACAGTAAGTGATCCTCACCACACTACCTATTGTATATAAGGGCTCACCAACTCATATCCAAGGGGTACGAATGGTACTATTTGGCGTACCAAGTCAAGAGACATCAAGTAAGGGAATTTTTCAATGGTTCAAACACTAGGTGTTTCAATATCTATTATCATTCATATCACTATCAGATTTGTGAGTTGACTTGGTAGTATTCGTGGACTAATTAGATTAGATAATATTATGACTAGAAGATTTTTCAAAGATGTTAATTTTGACTTTTAATTCTCAACTTCTTTTTGAAAAAATCTTTTTTAGTTTCACAAACTTCAAGTTTAAGTTCCTAGTCTCTTTTCTCTCTTAATAAAGCTCTTTTTTAATCACGAGCTTTATTTAGATTAGCTATGACAAGATTTAGCATATTTTGCAATCTAGAGCATTCATTACATAAGTTTGGTTCTTTTTTGACTAGATTCTCCAATTGCCATGAAGCAACAATCTCTAATGTTGTCATTTTCACGATTTAATTATTCTTTTTCACCCCAACAATTGAATGCCTTTTGAATTTCTTTAGAGGGTCCTCTTTTAGATTCTGGACAATCATAAGCAATATGACCATATCTATCACAGTTATAGCACTTACCTTTATTCCTATTGTAGTCATTATTTTTCTTTTTATTTAAGTAATTTGGTTTTCCCCTTCTTTGATTTTTGGATCTCTTGTAATTTTCAACAATTTTTCTTGTGATGAGAGCAAGTTCATCTGCATCCAAGGCATCGTATTTTCTTTATCTGTAGTATTAAAGGCCATAGTTTTCTTCTTTCATCTTGTAATTGATCCTTCTTATTCAGATGATCTTTTTCAAAGGAAATGAGATCTCTTTCTTCATCATAGGTTATTTTATTTAAGTTCATACTTTCAAGAGTCACAACCTTAGAAATCCATTAAGGAGGGAAACTTAAGAGAATCCTGGTAATCTGATCTACTATAGGATAAGTTTTTCCTACAGCCTTGAGTTCCCTAATAATTTTGCCAAATTTTTCAAATATTTCATCAATGTACTTCCCATATTTCATATTGAAAAGTTCATAGTAATAGACTAATAAACTTATAAGAGTTTGTTTGACCTTCTCAGTTCCTTCATAGGTTACTTCTAGTTTATCCCATATTTCTATAGTAGTTTCATAACATGCGATCTTTTTATATTCTTCACTGCTAATAGCATTATATAGCATATTTTGTCTTTTGAGTTAATCTGAATAATTTTCGTCTATTCATCAGTATAGTTCTCTAGAGTAAGAATGTTGTCAGTAGAAGTCTCACCATTCTCAGGTTTCTTTCCATCATTATCTTAGTTGGTAGAGACAAGCAGCATATCACCAAGTTTAATTACTTTTTAAAATTTGATATCATAGGGATTAATGAAAGTTTTCATTCTTATCATCCAATGAGAAAAATATTTTCCATTTAAATAAGGAGGTTTGGCTTGAGAGGTTCCTTTTGAGGATAGATCTTTAGCAATTGTTTAAGCCATGATCTTTTCTCACTTGTTGTTAAGCAAATAATTGTGAGTCCAAGTTCTAATACCAATTAAAAGTATTAGGGGGAAGGGTGAATTACTCTTTTTAGAATTATCAGTCAACTTACTTAGACATACAGTCGACTATTGAGATAGTAAAATAAAGTTTAGAGAATAAAGTATTGAAATGAAATGACATCAAATATTTTATATTGATTGGGACCTCTAATAGGTCTTACTTCAGTCCCTCTTGGGTTGCAAGGGATTCTACTAGTTCTTTGTAAATCAAATCAAATTACACGGATTATGTTGAGCTTTTTGGCTATAACTCTTTCTTTCTCACTTTGATACAATGCCTCACCAGCTATGTGTTTCTCTCCTCTTTTTTTGAATACATAGTAAACCTTAAAAGAATACAATGCTTAAATAAAGTTGATCAAAGAACTTGAGAAGGTTGACACAAAAATATGTATCTTCCTTAGTCTTCCTTATTAAATAGTAGTGACTTTATTACTGATAACCATTGAAAAATCTAAAATAAAAGGCAACCCAAGAGATTCGCTCCTTGAAAATGGGATATGAGAATCTTATTTCCAAAAATAAAATAAGATCATATTAATGATTCTACACTATCTGAAAATCTCTTTCCTTAGTAGTAGCGGTGCATTTAATGCAGTGTACAAGGCTTGATACTCCTTTCCTTGGACAAAAAAGGCTATAGTAAATTCTTGAAGGAAGGACATATACCTTTTCTTTTTAGGCTAAATCTTGAGAGATCTTTCTTTTTTATTATAGCCAAGAATCTTTGATTTTTTTCATAGTCCTGCAAAAAGGCCATTCATTAAAACCAAACATTATCAAAAGATTTTTTGGAAGAATCTAAATTTTGTGGACATCCTTGGTTTGAAGATTGCTCAAAATCCAGAGGGAAGAAAATGGTTCAGCTTAAGTTAGAACACTATATACATACCTATAAGAGCTTGTATATATATATGATATATTTCAATTCACATATGTATTTGCTACCTATTATAAGATATTGTGTATATATGATGAATTCCATTTCTAATATCTCATATGAAATTATTTTATGAAAATAAAAGGGGTATTATCATATGAGGGCACTAAAGGGCTTCATGTTCTTATTTTTAGATGATCCATGTATTTGGAACATGAACTTTTAGATGTTATCTTTGGTAAAGCTATCCTCTATGAATCAGATCCAATTCGATCTGTTACCAACAAGGGTGTCACATAAATAAATATTAGGTGAGAAGTAACAATAGATTCAGGTCCTCACAAAGGCTACAAAAGCTAATTCAGGACATGAGAGTGATAAATATTAAAGTGTATCACTCTCAGTAGGCTATCATGAATTATGTGCTAAGAAACTTCTATGTTTCTAATCTTAATTCTTATGGTATTTCATCCGGTTCTCCATTTTATCTCTCACGTCCTCTCTAGTACCTATGTCTAATTACTTTATTTTTATTAAATTTCTATTGTAAAAGTGTAATTTTATTTGTAATCACACTTCAAGTTTTATTAATACCAATTGATAGGTTGGGCTAATATTTCAGTGAATTTGCTTACTATTACATTGTCTATCAATATATTTCTGAGCATGATTTTGCTTCCAATACATTCGAGATAAAGAAAAAATAGTCTGTATTATAGTAATTTTCATCAAACTCATCTTGAACCAAAGAAAAAATTATGCATATTTAAGCACTATAAAGGGAATTAATTCATTACCCGAAATCTCAAACTACATAGCATGCACTTTCCCCAGTGTCCGGCCTCCTTATAAGTTTCCTTGTCTACTCAATCCAGTTATGTCTATGGCGTCTATCAATTTCGTCATATCCCCCATTCACCAATTGCCAATTCAAATCAAAATTTTTCACAATTCTAGATTTAGGTCAAAGTTAACCCAATTTTAGCATCTTGAATAACATGATTTCAGGGTTGTTACCTAATATATCTTAGTGTGTTTGAAATAATTCAGGTCCAAAATCAACATATCTTCTCCCCAAATTTGCAAAAAAAAATGAATTTTATCCCAAATTAATGGTTTGTGGCCTATATTCCAGCCAAAGGTCCATGGCCTAATCTTATTCTCTTTGGTTTTCAATCATATTTGGAATAGGATTCAGAATTCTATTCCAATTTGGAGTTGGTTTGAATTTGGATGAAAACATCACCCATCATTTATAAAAAGGACAATTTGAGAGAGACTTATTCATGCTCATTAGTATTTTTCTCGGAGAAGCTTTAACATATACTAGAGGTTTTTGAGAGAACTTTCACTAAAGAGAGAAGAGAGAAAGAGAGTTCTTTTGTTGCTGCTTTTACTCTCCAACCACCCTCTTGTAGATCACATTTTCTAAATCGTTCACCATTAGATCAGGATGAATTTTTTAGGATATGACCAAGAACTCATAATGACCGTACTAAGTTCAAAAAGTTGTCTTTGAAATATTTGAAGCTCTAATCTCAACTAATGATACCCGAATCTCAAATCAATCTTTGGAAACACCAAAGCACCTTGAAACTGATCGAATAAATCATTAATATGAGGAAAAGGATACTTATTCTTAACGGTTACCTTGTTCAACTATCAATAATCAATACACATAGGCATAGACCCATACTTCTTCTTTATAAACAAGAGAGGCGTACGCCAAAGTGATACACTAGGTAGGATAAATCCCTTATCCAACAACTCCATCCTTTAATTCCTTCAA
The DNA here is from genome assembly GCF_002878395.1 of Capsicum annuum. Lineage (NCBI taxonomy): Eukaryota > Viridiplantae > Streptophyta > Magnoliopsida > Solanales > Solanaceae > Capsicum > Capsicum annuum. Next base: position 131,655,206 of record NC_061114.1, on the reverse strand, counting down.
CTGTACTGGGGCCATCCTATAAGGAAGTATAGAAATAGGCTTGGTACCCGGCTCAATATCAATAACAAATTCAATATCATGATCCAAAGGAGTACCAGGAAAATCCATAGGGAAAACATCCTTGAACTCACAAACAATACAAATAGAATCCAAAGGCAGCGTAGAATCAATACTAGTAGACCTCTGCCTACTCTACTATGATGAATTATATGAACTGTCTCATCTAAAAAATGTCAGATATTAGAGAGGGAACACTTTGATTTAGTTAATCAACGTGGGGATCTTTCTGGAAATCAAAACTATCACAAATATGGGCCAAATAAGACAAACATCCCCTTGTAACCAAGCAACGAGCCTGAAGAAAAGATATAACTCTCTTAGGACTCGAATGCAGCATACCCTTCCAAGCTATCCTCGACACACCCAGTGAAGCTAAGGTCAAGATCTTAGAATAACAGTCTAGGACAACATGATAAGGAGCTAACCAATCCATACCCAAGATGACATCAAAATATACCATATCTAGGATAATAAGATCTATCTAAGTCTCAGTCGTAGCAAAGGTCACAACACAAAATTGGTGCATCCTATCCAACACTAAAGAGTCTCTTATAGGGGTAGATACATAGATAGGCATGGAAAAAGGCTCACTAGAAGAATTAAAACCAAAAAATAATATGAAGACCATAGGAGAAAGTCAATCCTAGATCAATTAACACAGATGTAGATTTGAAATAAATAGGGATAATACTTGTGTTGACAACATTGGAAGCCTCTACCTCTAGTCTAGAGGGTATAGCATAAAACTGTCCACAACCATCACCTGATGAGTAGTCCTGCAACCACCAACACGGGCACCACTACCTCTACTCACGTACTTCTTGTAGAACCTCTACCTCTCACCACCGATATAAAAGTAGGCTTAAAACTATGATGGGCACAGTCCTTGGACAAATGGCAAAACTCATCACACACAAAGCAGCTTCTACAGCCTGACTTAATAGAGAGAGGTATGGTTGAGCTAGAACATTCACTCGAAGCTGCTAAACCAAAATACCCAAAACCTAAACTCTGCAAGCTCACCTACACTAGTCTACCAAGATATCCACGGAAGCCTATAGAATCTCTATCTCAAAGACTGTGACCTCTAAACTCGCCTTGATGATACACCCTCTTGGCATCTCATTGAGATACTCGAAGAATAAACTTAGTATTCTTAGCATAATCTATTATACTCTAAGAAGATACCCTTGACACTACCATCTGGGTAGTAGTAAGCTGAAGTGAAACATCCAACCCCTTCATAAAATTTTGAGTTTTCTCAGACTCAGTAGCAATACTGGCATAAGAATATATAGACTATGGAAACGCTCTTCATACTCCACAATAGTCATAGATCCCTGTTCCAAGTGATCAAACTCATCTCTTATTTGGTCCCTCAAATTATACAACACAAACCTATCTAAAAAGGCCTCAACAAACTGATCCCAAGTCATATCAGGAGAACCAAGAGGTCTGCAACTAACAAGTGACCTCCATCAATCCCTTATTACATCTCTCAACTGGTAGGTAGTGCAAGCAACCCCATGTGACTCAAGCGAACCAAGGTTATTAAACTTCTCAAGATAATCAATCAAGAACTCATAGGCATTCTCGCCTATAGAACAATTGAACCAGGGTAGACCCAAATGAGTAAATCTCCCAAAAATCTTCTAATCCTCAAAAGAAATAACTATACTCGTAATAATAGAAAACATAGTAAATCTAGCTGGCTGAGATCCCACCTAAGGGGGTAACATAAATAAAGGCTGAACTCCTAATCTTAAGATATCAAACTCAGATGTCGGTACAAAAGTAGGGACAACACTCAGAGTTCATGGAGTACCATTAGTAGATGTCGGTACCATTGGACGATCCATACTTGAAATCGGAGGAACACCATAGGCAGACTCTAGTGTAGATGGAGGTACAATACTTGGAGGTGGAGGAAGTAGGCGCTCTCAAAGGAACACTATGAGACCCCATAAAATTTTTATTATTTTATTTTTGACCTTTCGACATACGTAATGTCAATTTTTGACTTGAATTATATTTACGGATGTTAAAAGGATAATTTGGAAAAGTTTCAAAATTTTTGAAAGGGGTTCGAGGTTATTTTGGCACCCTGAGGTAGTGAGGATCCGTGATATCGCTGTGTCACGGAGGTTACTCTCATGACCCATTTTACAAGTCATGATGGCACCTACTATAACCCGCCTGTAGGTAAGACAATACCTTAACTCGGGCCTAACACAATGGGTTAATTAGGTAAAAAATGCCTAACTAGGCTAAAATAAACAAACACAAGATATACATAATAAGTGTTCTAATTTGAAAGGATAACCAAATATGGATACCAATCCACGACCTGGTATAATTAGTACAAGCACATCTAATTATGATAGTAATAGGAATACCACCCAAGAACCTTAATTAGTCAATACATCTGTCTTAAATGCAAAAGACCGAATCAAAGATAGAAGTAAATGGGTGACCTAAAATTCCAAGAGCTCACCCTATCTCCAAAATTTCAACACCATACGAAATCAACTCAACGGCGGTAGTTAGTACTTGGATCTGCACCAAAAGGGTACAGAAGTGAAGTATGAGTACCAAAACAATGGGTACTCAGTAGGCATCATCGGTTGACTGAGCTAAGTTATAATTTAAAGATGATATAGTGTAAGATCAACATAGCTAAGGTAGGGTACAGAGTCGAACCTGAATCATCTCTGTCATCACTATATATAATAAGTAATCAAGCCAGAACAATAATATAACCTAACCCATCATCACAGGCCAAAACCGTAGTGTATAAGAAATAAATGATTTGAAATCATAAAGCAACACAATTCCAATCACAAGCAACACAAGTACAAAGTTGGAACCCATACACCAACTAGTGCATAAAGTAAAGGAGCCCATCACGACATCCCATACCACCGGAGAGTACACCCAAAATAAAAATCACTTATTCATAACCAATGACATATCCAAACCTTAACATTTTTCAATCATATTTCAAATATTTATCAACAATCCAACATTTTCTCATCTTCCACTAGGCAACAACCTCGACCATAGGCCTTATTCCATATTATTATCATTATTAAACACGTATCATCCACAATTGCTAACTACCATGTTTTAACTAAACAAGGTTCAGTAACTAGTACATTACATTTCTAGCCATCAAATAATATAGTCACTTAATAGACAACTAGGCACCACTTAGCTTATTCAAATAGTCAATACTCTTTAATTAAACTATTACTTAATTCTAACATTACCCACTAGGTGAATCCTTATTTTACACAAGATCCCACTTACCAACTAGTCTAGAATCGTCATTAAACAATAACCATTATAATTTCCCCTAAGTATCAATACTTATAACTATCCCACTTTATAAGTAGTTAACACTAGTGATATCAAATCGGCACCCTAAGATAAACATCATATTCTCATTTCACATATGGGTGTATACATATAAAAGCATGTGCATAAACATAATTGTCATACATAGGCTAGTCGGACTTGAACTGGTGGACATGCGCATAGGCACATTAATAATTATCCTCCAACCTTGTCGGGCATCATCTTATCATCACCATATCCTTTGGTCTTGTTGGGCATCATCATCATATCAATATATTCTCCAGTCTTATCAGGCATCAATATCATCAACACCTCTTCTGGAACCAAACCGGGTATCATCATATGATAACAATAGGCAATCAATATCAATAATCAAAGACAAGCCCCACAAGGGCTAAAGTAAATGGCGATCCCCATCAGGGCTAAAGTAAATGACAAGCCCCACAAGGGCTAAAGTAAAGTACAAGCCCTATGAGGGCTAACGTAAAGAGATGTAAGGAAGAACATACCTTCATATCTCCTTGTTCGTCGTCAAGGATAATTTATCAATAGATATATGAATCTGTATTTCATGAATATTATGATGCATTACCGAATTCCACATGGTTAGTATCATATCTTCACATAAAGTCAATAAACATACCATCTAGAGCCCATAGTATTTGACTCATAATCTTAGCAACAAGAAAGTTTTCCTAGTATAATCAATAATTTGGCTACTAGGCAAAAGTATAACATAAATAATATCATAGCCCAAAGCCCAAAATAATAGTCTGGTCGATGGCCCAAATGGCAAAATAGTCATAGGCTTGATTAATAGTGAAATCCATAGTTACTCAGAGTATTAAACATAATTTAGTCTACAACCAAATTTATTACTTCTAATGTAATCACCATAATTCATTTGACGAAGCTAGCCATCATGTCCCCAAGTGCATTCTCTAAGCATTTAACAAGCATCTAAGACATCCAAGGACACTATATTGATCCAAACCTAAGATAGGTCAAGAACCCAAAACTAATCCACACTAGTATACACTAAGTCCATCTTATACCGTGGCTATGCTAAGGTGTCTAAGTCAACTCTTAGATGAATAATGAGCCATAATAGTCTTAAGGTAAAAGTCTATCTTAAGCATTACTCTTAACTCCTTCATGGAAACTAAGGAATTCCCACAAGTGTAGGTAACTAGGTATAAATTACCCCAATTTGAGTGACAAGGTCACTCTCATCTAACTAAAGCAACTAGAGCATTTTTATTCCATCCATGAGACATAAAGTCCAAATAACCAAGATTTAGCCTACAAGTCTAGTATTTTAAAATATGAGTTCAAATGGCCTAAATAATTTAACTAATCCTAATTATTACCATTTAATCAATCCAACACCTAGAACCCCTCCCAATCAAACAAAATATCACAATTATACTATAGCTTAGCTCAAACTGATAAGAAGTAAAGCCTAACCTACCTCAAATCCATAGAAAGCCCATAGCTGCTAAAACTTTATTTTTTCTTTTCGAAAAGTTTCAAGGTGCCAAGCTATCAGAAAAACAATCTACACATCACTATGAGAATTTTAATAGCCATATTGCTTCGATTCCAAAAACAATACAAAAAAACCCCCAAGTGGGTTCCACATATGAAAAATACGTTTCTGAGATCAACCCAATATTCAACTATCATTAGGGAATCATAACCCTCAAGAATCAAGTGAAAACCAAGATTATTTGATCTAAAATCAGTCCTTCAAGCTAATTGAGGTTTTGGTAAAAAATTCAAGAAATTAGAGCATGAAATGGAAGGATTGTTACCTCAAATCCACTGTTAATCACGATTATATATGTTAATCAAGCTTCTAACTCACCCTCAAGAATCAATTTAAAGCTACCAAGTAATTCTAGGGCGGCTAGGGTTCAAACAGAAGTGGAAAATGGCCAAAATTTGACCAAGAGAGCTTTTTATAGTATTGCAGCCATGCGTATATGGGGTCCGCAAGGTCAAACCTTATTTTTGACCTCCCAGACTCATTTGTATTCTATTTTTTGCAAATGAACTATGTAAACCCACTAAATTTGATGTTCTAGACGCATTGGTGAATTAAGATTTTCTATACAAGGCCTTTTATACCAATTATGGGCCCCACACCCATGTCTACAAATTTTTTCACTTTCCAACCAGTTGGTCGAAATGAACTCGAGTGTCTTGGGACCCAAACCAAGGGCCTTTATAGCCTAAAAACAATATTATAGAGCTGTTGGTGCAGTCAGAATTTTGATCCAAGGTCGTTTAGTTGAAGTTTTTGCTTAGCAACATTCGAAACCAGCAAAGACTTCAAAATGGGGAATTGGTCCTAAAACTAAACAAACTTCCTAGTAACTAAATTATCAATTCCAGCAAGTCAAAAATGACTTGGGAAGCCATGGAAAAGCTCTAAGGGCGAAAATAAGCGGATAGTATGGAAAATGACTTGAAGGGTTATTATAATATCCACTACTAAGGAACTTTCATCCCCAAAAGTTAAGGATAGGGAAGTACATGAAGCATCAAACAGGTGAGGATACTAGGTCCGCATATCGCTCTCGATCTTTCCAATGGACTCCTCCACTAGGCGATGTCTCCACTGAACCTTAACTACAAGGATCTTCATCGTACGCAACCCCTTCAGATCACTAGTCAAAATAAGCACGGGCTCCTTCACAAAGGTCAATTGCTCATCTAACTGGACTGAGTCCCATCTAAGCACATGATATGGATCTGTAATATACCGCCGTAACTTAGAGACATGGAAAACTAGATGAACAACACCAAAATCTGGAGGTAAAGCTAACTCATAAGCTACCTCACCAACTGTGCGGAGAATCTCAAAAGGATAAATATATTAAGGACTGAGCTTACCCTTCGTCCTGAACCTCATCATACCCTTATAGACAAAAAATGGAAGAATACACAATCACCAACTCCAAAAACTCAAGGAATGAAGCCAACGATCTACATAGACCTTCTGCCTGCTCTGAGCTTCTCTCAACCTATCCTGAATTACCCTGACTCTATCCAACAAGTCCTGAAGCAAATTTGTACCATAAGGCCTCACATTAGAAGTCTCAAACCAACTAACTCGAGAGTGATATTTCCTACCATAGAAAGCCTCATATGGTGCCATGTTGATACACAAATGATAGTTATTGTTATACACGAACTCTGCCAATGCTAAGTGATGATCCCACTGTCCTCCAAAATCCATGACACAAGCTCAGAGCATCACCCTGACTCTATCCAATGAGTTCTAAAGAAAATTCATACCACGAGGCCTTACATTAGAAGTCTCAAACCAACTGACTGAAGAATCATATTTCCTACCATAGAAAGCCTCATAAGGCGCCATCTCAATACATAAATAATAGTTATTGTTATACACAAACTCTGCCAATGCTAAGTACTGATCCCACCGTCCTCCAAAATCTATGACATAATCTCAGAGCATATACTTGAGCACCTGAATATTCTGGTCGACTGACCATCGGTTTACGGATGAAAGGTTGTACTCAAATTTGCTCGAGTACCCAACTCCTCCTGGAATGCTCTCTAAAACCTCAAAGTAAACACAAAACCACGATCTGAAATGATAGAAATAGGCACCCCATGCAAACGAATAATCTCCCAAACCTAAATATGGGCTAGACTCTTAGAACTGAAGGTTGTCTAAATAGGAATGAAATATGCTGACTTGGTCAAACGATCCACAATAGCCCAAATGCCATTGAAACCATGAGGAGTACGAGGCAAGCCACTGATGAAGTCCATAGTAATCCATTTCTATTCCACTCAGGAATGGGCAATCTTTGATTCAAATCACCAGGACGATGATATTGTCCTTTATCTGCTGACAACATAGGCAACGAGCTACAAAGTCTGCTATATCTCTCTTCATATCGTCCTACTAATAATGTTGTCTCAAATCTCTATACATCTTAGTTGTACTAGGATGAATGGAATATCTAGAGCTTTGAGCCTTATGTAAAATCAACTGAATCACATCACCAACCTGAGGAACACAAATACGGCCCTGGAATCTCAAAATACCCTTTGAATTAATAGCGTACCTCCTAGAATCACCACTCAACACCTAATCACGAAAGGAGAAAAACTTGTCATCCTCGTATCGATGATTATGAATCTGCTCAAATAGTAAGGACCTCACCTCCACACTAGCCAAAATCCTACAAGGATCTGAAATAATAAAGCAAAACATAAGATTGGCTAAGGACTGGATGTCTCATGCTAAAGTCCACTAAGAAACTAATATGCAAGCCAAACTACCCATACTCACTATTTTACAACTTAAGGCATCAGCTACCTTACCCGGTGATATAAGATAGAAATATCATAGTCCTTAAGAAACTCTATCTATTTACGCTGTCGAGCATTAAGCTATTATTGGGTCATAAGAAGCTGAAGACTGCGATGATCAGTGAAAATTTCATAATGCACACCATACAAGTAATGCATCCAAATCTTAAGCATGAAAACTATCGCTGCCAACTCTAAATCATAAATGGGGTAGTTACATTCATACACCTTAAGCTATCTAGAAGCATATGCAATGACACAACCCTTCTGCATTAATACACAACCAAGACCAACACTAGAAGCATAAAAAAATATGGTGAATCTCTCACCCTCAACAAAAAGAGATAACACAGAGTTCGGAGTAAGAAAATCCTTGAGATTTTCAAAGCTCGACTCAAACTCCTCAGACTATTGAAAAGGAACCTCCTTCTGAGTCAATCTGGTCATAGGGGCTGAAATAGTCTCAAGGCCCTCAACAAAGTGTCTATAATAACTGACCAAACTAATGAAGCTACGAACCTCAGTCGAAGACATGGGCCTTGCCCAATCATTAATAGACTCAATCTTAGTATAGTCTACCATAATACCATCCTTAGACACCACATGGCCAAGGAATTTCATTGACTTGAGCAAAAACTCACACTTGGAGAACTTGGAGAAAAGTAAATGAACTCTCAAAGTTTAAAGTACGATCCTTAAATATTGCACATACTCCTCACTGCTCCTCGAATACAAAAGGATGTTATCAACAAATACAATAACGAAGGAGTCTAGATAGGGTCTAAATACATGGTTCATCAGATCTATGAACGAGCTGGGGAAATAGTCAACCAAAAAGACATCACTAAAAACTCATAATGACCATAATGTGTCTTAAAAACTGTCTTTGGGATATCCTCAGCCTGAATCCTCAACTAATGGTAGCTATACCTCAAATCAATCTTAGCAAAAATGGTTGCACCCTGAAGCTGGTCAAACAAATCATCAATGTGAGGCATAGGTTAATAATTCTTCACTATCACCTTATTAAGATGCCTATAATCAATAACATGTGCATGGAGCCATATTTCTTCTTCACAAATAATACAGGAGCTCCCTACATGGCACACTCAATCTAATGAAGTCCTTACCAAGAAGATTCTGAAGCTAATAGTTTAGCTCCTTAAGCTCGGCAGGAACCATATGATAAGGTGCTATAGAAATAGGTTGGGTACCAGGATCGAGGTCAATAGCAGACTCAATCTCATGATTAGGGGGGATACCAAGTCGGTCTATACGGAACACATTAGAAAACTCATAAACAACAGGGAAAGAGTCAAGTAATGGATCTCTCTACACAAGTATCACAAATATAAGCAAGATAAGACTCATAGCACCTGGAGATAAGTCTCCTAGCATAGACATAAGAAATAATCCCCATTGGCTCATGGCTAACTGCTCATTGCCACACGACTGAGGGTATGCCAGGCATAGCTAAGGTAACAGTCTTAGCAAAATAATCCATGAACGCATGATAGTGGGATAACTAGTCCATGCCAGAATCACATCAAAATCCAGCATATCCAAAATAATAAGGTTGTCACAGGTATCAACTTCACTAACTATCACAACACGTGATCTGAATATCGGCCCACTACTAAAAAATCACCCATGGGAGTAGACACACATAATGGCATAAGTAATAATCACTAGTTAACTCCAACCGTGGTGCATAATAAGTAGATATATAAGAATAAATGGATACCAAATAAAATAAAGCAAGATTCGACTTTTAGAACACCAAAATCATACTTGTAACTACAATATCCGAAGTCTCAGCCTCGGATCTAGCAGGTACTACATATAACTGACCACGTCTGCCACTTGACTGGGTACCTAACTGGCCTCCTATCCTGCCTGCTCGAGAACCACCTTAAGAACCCTAGTAACTACCTTTGAGTCCATAAGAACCACCCCTACCCGAGGGATAAGCTAGTCTAATAGGGGGTAGCACCTTAGGCTGAAACAACCATCGCCCCACAATTAGGTCAATCCCACAAATAATGACCAAAAAGTCCATAAGTAAAGAAGAAAATATAAGAAGAACCCAAACCAACAAATCCAACTGACCCAGAGTAACCACCACATCTAGAATAAACAAAAGATGAACCCTTGAAGACTGATCACCGCCTTTATCAGGGTGACCACTAGCATAGACTGACCTTTCCTAACAATCTAAGGAGTTGCTTGAACTGGCTGACTAGGCCGACTCTAAGACTAAAAAGATTGACGCCGAGAATACCCAACATGAGAACTACCACCACCTCTGAATCGAGAACTTCTACAACTCCCACCAAATCTTTCCTAGAACTTAGGACTCTTATTACGACTCTCACGACTCTCTCTGTGATTCTCTTCTATCACTTTAGCATTATTTGAAACCTTAACAAAAGTCTTACCCGCAACAACTACACTTTGAGTATCCATTCGAATAGGGAGTCCCAACCCTCAGACAAAACAACAAACTCTCTCATACTCAGTGTCCAAAATAGAAGTTGTATACCTATCTAACTCATGAAAATGGGCCTCATACTTGGTGACTGTCATAGAGCCCTGCTCCAATCTGGAGAAATGATCCCTAAGTCAATCTCTATGGCTATGCGACATATACTTCTCCAAGAACATCTTAGAGAACTGAGTCCATGACAAGGAAGAAGATCTAACTGGTTAAAAATTCAAGAAATTAGAGCATGAAAGAGAAGCATTCTTACCTCAAATCCATTATTAATCATGAATATATATTTTAATCAAGATACTAACACACCCCCAAGAATTAATTGAAGTTACCAATCTATTTTGGGGCTGCTAAGGTTTAAAGGAAAGTGAAAAATGGCTAAAATTTGACCAAGGGGGCTTTTTATAGTACCGTGGTCATGCTTATATTGGGTTCGCAAGGTCAAAACTTACTTTTTACCTTCCAGACTCATTTGGAATCTAATTTTCACAAACAAACTATGTAACACCACAAAATTCAACATTTCGGACGCATTGGTGAAGTCGTATTTTCCATCCAAGACTGTTTATACCAATTATGGGCCCCACATCCATGTTTATTAATTTTCTCACTTTCCGACAATAGGTCAAATGAACTCGGGTGTCTTGGGACCCAATCCATGGAAATTTATAGACTAAATCTTATATTATTGAGCTGTTGGCGTAGTCAAAATTTACATCCAAGGTCATTTGGCTGAAGTTTTTGCTCAACTGTCATTCAAAATTAGCGAAGACTTCTAAATGGAGAATTGGTCATAAAACCAAATGAATTACCTGGTAACCAAAATATCAATTCCAGAAAGTCATAAATGACTTAGGACGACTATGGAAAAGATCATACAACAAAAATAAGTAGACAATATGGAAAATAACCTGAAGGATCATTACATTTACTTTTTGATATCAGCATAAAACAGAGGATAACCTCCACAACAATGACGCGTCATGCCAAGGTGTCAATTTTGTCCTATTTTGTTTTTTTCACTTAGTGTGAGGGAATTTTGGTCTTTTCACCCTTCCCACGACTTATAAACATAAAATTGACCTTTTTCTCTTCAGCTAAAAAGATCAAACACTTATATCCTCTTTTCTCTAACATCTAAACTAAGAAAGCTTAAGGATTTTGCAGTGTATTCATCATTCAGGCTCTAAACTTCAAATTGATTTCAAATTCTTACGTGTTTCAGGCATGTTTTTCCCTAAAATTTAATTTTACATTGTGACATAAATTGGATAGATTTTCATATAATTTAAATTATGGTTTATGAAACTGGGTTGAGAGGACTAATTGAATTACTTGTCTCATATTGTGAATTGATTATACATGCTTTGAATTGATATTTTTTAGAATGAATTGGTACATTATTTTAATGGTTGTAATAGGGGATATGGTTTTCCTCATTGGATAATTTTTTGTTTGGAATTGCATAAAACTTAACCCACTTTGTGAATTTGATTTTAATTGTAAAAAATTTTATGGTTTAACTTGATTTTAAACTCAATGCATTGCATTAATGGATAAATAAATATAAAAATAGATTTGGATGACCTTGGTGTCCATGGTTTGGATTTTAATGGAACTTAGGAGTCTAATTTGGTAGTGTGAATTGGTTTGGCATATTTTATTTAGATTTCAAGCGTATTGATATGATGATACCAAGTGGTAAATGTCTTAATGAATGACTTTTGGGTTAATGGTTAGAATTATGTGCAAATTGTTTTAATTTGGTCTTAAAGGGGGTCTATATTACCATGTGTTTGATACACACTTGATATATATATATATATATATATATATATATATATATATATATTTGGGATGACTATTGCCCATGGTGGATTTAGTTTTCTCTTAGTTTTCTTTGGTTCATGCAGCTAACACGCACTGGGACCCTTTCAGCAAGAGGAGCTGAACTCATATAGCCTATGGGTGCCTTTAAGGCAGATCGAGCTACACAGTCCAGGTTAATGGCTTTAAAACTCTCATGTTCATGACCCTTACCCTATCTCAGCATCTTATATATATGTATATATGAATGCGTGTATGTGGTTTTGACTGATTTTGGATATGGCATTATTTTATCATTTTGTTGAGTTACATGCCAGTGCTTATCCCACTGACCGTCCTAGGATGCTACATTATTTCATGATGTAGGGTCATAAGAATTTTTGATTGCTCATGTGCAGCGTTAGATGGATTAACACATTTCTTAAGTTATTGTGAAGTGGTGAGCCTTCATCTTTCAGAAGGCCTTATCATTTCATTATTGACTTCGTACTTATGGATTCTTTTTAGTCATAGGGGGAGGCATGTCCCAACTTAGTTGTTATTCTAGTCTTATAGGTTATTATGGACAGATGTGGGTTGGTATTTGATTGACTCTTAGTTTTAATTTGATTATATATTTATGTTTTCATCATATTTAGTTATCTTCCACTATATTATTTTATTATACTCTCAAGGTTAGGCTAATGGGGGTGGTCTTTGGTCCATGGCGTGCTTGAGATACCCGTCATGACTAGGCTCGGGGTTGGGTCATGACAAACGCCCTCTAAATGAGTCAGCAAACAAATCAACAACCCCTCCAAGATCGGGGTATAAAAACTCTGTGGGACCTAAGTGGGTCACATATCTCTTACAGGCTCAACTTGAGGCTCAGGGGAGAGCCCCTTAGTACTACCTCTGGATAGGACATATCCTTATAATTTTGTCTACCTCGAGCCTACCTAAGACCCATAACTCACCCTCTAGACTGAGCTTTCTTCTCGAATATTGGCTCAACTTGTCTAGCCTAACGGGATCTAGTCCTCACCATCTACATAGAAAAGAGTAAAATATAATTTATAACACAAGGCATAAAAGAATCCACATAATAAGGAAAAAAATAAGAGAAGTTTCCTAAATATATCTTATAGAATCTGGAAGATATATACGGACGTCTATATACCGATTCACGAGTCTCTACTAGATATTTTGTTCTTACATTAATGAAACCAACGAACCTAGCTCTGATACCAAATTTTCACAACCCAAAAATCAAGGGTCATGATGGCACTTGTCCACCCTAAATTGATATAAAAAGGGAAAAACAACACCAAACCCAAGGTAAGGCTTCTAGAACAAAGTTGAACCATACATATACAATAATAGTGGAAAAATACATAACTAAGATACCATAAATTTCTCAAAATCCAATGTCATAGTGTAAGAACCAACTAAATACATCTCAAAGCAAAATATACAACTGATAGTCCAAAGGGAATATAATCTATATTTGAATAAGAAAACAAGACATAAACTAAACAAGAGAAGGTAGTAGATCAACTCTGGAAAAATAGACTGACTAGTATCTCAAAAATACTCCAAACATCAGTTACGGTGTGATGCACTTGTACCTAGATCTGCATCGAATAGGAATAGTACCTATGAGTACAGTCTACTTGTACTCAGTATATATCATATGTTGACTGAGAAAAGTAGAAAATAAAGTATAAAGTACAAACTATGGGCACGTCACCTGCAGTAAAAAAATATCCTAAATGGTAGCCCACACCGTCTCTAGTAACAGTTCTAAAATATACATATAAACTAATTACAAGTATTGAAAGAAGTACAAATAGATAGATATCAAATCAAAAATGAAAATGCAATACAGAATGTGTATAGTATATGAAATGCAATGAAGATAATGATGATGTGATGCACGAGGTTTTCACATCACCTCCAGATAAACCTATCGAGTTATTATCTCAAGGTATAACCCAGGAACGGTTCTTCAACCCATATACAACCAATATCCAATACCAATTAAATATCCATAACTCCTCCTCGGCACATACATCGACAAAGGGTTTATAAAGATGTTATATTTTTAGTCAGAAAAACCAGTATTTCCACGGTGGTACCAATGTTTCATGAATGTATATGATATGAGAATATAATGCTCACAATCAACCGGAATGAGAATTTCTAAATCCAACCAATATACCAAGCATGTGAGCCAAAAATCTGCTCAATAAGCCAACGTATGATCTAATATAATCTATATACCAATGGAGTAAGACATACCATAATATGACATTTTATACCAAATAATTCCTAATTTAGACATTTTCTACTAAGAAGAAAACAACTAATTACATAAATACTAGGCCAATAACATCATATAAGACCTCACACGATCACACATATCAAATAGTGTCTCAAAATCACCAAATAACAACAACATAGGGTCCCCCACGTGGGAAAAACATTGTAATAATGCCATTTTCATGATTAGTTCCTAACATGATTGCATTACAATTTAACTACCCAGCCTAGTCTGAAGAAAGTTAAGCCATAAGCTAGCTCGAAAGAATAAAATCAAGTCTGAAAGTCTTTAACATGGAGCCTTCCCCTCACGAACAAATATAAAATAAAGTAAAACATATAAATATAGAATCTGTGTATCAAAAGGAATCCAACAATACCCATATTACTTATTTTTAGATCGGGGTCAAAACGGACTCCCAAAATAGGTTTTTGAAAAAGAAGGGTAAAACCAGAATTTTAGTTCAGAAATTTACTGCCCATGATTAAAGGAGGACAAAGAATAAAACCCAAGTTAAAGCAGGTTGAAATTGGGGTTTTAAATTGAAGAATTACTAATTTTGGCCTTCTGGGACAAAATTTTCAAATTCCACTTTTAAAATTGGGTTTTAACAAGCTTTAAATGACAAGAATTGAAGAAAAATAACTAAAATAGGGATTTAGAGCTTACCCATGCTTGAAAAGGGAAGAAATCTCCATAGAACACAAAAACCCAAGCTTAAAGTATCAAAAATGGTGAAAAAATTTGAGAACAGGGTATATATATAACCTAGGTGTCACTTAAGCTGACACTAGTCGTTTATGCGACCAAGTACTACTTTCGCATCTCTTACCCCATCAGCATGTGTTCACTTAATCGAACCTAATGCCTCTTAAGTGTCACCTGCTTAAAAGACTTGGTCATCACTTAAGCGACACTCAAATGGTTAACCTGAGTCGCTTAAGTGACTGGCCAACTGCTTAAGCGACCCAAGTGTCTCTTAAGTGGATGCACTAACTGAGTGGTGTATCAGCTGGAGACTTAAAAAATTTCAAGTCTCTGCAGACCCCTCAAGATCTATCCAAAATCTCAAAAATGCAAACGAACTATGCTACCTTATTAAATTCGTTGCTCCAAACTCAAGGCGATTTTAGATTTTCAAACAAACATCATTTTCAAAAACCTAACCCCTGAAATATGATTTCACAACTTTCCAAACTAAGGATCAAAATGAGATAAAAAATCTTTAAAACCACACCAACTATATTACCAACCTAAAATTGATGTTATGGATGTGATGGTGCAGTCTGTTATTCTATCCGATGCACAGAATAATCAATGTTGATCGAAGTCAACTATAAAGCCTTTTTAAACAACAAAAATCACAAATTACACTAAAATACATTGAAAATAATGTCAATAATCTCCACACTCCAGAAATACCATAAAGTAATCATGAAAATGGGTAAAATGATCAAATTACATAGAAATGGATAATTCACAAAAATCACCAAAAGTAAGTAATTGCAAAACTAAAATGTATTTGCACTAATAATGAAATACATCGGTTCCTTTGATAACTATTGCAAATCTCAAGGAATTTATTGTCAGAGAACTCCACCCAAGATACCTCAATTGAATGGCTTAGAAGAAAGGATGAATATAACTATAGTTGAAATAGTTAGATGTGTACTTTTTGAGGCCAAACTTTCAAATTCCTTTTGGATGAAATCACTTCATAGTTTTGCTTATGTTGTCAATTTCTCTCCTGCAGTTTCTTTGGATAGTGATGTTCCACATAGAGTTTTATTTTTTAAGGATGTTTACTACGATCACTTGAAATTCTTTGGGCCTAAAGCTTGTGTTCATGTTCCAAAAAATGAGAGGTCAAAAAAATTGGATGTCAAAATTAAGTAGTTCATCTTCATTGGTTATGTTTAAGATGAGTTTGGATATCATTTATATGATCCAGTTGATAAGAAGCTTATTAAAACTCATAATGTGGTGTTCTTTGAAGACCAAACTATTGAATATATATTGACAAGGATGAGAAAAAAAATTCTCAAAATAATAAGAGATTAGTTGATGTTGATCCAGTTCCTATTACTAATACATATATTGCACATGAAGGAACCCAAGAAAATAATGCAGATGATGATCAAGAGGGTGTAAAACCTATATAAAATTTGATTAATGATATTATGGTTGATCTCTAACCAACTCCTACTTAGGTAACTACTTAAGATATTTTTGAATATAAAACCTATAGAAGATTTGATTAATGATATTGTGATTGATCTCCAACCAACTCCTGCTTAGGTAAATACTTACGATATTTTTGAAATGTCTTGTAGAAGATCTTATAGGGAGAAGCAAAAGTCATTACATAATCTTCCAAATGAGTATGTACTTTTGACTGACAGGGGATAACCTGGGGATTATGATAAATCCATGCAAGATACTTATAGAGATAAGTGGGTAGAAGCTATGAAAGATGAGATGAAGTCACCCCATGAGAATGAAACAAATGAGATAGTAGAATTATCAAAAGGTAAGAAAGCTCTGATAAACAAATGGATCGTTAGAGTAAAGCAAGAGCAATATACCTTTGCGCCTAGGTATAAGGTAAGCTTAGTTGTTAAAGGTTTTAGCCAGAGAAAGGGAGTTGACAATGTTATAGAAGAAAGATTCTCTTGAATTATCAACTAGACAACTACCATCTACAAGAATCAAGTCACGTGGAATATCTATTTTGAAGTAAAAAGGAAGAAATATATATTGTAAGAGAAAAGTTGAAAATGTAGCTAAAAAGGTACATATAGCAATAGGCCTACCATGTTATCTAAAGAACCTATTGATTGACAATAAAATCTAATAAAACCGTTTACAAGAAGAACCTTCATCAAATTTAGACAAAAAATGATACAGAAGGAACAAATATACTCTCGAACTATGATAATGGTACATATATACCATCCATCATACTTTGGGTACACATATTACCCTAACATTAATAAATAGTACATATATGCCCTCCACACTAACGGTAGGGGCATCTGTGTAGCCAAAGTATGACGGAGGGTATATACATACCATTTATCATAGTTTGGGGGTATATTTGTCCCTTTTTCAATTTTATTTTTTTATTTTAAATAATTAATCCAAACCTACTACCTTACCTAATAAACCCATTGAACCAGATTTCAAACTAACTCAATCAACCTCTATTTTTCAAATCTTATACTCCCTCTGTTTTTTCTTAACGTGAACCCTAATCAAATTATAGTGATTGGTCACTGCTACTAGTTAGTGTTTAATGGGTAGGAGGAATGGAGATTAGGCTGGAGGTGACCAGAGCTAGGAGTGTAGTGGTGGTTCGTGGTAGGGGTTTTTTATTCAACAAAGACGGTGGCTATGTGGTGTTGAACGATGGTAGGTAGTGTTTCCCAAATGAAATTTTAAAATGTGAGGGGTTCAATTTATTTGGTGCTGTTTATGGGTATAATGGGTTAATATATATATATAGAGAGACATAAATTTGATCCTTTTTAGACCTCAATTTATCCCATTCCCTCACATATGTACCACGTATCCCACCCCATTTGATACATCCCTACTAAAAGATAAAATAATAAATATAACTTCTTCACCTATTTAAATGTGCACACCTCACTTTATCCTAGCCACCCCATCCCATATGCCCCTCCCCATCTTACCTCACATTTTGTATCTCTGTATATACACTCATATGCTCATATAATAGAAAAAAAGAAATACACACACAGAACTCTATAAGTACCATAGTACGCACAGATAGATGAGATAGGCAGACTCCTCCATTTCTATTAATTCAATCATGCATAGCTTTACATAGTGAAAAAGACACACACTCACACACTAATTTTTACGCACATATAGAGCAAATGAAATAAGGAGAAATGAAATGATATAATTTTATTGGTGAAAACCCTCACGGGCACTGTAAAACATATGTAAGTTAAGAAAAATAACAATGAGAGAGTCTTATTGGTGAAACCCCTCAGGGGCATGGTAAGGCATTGGTAAGTTGAGAGAAATAAAAAAGAGAGAGTCTTATTGGTGAAAACCTACATAGGCACCGTAAGACGATTATGAGAAATAAAATAAGAGCTGGTGAAAATGCCCACGAGAATTGTAAGGCAATGGTATGCTGAGAATAATAAAATTGAGAGAGTACTACTAGTAAAAACACTCACGAACACTGTAGGACAATGGTGAGCTGAGAGAAATAAAAATGAGATAGGTTTGTTGGAGAAAACCTTTGAAGGTGTAACTAGCCAAATAAGGTCTATGAGTACAATTAGATTAAAGAAGCAACTCAGTTTCAAGGTCATTAAAACAACAACAATTGATAAAATTTGGATGGAAGGATCAGGCAGCTTAATCTGAAGTGCATGTCAGAATTATTAGAACCGACATTCATTTTCCAATAAGTTTTACTTTTCTTTAGTTTCAAAATAGGGACATTTATTATCTTTTCCTTCTTCTCTCTATTTCTATTTTGTTCTCTTGATTCTGTTATCCAAATAGAAAATCATTATCATCTTTTTTGTGTCTTTGAGTCAAATCCATGTCAAAAAAATAAGAAAAGATTTTAAAACTTGCTACCAACTTCTTCAATTTCACAAAGCAAGACAAAAGGACAGCACATGAAAGAAACATAATTGTAAGACAAAACAAGGCTTGCAAAAAGTTTGTCAGCTGGCAAGTTTGGGGATTCTTGAAGATACCAATGTTTAAAGGGTTTATCTAAGAGACATGGCAAAATAGAGGTACTGTGTTTGTTTCAAAGTCACTCTTAATCATATGAGTCTGGATCAATAGCATAGCAAGACAATGACGTATGTCAATAGCTAGAAGTAAGATTAAATATGACAAATGCAAGAGTGATTGCTTTAAAAGTTAAAGCCACAAACCAGCCACCATATTTTTACACTCACAAGTTTTCTTTGATGAAATAGAAACACATGTTACCTTCAAATCAAGGAATACATAGCCTAAACATCAAAGGTTGCAATACTTCTTCAATTACAAGAGGCAATGTTGCTGCATAGGTTTGATAATCACAATTGTGGTAAAACTCATCATCTTGTACCTCTAAGAGACACACTTTTTAATTTAGGTCTTTCATGTTTCATGGATAGGAGGTGCACTTTCTAATTTAAGTTGTTCATCCTAAAAGATACACTTTTTAGTCAGAATCTTACTTTTACTCTAAAGAGATGCACTTGATAGTCTTGGTCATTTAATTCTATCCTCAAGAGAAGTATTTATTTATCAGAGTCTTGATTCACCTTTGCATTATGCATTTTGCAAGTAGTTGTGATTAGGTTTGACAACCCATAAAGTTTTATGATGATAAACTAGGGCAAAAATTTAATTCATGTTATTTGGAACTTTACTTTATGACCGTCCTAGAAAATGAGACTTTATTTTTCTGGAAAATGGAATCATTCTTTATCATAATCCTTATTTGGGATAATATTTGTTCTAGTTTTGATTTTAATTTCAGGAGCCTGCCTGGACAACAGGATGAGAAAATTAAAAGTCAGGAGCCCACCTGGAGAATGAGATGGTGAAATTTCAAGTCAGGAGCCTGTCTAAAAAATAGGGTGATGAAATTATAAGTTGGGAGCCCGATCAGAGAACATGGTAATAAAATTGCATATCAAGAGCCTGCTCAGAGAATAGGGTAATAAAATTAAAAGCCAGGAGTTCTCCTTGAGAACAGGGTGAGGAAATTTTAAGTCAGGATCCTACCTAGAGAACAGGGTGATGAAATCATAAGTTAGGAGCTTGCATGGAGAATAGGGTGAGGAAATTTCAAATCGGGAGCTCTCCTGAAAAGCAGAGTGATGAAATTTCTAGTTGGGAATGTTGAGAATATAACTAAATAATATAAGTGTGCTCTCTCCAGCACACACTTCAACATGGTATCAAAAAAACCATCACTTCCTTCAACCATAGCCACCTCATCAACTAGTAACTTTTTCCTTCCATCCCAAACCATTTCCACAAATAGTACTTCATCTCTATCAACTTTCCTAATTTAAATTTGATTAAGTTGGATAGAAATAACTATGTATTATGGAAGTCACAGATTTTACCTGTGCGAAGAGGCCATGACTTGGAAGGGTACATTGATGGATCATATTAGTTCCCAGTAAAATTTGTCCCCAACAGTCCAACCAATGAATAATCATATAAAGCAGTTATGAATTCTACGTACTTAACATAGCAAAAATAGGACCAATTACTTTTTAGTTTGCTTCTTTCATCTCTCAGTGAGAGTATTTTGGCATAAATTGTGGGATATGCCTCAGCCATAAAAGTCTGGTGAACATTAGATACTATGTTTACATCTCAATCGAAAGAGGGACTTATGCAACTCCGTCTTCAGTTGCAGACCACAAATAAAGGATCTTCATCCATGATAGATTACCTTTAAAAAATAAAATCTATTATGGATAACCTTGCTGCAGCAGCACAACCAGTCAAAGATGATGATCTCATTCTCTACATTTTGAGTGGACTAGGTCCACATTATGATGCTTTGGTTGTTTCAGTTACTTCCAAAGTAGAAGATATCTCCATTGATGATCTCCATGGGTTGATTTTAAGTCATGAAACTAGGCTTAATGGTTTGAATCTTATAGAACAAGGTCTTAGTCAAGTTAATTTCACAGTAAAAAATTCAAATACTAATTAAAAGAATAAGAGTGGTTATTGCAAGAACAATCATCAAATAATAACAATGGCAGGGTTGGATGAGGGAGTGGACATGGTGGTCGATATAATATTATTCATGGTCGATTCCATAATCCCACAGGCCCTTCTCAATGTCAAGTGTGTAACAAATATAGATACACTGCTTTAACATGCTATCATCAATTTGATCATGCTAATCAAGCAAGTTCTAAAACACAAATGGCAGAACACAACCAAAAATAGTCTCTAACCCGGCATGGTATCCTAATTTTGGAGCTACTAATCATCTCACCAATGATCTTAATAAGGTGACTATCTGTTGAGACTACAATGGTAATGATCAAATTATAGTTGGTAACGAAACAGGTTTGCCGATTTCTCATATTGGTGATTCATGTTTCTTTCTTTATTGTGCTCACTGAACTTAAAGAATATTTTGTTTGTGCCTAAAATTACTAAAAGTTTATGAAGTTTAGCACAATTCACTATTGACAATAATGTATTCTTTGAATTTCATCCTTCGTTTTCTCTTGTGAAGGATCGAGCAATAGGGAAGGTCCTACTGGAAGGGAAACTTGAAGGTGGCTGCTACAAGCTTCTCTCCATTGGAAGATCTGATTTGCGTTCAGTCAATAAACCTCAAGTTTTTCTAGTGACGAAACCATATCTAGATGTATGGCATAGTTGTTTACATCATCCTTCAATAAAAGTTGTTCAAAGTGTTGGTAACACACTCAATCTAGTATTCTAGTGAATAAAATTTTAGGTGTTTGTGCTTCTTGTCAACATGGCGAAAGTCATAAATAACCTTTTCCAATTTTATTTTCACAATCGCTCCATCCTTTAGACCTAAATCACTCTGATATATGGGGTCCTGCATCTTTATTAGCAAGTAATAAATTCGCTATTATGTTGTGTTAATTGATGATTGCACCAAATATACTTGCGATTCAAATCACAAGTTAAAAATTACTTTGAAGGCAAAATAAAGGTAGTCCAGTCTGATTGGGAAGGCGAATATCAAAAATTCTCTAAATATTTTGAACACGATGGCATACTTCATCAAGTGCATTGTCCTTACACTTATGAGCAAAATGGCTCCACCGAAAGAGAGCATCATCACATAGTTGAAATGGGTTTAACTCTTCTAGCTCATGCCTCTCTTCCTCATCAATTTTAGGATGGTCCATTTTCTACGACAGTCTATATCATAAATCATATGCCAACAACTATCCTAAAGAATATCTCACCTTTTCAGAAATTATATGGAAAGCTTCCAGATTATCATTTTTAAAAAGTATTTGTTTGTGCTTGTTATCCTTATTTGTGACCTTATACTTCTTACAATCTTGCTTTAAGATCCTCCTAGTATATTTTTGTAGGATATAGTTCAAATCATAAAGGTCATAAGTGTTTTCATGTTCCAAGTGGCCATGTCTATATTACTCGTCATGTTGTTTTTGATAAGTCTCTTTTCCCATATATTACTTCGAATTATGTCACCACTGCAGCTCCTTCATCGTCTGTGTACTCACTAATGTTAAGTGTAGTTGCCCCATGTAGTACTTCTACATCTAGTAACATCTTTCCCCTACCAGCTTTTCTTACATAACCTTATTGTAACGCCCTAAATCTGGTACCCGAAATATTACACGATGCTCATGACCCCAAAGGACCATATGCTAACCCATGACTGATATCTATAACTGAGCACTGAATAATATACTGTAAATATACGAAATATAAGATATAAGGCCATAAGGTTCAAAATTGAACTAATACTGAATATAAAATAATATGTGTAATGGGGTATAACAATTCCCAAAACTGAAATAAACTGTCTTGAACATATTGTAGTCTGAAAATCTCTAAACTGTCTGAAATCTGTGGAGTGGATGGGACATGTCCCCAACTAACTCTAAACTACTGAAATAATAAAGTAATAAAATAATCATGCTATCCTCGAATGATGAGGACTCACTACTAGTCTGGCTACTGAACGTCTAATCTACTAAGGATGATCGAGAGCTCGTGCTTCTAAACTTATGGTATAAAATACCAAAGTGCAAATGCGTCAGTACGTGAATGTATTAGTATGCAACTAAGGTGGCTGAATGCAATGGTTCATATGCATGAACAATACTAACTAACTGAATAACATGAACGTGAGAATACATACATAAATACGTGACTGTGACTGAGATCGTGATAAAACTGAATCATGAATTCTAATAACGTGGATTTTTTTATATCTGAGTACTAATACTGGGATACTGAATGACTAAGTCTATTGAGTATTGAGGAACTGATGTTGTATTAATGATAAAGGAATGATTGTTTCTAACAATTTTGATTATGAAGAACTAGTCTGATTGACTGTATCTGACAGTCCTAAAATCTTAATATTGGTAACATGAATTTCGTATAATTAATATACTATTAACTAGGTGACTATGTATGATAATCCTGAAATCTGATGGAACTAGTTGAGTTACGTACTGAGCTGAGTGACTATATCTAACAGTACTGTTTTTTATAGAACTGGACTAAGTTCTATTCTGAAGACTGAATGTGAAACTGAAACTGTGGGAAGTAATCATCTAAACGACATGCCCCTAGTAAGCTATTATAGCTGAGTTGGGGTTCAATTTGTAACCCTAATTGGAAGGGTGTCAATACCGCACCACTGGTAAGGACAAGCTGTGAGTGAACCTCATCTGGCAGTGTTCCCAAAAGAGAATGGTGGGACCCTCACCTGATAATGTTTATCCACCTCATCAACCCTCATCTGACAGTGTTGATATCTCAACCTATGCTGGCTATATAGTTCTGGAATGCAAGCATTGCTTCTAAGGATCACCACTTCAACTGCCAGTGTGTGTGTCTTCATCCTTGGGTTCACTCGGTACTAAATCCTACTCCCATTGAATAGACACTGAACGTGATTAACTGAATAGAACTGGATTGATTTCATTGAGTTTCATTGACTGACGGAATACTAATGAGATTACTGAAGTTCTGAGCTTTTTGAGATTACTGGGATTACCGAGTTTACTAAGTTTTCCTGAGTCATATGACTGACTGAATTCTACTGAACATGGCTTGACTGAGGATATCGTGAAAACATGACACTGGATCTAGGTATACAGCTAAATTGTTGGGTACAAATACCCCAGGACTCGATAGTATAAAACTGACAAGGCACGATATTCTTGAATACATGACCAACATCAACAATCCATAATAAAATAAGTTGGGAATTTTATGAAGTATATGGTTATCATAATCTTTTTCATGGAAGGAATGCATATAATCAATTTCATAATTCCATACTTTAGCATCATGAGCATTTTAACAACATCTATATTACACATCAATAGCGTGGGAGTTATTTGAACATAAGGGTAAAACATGAATCCATCACTTAAGTCACAATTGAACTATATTACATAATTTCTAGTCTTCTAGGAACTTTATCAAACACCTTACATGCATCACTTAGGGCATAGGTATAATCATCAATTAACACCTCATAAACCAATCAATTCACGGATTTAAACTCATATACTAATGTAATTCCATAGAAACACATTGAGATTCCAACTTAGGAACCATAAACCAACAATCACATAAACATAATCAACCCACAACATAATATTCATAATACATGATTTAAAACTTGATTCTTAGACTTCATGGATGAAAGAAATCCATGAATGAACACTATGCATACCTGAGTTAATGAATTTGGAAGGATTGATGGATAGTTCTTATGATTTGGACCTTGAATTTGAGAGATAGGGTTCTTGTTCTTGAGTAGAGTTGATTTTAATTTGAAAGACTAATGCAAAAGTGAGACAATAATGCACTCTTAGGGTTAAATCCCGTGATTGGGCGGAATTGAAGTTATGAGAAAAGACCAAATGTCCCCAGTGATTTAATACCGCATAAACTGGAAAATTCCCAATTTTCATCCTTGGCGCGATGTGCCACTATATCGCCAAGCCAGTGGAACTGGACAATTGAGAATCTGCATGGTGGCGCGACGCGGAGCTATCGCGTTGCCACTTTATTTATCACCTGGAAGTTTGGTGCGACGCAGAGACATCGCAGAGATTCACTACAAAAGGACAATTATGACCACTATTGTGGAGCAATACTAGAAATTGACAATTGCCATTTAACCTGGCTCCGCGACGCACTGATGGCTCAGGTGATACACTGTCTCACTAAAAAGTCTTTAACTCTTCGTCCGGGTGTCAGATTTGGGCAAATTTGATATCGGTGGAAAGCTTATTCAATTTCCCACACAAAAAAAAAGTAAAAATATTGAAAATTCCACATTTATAAAAGTGGATTCACCTTTTAAATAAAGTCTTTAACATTTTTCAGATGATTTTAAGCTAGGTAGAAGTATGGGGTATTATAATATCTCCCCCTTAGGAATATTCATCCTCGAATGAGACTTAATGAAATAGGAGAAATGATAAGCTGAAGTACATAACTGAACATGAACAACTGGAACATGACTACATGACTGACATTGCTGAGATTCATACTGAGCATGCATATCTGATGCATGATTTCATGACTGAACTGACTCATGAATACATGAATGAGATTTCTGATAACTGAGTTTCTCACAAGGAGAACGCATGTCTGATGTATAAACACATAACTGAATAGCCAATGGTAGATGGATACCAAGTTTATGATGGGAATCTGAGCATGAAACTGGTTTGTAACTGGAACTCAAACATGAAACTGAATAAGCTTTAAGGAAAGCTATTGCCTTTGGATGAGTCTGAGTTTTGTGGAAAAGAGGTGAGGGTACTTAGATCGCATGTCTTCTTATGCTTTTCAACTAGCTCCCTCAACGGACTAATTCCGCCAAAGAACTTTGATTAGAGGGACTTCTTTGTTCCTCAGTCTACTAGTCTAATAGTCAAGGATTTCAACTGGAATCCCTTCATAAGAGAGTTTGTTCTAAATGTCTACACCCTCAATAGGGACTACGACTGCTGGGTCACCTATTCATTTCTTAAGCAAGGAGACATGAAAGACCAATGCACTGAAGCTAGATCTAAAGGCAAATCAAGATCATAAGCTACTTTGCCAAAGTGACTGAGAATTTTGAAGGGACCGACATATTGGGGGCTGAGCTTTCCTTTCTTGTCAAACTGCTTCACTCCCTTCATGGGAGAGATTTTTAAACACACAAAATTTTTTGGCCTTATCTCGAGATCATTTTTGAATATGCATGAATGAGAATATGATAACACAACTGAGTCTATAATATGTGACGTGAACCGGGTATCGTGAACTGAACTGAGCCATTGAGTACATAGCTTACAATTGATATTGGAGCTAGAGGGTCAACCTATGGGTACCCACAACTCCAAACTGAATTTGTTACGCAAAGGGAAATTAGAGGTTTTAGGGCATGATAGCTCGGGGGTTATAGAGAATTTCCCCCTTGGGACATTATGTCCCTAGAAGAATACTGACTTGACTGAGATACTGAGGAAAACTAGGATGATGCACAGGGCACCTACGAACTGAATCATGACTGAATATCTAGGATCTAAAACTTAGACATAATACATGAACTGAGCTAATCTTACAACTACTGGGAATTTCTATCATAGAATAGTTACATTTCTAAGATTTCTGATAGTAGGACTAGGTGGAAAGATGGGAAACCACACCATACAAACTTGTTGCCTGATTTCTAAACTGAGTTATTGGCTGGTCGATCTAACTCATACTAAAAACTTATGCTTAACTGAAGTACTTCTTCTTCACCTGAGACTACTGAAAATATTTGCATGAGTACTAAGCACGATGCCTAAACATACTAACTTATATGATTCTGGCTCTGCAAGATGGAACTGTACTTAGTTTTGAATAACTGGAATGCAACTGCAGAGCATTATACATAGGAGATAAGGACTGACTGAGTGACATGAAAAAACTGAGCATGAATTGGGGGTAAATGTATTATTAAAGAATGCAACACTAGGAGTACAACACGATTCTGGAATAGTCTTGTAAAATAAGGTACTAGAAGGCTGACAACTGAGTGACTGATAACTGTACGCTATGGTCGAGTAAACTCAAAACTGAATTGAGTTACCGACCCGATTACTGGGCTAGGACTGAGATTATAGCTAAGATGATAATTGAGACTGTAATTATAACTAAGACTGTAGCTGGGACTAAATATTGGTTTCTGAAAACTAAGGTTTAGACTGGTACTAAAGTACAGAATTCTAATGGCTAAGTAACTGATAATTGAAAGCCATGATTTTGTAGGATTATCTGAGTCCTTTACTGAATATTGATTACTGAACTAACTTCAAAACTGAGACTCGAGGGATAGAACATCATCCCAATGGATTCACTAGTGGATCTAAACTTAGGGTAAATGTGACATAGTCTGAGTTTGGCTGATCATTAAGAGTGGAGCATGCATCATGTGGGCAGAACATACTGTAAGACAGGACATGGGTGTATGAGTCATGAGTTGCATGACCTGAGTTTAAAATTTTTGTACTAATGGAACATGATTCGTAATACTAAGTGAACTGGGATTCCTTATACTAGGAACTTAAAATGCACACGATCCTAAAGAATGAACGTAAATGTAAATTGTATTCATGGAACTGAAACATAAAGCATGCATAAGTATCATGATAGCTGAAGTACAAAACTTTGCACTAAGGCAGGAATGGGTTGCGAGTCATCTTCCTTTACTAAATTTTTACACATAATGGCACCACTACCAGAATCCTGAAGGCCTGACTTTTTGAGACATCATAATCGAATAGTTATTGTATACCTGTCGGGCTATGTTAGACTGACTCACTGGGGGTGGAGACTGGAAAGGTCCTGTTAACATTTGGTCTGACCTTAAAGTTACAAAAGAAAAAATCGCTCCTGAATCTGAAGAAGCATAAATATGCAAATGAAAGAACTGTAACATACCAGTGAATACACCAAGAGAACTAGAATTGGGTGTTGCCCACTGATAGCACTAGAATTGGCACCCTGCAGATTCTAGCGACCGGACTGAGTTGAAGAACGACCATGCTGACTTTGCAGATCGGGTTTAGAACAGTCTCAAAACTTGTGACCTGACTCACCACATCTGAAACACACATTACTGCTGGCTCTACACACACCCTTATGATACTTACCACATTCTTCGCAAGGTGGATGAGTGTGAATAATGCTTGCACTATTCTAAGATTTGGAGCCTGGCACCCTATCTTTGCTATCGTTTCTGAACTTAGGAATTGATGCACTGGCTGAGGAAAGAGTTGGAACTAAAAACTTTTGGCCATGCATAGAACGGTTACCACCCTGCGACCCTAGCTGAGAAAAACTATAACTACCTATTCTTGATCTCTTATTCTCTCTCTCCTTCTTCTTAAGTTTTTGCTCTTCAATCTGTTGAGCATAGACCATAATTCTAGATATATCCATTTTCTTAATCAACATCGCAGTTCTACACTCCTTAACCACTTACCTAAAACCCTAGACACAAACTTACTCATTCTGGATCTACTGTCTGCTACTACATGGGGAGCATACCTAGCTAACTGGGTGAACTTGAGGGAGTATTCTTTTACACTCATGCTACCTTGTCTGAGATTGATGAACTCTAACACTTTGGCTTCTTTTTACTCTAGGGGAAAGAACCTATCTAAGAAGGATGTAGTAAACTCTTCCCATTCTATGGGCTCTACATCTGTACCCTTGTCTACCTTCCACTATTTAAACCACGTATGGGCTATATCTTGTAGCTGATAAGTGGCTAACTCTGTACTCTCACTGGAAGTCACTCCCATGATGTCTATGACTTTCTGAACCTGGTCGAGAAAATCCTGTGGACCCTCTTCAAACTTAGAATCGGAGAATATGGGAGTATTTATTTGGGTAAAGTCTCGAATCCTGGCTGCAACTGAGTTGGTCGGAATAACAGCTAGCCGTTTATTTAGAGCTGTGACTGAATTGGCTAGAGTATTAAATACAGTCCTGAATTCTACATGGGAAACATGTTCGTCCAGGAAATCTGCCTGAATGGGCTGAGATGCTAACTGATTACCTATTCTCCTTTTGCTAGCCCCTTTGGAAGGTATAATCTGTAAGCGAGAGGAAGAAGCGGATTAGACTGGGAAAATAATTGAAGATTATGCTTACTAGAATGACATAAATACTAAAATAAGGGAAACTATTCCTAAAACGTCTCATAGCCTCCTATACATAAGTGTGGTGCACAATATCCCCATGCACAAGACTCTACTAGATGCGGCTTTTCAGACTTTCTAGGATAATATTTAACCTTAGTCTTTGATACCAAGCTTGTAATGCCTCAAATCTAGTACCCAAAATATTACACGGTGCTCATGATTTAAAACTTGATTCTTGGACTTCATGGACAAAAAAAATCCATGAATAAACACTATGCATACCTGAGTTACTAAATTTGAAAGGATTGATGGAGAGTTCGTGTGATTTGGCCCTTGAATTTGAGAGCTAAGGTTCTTGTTCTTGAGTAGAGTTGATTTTAATTTGAAAGACTAATGCAAAAATGAGCAAATAATGCACTCTTAGGGTTAAATCCCACGATTGAGCGGAATTGAAGTCATGGGAAAGACCAAATAGTCCCTGGGATTTAATATCGTAAAAACTAGAAAATTCCCAATTTTCATCCTTGGCGCGACGCGCCAATATCGCGCCAAGCCACTGGAACTGGACAATTGGGAATCTGTATGGTGGTGCAATGCGGAGCTATTACATTGCCACTTTATTTGCGACCTAGAAGTTTGGCACGACGCAGGGACATTGCGAAGATTCACTGGAAAAGGACAATTGTGAACTAGGACTTTGGCGCAACTCGCCACTATCACAGAACATCACTGAAAATTGACAATTCCCATTTATGCTGGCTCCGTGATGCGTTGTTGGCTCAGGTGATACACTGTCTCGCCCGGGTGTCGGATTTAGGTGATTTTGATATCGATGGAAAGCTTATTCAATTTCCCACACAACAAAAAGTAAAAATCTTTAAAATTCCAGATGTATAAAAGTGGATTCATCTTTTAAAGAAAGTCTTTAACATTTTTGGGATGATTTTAAGCTAGGTCAAAGTACAGGGTATTACACTTATACTCCTCTAGACTCTCCAAAATCCTTACTAAGTATGAATCTAAAAGTTGAGTTACCTCCAGTCTCACATAATCAAGCCTCTCAACATATTCCTAGCTCCAGCCCTTCCATTAGAACTAAATCCAAAACCTTAAATTATACTCATCATCACATGATTACTCGATACAAGAGTAAAGTAACTAAACCTCAAGCCAACCTTTCCCCCATGTATACACTTGCAGATCCATCTCTTCCTATTGAGCCGATTTGCTTTACTCAAGAAAATAAAGATCCAAAATGGACGGAAGCCATGCAAGAGGAATACAATGCTCTCATTCAACATGGAACTTAGACCCTTGTACCCGTATCCAACATCAAGAACATTGTTGGCAGAAAATGGATTTTTAAACTTAAACTCCATCTAACGAGTCCATTGAGCACTACAAGGCTCATTTAGTTGCCAAGGGATCTAATCAGGAAGCTAGAATTGACTACCATGACACATTTAGCCCTGTTATGAAAACTACCACAATTAGATTTGCTTAAACCTTAGCTTTGTCTGAAGGATAGTCACTTGATATCAAGAATGCATTTTTACATAGTGAGTTACAAGAAGAGATATATATGTCTCAACCAACTAGATTTATTGATCCGCGAATCCCTAATCATGTGTACCGTTTACATAAGGCATTGTATGGTCTCAAACAAGACCCTAGGGCTTGGTTTGAGAAGCTTAGTTCGATATTACTTTGCCTCAGCTTCTATAGCTCTAAGTCAGATACTTCACTATTTATTCGTTTCTGTGGTTCAAGCATTACTATTGTGCTGGTTTACGTAGATGACCTTATAGTCACTGAAAGTTCTATTAAATTCATATACTCTCATTCAGAAGCTATCATTTGACTTTGCTTTGAAGGATCTAGGAAACTTGCATTATTTTTTAGGTGTGGAGGTTACTTTTTCTCCTACTGTTTTAGTATTATCTCAAACCAAATAATCAGAGACCTTTTACAGATAGCTAATATGGATTGTGCATGACCTATTCCACTCTTATGGTCAGTGGATTGCAATTATCCAAGCTTGGAAGCACTACCTTTGAAGATACATTATTATATCGAAGATTAGCTGGGGATCTTTAATATATCGATATTACTAGACTGGATGTATTCTATTCTGTTAACAAGTTATGCCAATTTATGCATTCTCCTACTATTGCTCATTTTTATGCAATGAAACGGGTGTTGTGCTGTTTGAAAGGGAATCTACATCTTGGTTTACAACTTCGATAGCCTCTAACATTAATTTTCAATGGCTTTTATGATGTAGACTGGGAAGGTTGTCCTGATGATCGGTGATCCACTCATGATTATTGCATTTTCCTAGGGCCTAATCTGGTATTGTGGTTTTCCAAGCAGCAAAGGGTTGTTGTACGATCTAGTACTGAATTGGAATATCGAGGCCTAGCTCCTATTACGGATGAGATTACATGGTTACAGAAACTTTTACAAGAATGACATGTTCCTTTTCCTAATCCTCCTAAACTTTTGTGTCACAACTTATCTACTACTTATCTTACTGCCAAACCCATCTTCCATGCTCGTACAAAGCACATTAAATTGGATTTTTATTTTGTTAGAGGGAAGGTTGCCTCTAAGTATTTGTATGTGTGTTATATAAGATCAAGAGATCAAGTAGTTGATATGGTAACTAAAAGTCTATTGGCCCAAAGATTTTTGTTCCTTTGAGACAAGCTCACTGTTACACCATTACAGTTTTGCTTGCAGGGGGATGTTAGGATATCTTGTACTCCTAGATAAGGATGAACTGGTTTTGAATATTGAAATATTGTTATTGTAGACAGAGTTTAGTACTCTTTTAGTTCACTTAGGACTATTGAGTCCTCCCCCTCCATGAAAAAAATTAGGTTCGCATGTGAGGGGGCATATTGAGAATATAACTAAATAATATAAGTGTGCTCTCTCTAATAGCTTAAGTTTTTAGATGAGATAGTCACACACTTCAAAAGGGAGCCCACCAGTTCTAGGTGATGAAATTTAAAGTCAGAAGCCTACCTGGAGAACAAGGTGAGGAAATTATAAGTCAGGAGCCTGCCCGAAAAATAGGGTAATGAAATTCCAAGTCGGGAGCCTGTCCGGAGAATAGGATAATGAAATTCAAAGTCAGGAGCCTGCCTGGAGAACAGGATCAGGAAATTAAAAGTTGGGAGCCCTCCCAAAGAACAGGGTGATGAAATGACAAGTTGGGAGCTCGCTCGGAGAATAGGGTGATGAAATTGAAAGTCAAGATCCTACCTGGAGAACAGGGTGATAAAATTGAAAGTCAAGAGCCAACTTGGAGAACAGGGTGAGGAAATTGTAAGTCAGGAGCCTTCCTTGAGAATAGGGTGATGAAATAGAAAACTAGGAGTCTGCCTAGAGAACAGGGTGAAGAAAGTAAAAGTCAAGAGCCCGCCTGGAGAACAAGGTGAAAAAATTGTAAGTCAGGAGCCCGCCTAGAGAATAAGGTGAAAATTTTCAAGTTCAAGTTTAAATTTAAAAGTACCACTTGCAGAATAAGTTCAATTTTTGAGTTCAACTCCAATACCAAGATTTTGTAAGGAGAAAGAATAATTCTTAAGTTCAACTCAAAGAAGATCAAATCTTTTATAACTTTTGAAAGCATTGAAGACTCAAATCAAGAGTCAAGGAAGCTGCATAGATAGACTTTTGTAATTTCATTTAACTTTTAACTAATAATTTTTATTTTTGATGTAATGAAAAAGCTGTGGACTAAAACCTCGATAAGACCTCACTTAACTCTCTAACTCGATATAGTCCCTCTCTTTTTCAACCTGGAAACTACATATGACCTAATTCCCACATAACCTGGGATAAGTAGGATTCCCAAAATCAAGTATTAGTTGTACTCTATCTTTCTTTTCCTTTCTTTAGAATAATTATCAGGTCAAATTTTATCTCATTGTCTACTTCTTTATCTGAAATCACTTTGTGTTTATAGCTAAAGAAGGGCATGACGTAGACACGTGAATTTGACCCATATTAGATGTCAATTTATCGCATTCTATCACACCCATACCACGCATATCACCCTATTTGATACTTTCCTAATAAAATACGAAATGATAAATATAACCACTTCACCCATTTAAATGTGCACACCTCACCGCATCCTAGCCATACCAACCCCTACCACATCCCATGTACCCCTACCTATCTCACCTTATATTTTTTTCCATATATATATGCACTCACAGTCTCACATAATATAAAAAAGGCAATACACACACAGAACTCTATAAACACCACACTAACCACAAATAGAGGAGATAGACAAACTTCTTCAGTTCTATGGATTCACTTACACATAGCTTTACATAGTGAAAATAAAACACACTCACACACAAAATACACATACTCACACACCGATTTTAATGCACACACATGGCTGAATAATAAAAAATAGAGTAGAAAAGGATTAAGAGAGAAAGCAGAGAGAAAAAAGAGTGATTGGAGAGAGACATGAGAGAAAGAAGGTCGGGTGAGAGAGACAGTGAGGAAATGGAGAAATAAAAGAGAAGAAATAACAATGAAAGATAAAAGAGATAAAAATAGAAGAAAAAGATCAGATTAAGAGAGAGACAGTGAAGAAATGAACAGAAAAAGAGAGAGGAACCGGCGAGCAAAATGAGGGATAGAGAAAATCAGAGAGAAAACTAGCATAGAGACGCGAGAAAGAGAAAAAGAGATGAGAGAGGTATTAATGGAATAGAGAAAAATAGGTTTTTTCAGTAAAATTTTCATCGAAATTACATCTCCGTCATAGAGTCCAGCTACCATCTCCCAAAATTGACCAAGATAGCCTCAAAACCCATCAAAAAATCCCAAAATCAACCCACCTTCATAAAAAACTCACTGGAAACCCACTAAACCCTAAAATCATTCCCTTCTGTGTTTTTCCAATGATAAACTCGCCAAAAAAGGGGTAAATTTTCACTGTCCAGATCTAAACTTTCCAAAAACTGACTCAAAATTGTGTTAGTATTTGTATTTTGTTTGTATTTATATATTGTTGTTTTGGGTTAATCGTTTTTATTCATGGATTTCTTTCGAATCAAATTTCGGGGATTTTCGTGGTTGAGTTGGCTCATAGTTGAGATTTTAAGATTCATATTAAGGTCCAATTGGGGTTATCAAAAGCAGATTCTATGTTTTAATTGAGCAACACTTTGATTCCAAAATCTTCTTCTAAGGTCTAATTTCCAACTTTATTTCATTAATTTTTATGTGATTGTGGTTGTGATTTGATATTGTTGTCTATTTGTTGGGTGACTTTTACTTGATGCTTGTTTGCCGTGAATAATCGATATTAATGGTACAAATTTGATGACAATATGGATTTGGATAACTAATTCCATGTACGGTGTTTGTGTTAAAAATAAGTTTAGAGCGGGAATTAAAAAATTGATGAAGGAGAATGTTGGTTGTTTTAGTTCATTGATGATTGTTTAATTCAAAATAGACATCGATTTTGGTTAACCTCAATAGTATCATGTTTAGGCCAAGGATTGATAGGAAAATCTAAGGTTTTGGGTAGGCAAATCGTAGGATTATATCATCGAATGTGTGAATGCTTGTTTTGAATGATTTTTCTCTTCATATCAAATGTATTTAATCACCATGGGATATCCCAAGGTCACTTGTATATATTCATTAGGGAATGCCCCACGACACTCTATATTTGGAAGACCTATCGTGATCAAGGTCCGAGGTATCGGGTAAAGCATAGCTTAGTATAGAATAGTTTAGATTTTCATTTCAGCATTTTTTTAGTTTGGTCTGTATTAATTAGACTGGACACTATTTTTTGGAGTTTTGACTATTTGGGTAGTTTGTTTTTTGGTTGTGTGTTTTGTTGGTTTATGCATTTAATAGTGTCATACTAGCCTATATACTTCATGAAGAGATCGTGGTTGAACCATGGAACAGAGGGATGCCTAACACCCTCCCCTCGATCTACAAAATTCCTTAACTGGAATCTCTATGGATCAATTTTTTAAAGATTTAAAAAATATTTTGGAAAAAAAATTTCAAAGGTGACTTGGCACACCATATTTCAAGTGGTGACTCTGAGTTTAAACGTAAAAACCCTTTTCAAAATAAATTTTCACTTTTAGTCAATTTAATAACAAAACCCCTTTGAACTTAATATCAATAGTAGTGAGTGTTACTACATTGTGTGTGTATATCATTATAGAGATGGAAAAAAATGTGTCCCTTAGATAGGTGTCTTTTGAATTTTAATTGGGAGTAGATTGGATAGTTGGTTTATTGGGTCAAGTAATGAATTAGGGATAAAACATTAAACTGCAAAAAGGGATAAATATATCCTCAAACTATGAAAAATGATACATATATACTCTCCATCATACTTTGGGTATATATATGCCCCTACCATTAGTTTGAGGGGCATATACGTACCATTTCATTAATTGTAGGGGCATATGTGTACCCAAAGTATGACGAAGGATATATATGTACCATTTATCATAGTTAGAGGGTATATTTTTACCTTTTACGAAAATGATGTGCTTTCTGAAAGAGTTGTTTGACTTGACCCTGCAAAAGTTCTTTATTGTCCTACGTAATATTATTGTACTTTTTTTTTAAACCTACATTTTGATTCAGTGCTTAGGTTTTCTCTCCAAAAAATTTCAATACTTCTAATAAGTTCCTTTGAGGAATGGTGAAGATGCAACTAAAGATACTTAATTGCCAATGTAATTTATTTTTAGTATGTGTATTACTTGCTTGGAAAGAATTTTTAGGCAACACTAAGAATTATTATAACGTGATTAGAAAGTCACGATTTCAAGATGTATAGCATCTTGAAAAAAATGCAAGGTCAAATTACGTGAATATTAAGTCGAGTTTGGTTCGATATTTTTAGATCCAATCAGTTTCAATCCTTCCTAGGTTTCGCACTTCGCATGAGCCTACATGTATGAGGCTATTTTTTTATTTCATAATCGACGAGACCCATGACAGAGTAGCGTGGAGGTTCGGAGAAAACAGTGGAGTCTAATTAAGGCTTCAAGTTGAGCATGATCAAGATTGAGTACTTGAAGTGTGAGTTCCGTGATGAGAGACATGAGGTCGACATGAATGTGAGACTTGATGTTAAGGTCATATCCACAAGAGGATATTTCAAGTATTTAGGATCTTTAATTTAAGATAATGAGGATATCAATGATGATATCACATATCGTATTGGTGTGGGGTGAGTGAAAAAGGCTTGCCTCAGGAGTTTTGTGCAATAGGAAAGCACCATCAAAACTTAAAGGTAGGTTTTAAAAAAGCGATGACTACACTAACTATGTTGTATGGAGGATAGTGTTGGCCAGTCAAGAACTCTTATATTTCGAAGATGAAAGTTGTGGAGATGAGGATTTGTGGACATATGAAGAGAAAAAAATTAGGAATGAAGTAGTTTCTTGTTCTTCAGTTTCAAGAATCATCTGGCTTTGTTTGTGTTTCAGTTATCGCCTTATTTCATTGTTATTGCTTTTGATATGTGTGTTATGTACTGTTTTTCATTTCACATAATTTCATTGTTGTTACTGCTTTCATTTATGTATTCCCTTTTTAAAACTAATTTGAAATGTTTTTTAAGTCGATGATCTATAGAAAACCTCCCTAAAAACTCACTTATAAAATTATATTGAATATGATGTTGTATTATGTTTGTGGATACCAACAAGTTCATTAGATTGAGAATGAATTCTTTTGGTTTCTTTTCAATATTCTGATTTGTCAGCTTTTTTTTTCTATTCCTCCTCATTTCTGTTTTTCAACATATGATATTGTTTTAGTACTACTAATGAGAGTTTCTTTTAAGTTTAACTAATGTATTTTTTCGCACTTCGTGTGATCGTACAAAAAAAATATATAAAATATGAATAAATATTAATGTTATAATTTTATGAAAAGAAACAATAATTTTAATCAAATAACTTTTCCTGATTTGGCCACTTTTCATGATTCCTTAAATAACTTATAAATGATTTTTTCCTTAGATAACTTATATATGATTTTTTGGCTAAATGAATGTGTGTGACATTAATTACTCATTTAAAACGATGTACATTAAATTGAATAATGAAGCAGAATAAAAGAAGTCACGACAAATAGAAAAAACAAAAGAGGAAGCAGAAATCTCATAATATCAATCTAAGAGGTAATCGAATTTCTTTATATAAACACTTTAATATGATTTGAAGATGTATAAAATATTTAAAATATAGATTTTCCCTAGTTACTTTTTAACATATCAACTGAAGCATCTCAATTATACTTTAAACTTGCACTTTTTATACAAATATTTTTTTTAATAGAGACTTGTTATTTCAATTTTATAAAATACTGTGCAAGATTAAAACAGTTATTTATTGGACTTTTCTAAAAAAAATATATATGGTTATTCAACTGTGACTTTTATAATTTTAAAGTTAGACATTAAATTGATAAAATAACGACGAGGAAAAAGAATGTCAAAAAAGAGAAAAAACAAAAAACCAACACAAACATAAATATTAGCATAAATACAATTATTAACATATTAATAAAACTACGAAATGATTGTTAGTTTTCAATTATCAATTTATATCTTTTTCTATTTTTTTTAAAAAAAACTTTTGTATAAGAGTATTGTTAGGAGCACTAAATAAGGATAAATTTAAAATCAAAATTTCGTAACTTTCATCTTATAGCTATGCTAATAACAATTGTACATATATAAACATTCAATTAAATTTTTAATTGCATATTGAGATATAGAATACAAATTCACTGAAATTTTTTTGAAAATTAAAATCAAACTAAACCTTCTAAAATACAAAATTAATGGCAATGAAAATGTACTTTTAGCTCATTTTCATAGACATTTTTCTCGACGTTCTTACTCTTTGATATAGTATATTACATCTCCAAAACGCTCTACTCAAACAACGAAAAAAAAAAAAGGAAAAAAAGATTATTAAAGAATGTAAAGGAGATCAAGCCATAAAATAAAAATTAAGCGGAGCAAATAAATAGTTACTATTATTAGCAAACTCAAGCCATTTAAATATTTTGATTCATAAAAAATTAGATATCTTGCATATGGTGAAAGAAAAGTCATCAAAGTACTTTCTTTTTTCATAAAGTCAAATATAAAGAACACTAATTTTAAGTTATTTAGACGAAGCAAAGAAAAAATGTTATAAAAGAAAAAAAATATTCATATTAAGTGGCCAATGACGATGGTGTCTTTGTCCTTGTCCTCAAATCTTACCTCCTCATCTTCTAGTCTTCTTTTATCTAATCCAACATGTGTTGATCATCTTATTGTTCTTGCAAGAAATAATACATTACAAAAGTTAATGTACTATAAATGAGAATCATAAATAAACAAAGTAAAACTAAACATTCAAGATTATTGTGCCTTAGAATTAATACACGATGTCAAAAGCTAATTGATGGAATGAAAATATTTAAAAATAAAATCATGCAAGATATCTTTGTTATTAAATACTTTTTAGACAGCAAAAAAAAAGGACACAACAGAATAACACATGGAGGCAAGGAAAACTTATATATAGGCAAAAAAATTAAATACCAAGAGGCAGAGGAATAAATGTATCATAATATAATAATATATTAAAAGTGTGAAGCATTTTAGAAATATTATTTGAATTTTTTGTTCTTTATTAAAATTCTTCATTTTAGATAAAATCGTATTTCCACTATTTTTTATTTATTTCAATGATATTAAATATTGATTATAATAAAAAAATAAAAACTTTTTCTAACAAAAAATCGACTACCTTTTTAAGTCCAAATAATTTGACAAAGACCTTTCCTAACTAAAATAGGACCAACAATTCCATGTCTAAAATTGTGGCAAAATATTGGCAACAACACCTTTCCCAACTAAACTAAACTTGGTCCGAAAAAAAAAATACTAAAAATAAGATATATCAACAACCAGAAAAATTTAGCTAAAAGACTTTCCCCAAATAAAATAAGTTTTTACATAGCTTTGTCAATTTTTATTAAAAATCAGGCTAATTATATATTTTTTCCTCCATCGAAAATTTTGTTTCAGTTTTCAATTTTCATAGTTTCTTCATCATTTAACTTAGCTTATAATTTTCTTTCTTGCAAATTTTTTTTGCTTCAGCCTTTGAGATTTTATATCAATCAAAAAGAGAAAATAAAAATGATGTTATCAATCATCAAATTATAGACTACCCAGATTTGACTGTTGCTACCCAT